>NC_091475.1:65726079-66344579 GCF_036971445.1 Narcine bancroftii | reverse complement strand
CTTCGTGCCCATCTACACCCTCTTGCTCTTCCTTTCCGCTTCCGCTGCCTCTTCCTCTTCCTCCTCCTCCTCCTCCTCCTCTTCTTCTTCTTCTTCTTCTTACTCTTCTTCTTGTTCTCCTTGTTGTTTTTCTTCTTCTTCTTCTTCTTCTTCTTCTTCTTCTTCTTCTTCTTCTTCTTTTTCTTCTTCTTCTTCTTCTTCTTCTTCTTCTTCTTCTTCTTCTTGTTCTTCTTCTTGTACTTCTTCTTATTCCTCTTCCTCTTCTTCTTCTTCTTCTTCTTGTTATTCTTCATCTTCTTATTCATCTTCATCTACTTCATCATTTTCATCTCCATCTACCACTTCATTGTCTTCATCTTCGTCTTCATCTTCTTCAACATCTTTTCATCCTTATCATCATCTTCATCATCTTCCTGTTCTTCTTCATCCTCTTTGTCTTTGTCTTCCTCTCGTCTTTCCTCTTCATCCACGTCTTCTTTTCGTCTTCATGACCGTCTACATCCTCTTCCGCTTCCGCTTCCGCCTCCGCCTCCACTTCCGCTTCCTCTTCCTCCTCCTCCTCTTCTTCTTCTTCTTCTTCTTCTTCTTCTTCTTCTTCTTCTTCTTCTTCTTCTTCTTCTTCTTCCTCTTCATTGTTTTCATCTTCGTCTTCCTCTTCTTCAACATCTTTTGATCATTTTCTTCATCTTCCTTTTCTTCATCACCAACTTTGTCTTTGTCTTCATCTTCATCTTCGTCTTGATCTCGTCTTTCTTCTTCATCCACGTCGTATTTTCATCTTCATTTTCTGAGGTTGGAAAGTACTTTTCTACAACCAACTTAAATGTAGACTGGAAATTCATATCCAGAGTTCAATTTTGAAAAGAATAATATAAATGGTAAAATGAAATGACAAACATCAAAATAAATGCCTTTTTGAGAAATGTTTGAAGCTGGTTTCACATCTATGAAACAGCACATGTAAAAAGAGTAGTTTTCTCCAGGAAAGCAAAAGAATAACATAAATGTTAAAATGAAACTACAAACATAACAATAAATGCATTTTTGAGAAATGTTTAAACATAGTATCAGATCTATGAATTTTTGTGTTTATATATTAAGACCACTTGTAAAAAGTTTAAAGAAGTTGGAAAATATAGTTTACACACAGAAAGCAAAATGTAGATAAATAAATTCGCATTTAAATTTCCATCTCAAAACATATAAATAAATGCTAATATGAAGCTAGAAACATTGAATTAAATGCATTTTAGGAAAAAATTAAACATAGTTTTCTCATCTATGAACTTCCTTGTTAATATATAAACAGTACATGTAAAACGTTTTTCTGAGGTTGGAAAGTACTTTTCTACAAGCAACTAAAATGTAGACTGGAAATTCATATCCTGAGTTCAATTTTGAAAAGAATAATATAAATGGTAAAATGAAATGACAAACATCAAAATAAATGCTTTTTTGAGAAATGTTTGAAGCTCGTTTCACATCTATGAAACAGCACATGTAAAAAGAGTAGTTTTCTCCAGGAAAGCAAAAGAATAACATAAATGTTAAAATGAAATGACAAACATCAAAATAAATGCTTTTTTGAGAAATGTTTAAAGATGGTTTCACATCTATTTAACAGCACATGTAAAAAAAGTAGTTTTCTCCAAGACAGCAAAAGAATAATATAAATGTTAAAATGAAACTACAAACATAAAAATAAATGCATTTTTGAGAAATGTTTAAACATAGTATCAGATCTATGAATTTTTGTGTTTATATATTAAGACCACTTGTAAAAATTTTAGAGATGTTGGAAAATGTACTTTACACGCAGAAAGTAAAATGTAGATAAAGAAATTCGCATTTAAATTTCAATCTCAAAACATATAAATAATTGATACTATGAACATAGATACATTGAAATAAATGCATTTTAGGAAAAGATTAAACATAGTTTTCACATCTATGAACTTCCTTGTTAATGCATAAACAGTACATGTAAAACGTTTTTCTGAGGTTGCAAAGTACTTTTATAC
Source organism: Narcine bancroftii (assembly GCF_036971445.1). Classification (NCBI taxonomy): domain Eukaryota; kingdom Metazoa; phylum Chordata; class Chondrichthyes; order Torpediniformes; family Narcinidae; genus Narcine; species Narcine bancroftii. The sequence goes on along the minus strand of NC_091475.1, from coordinate 66,342,558 downwards.
AAGCAACTAAAATGTAGACTGAAAATTCACATCCAGAGTTCAATTTTGAAAAGAATAATATAAATGGTAAAATGAAATGACAAACATAAATGCTTTTTTGAGAAATGTTTAAAGCTGGTTTCACATCAATGAAACTGCACATGTAAAAAAAAGTAGTTTTCTCCAAGACAGCAAAAGAATAATATAAATGTTAAAATGAAACAACAAACATAAAAATAAATGCATTTTTGAGAAATGTTTAAACATAGTTTCACATCTATGAATTTTCGTGTTTAAATATTAAGACCACTTGTAAAAAGTTTAAAGAAGTTGGAAAATGTACTTTACACACAGAAAGCAAAATGTAGATAAATAAATTCGCATTTAAATTTCCATCTCAAAACATATAAATAATTGCTAATATGATCCAAGAAACATTGAAATAAATGCATTTTATGAAAAGATTAAACATAGATTTCACATCTATGATCTTCCTTGTTAATATATAAACAGTACATGTAAAACGTTTTTCTGAGGTTGGAAAGTACTTTTCTACAACCAACTTAAATGTAGACTGGAAATTCATATCCAGAGTTCAATTTTGAAAAGAATAATATAAATGGTAAAATGAAATGACAAACATCAAAATAAATGCCTTTTTGAGAAATGTTTGAAGCTGGTTTCACATCTATGAAACAGCACATGTAAAAAGAGTAGTTTTCTCCAGGAAAGCAAAAGAATAACATAAATGTTAAAATGAAACTACAAACATAACAATAAATGCATTTTTGAGAAATGTTTAAACATAGTATCAGATCTATGAATTTTTGTGTTTATATATTAAGACCACTTGTAAAAAGTTTAAAGAAGTTGGAAAATATAGTTTACACACAGAAAGCAAAATGTAGATAAATAAATTCGCATTTAAATTTCCATCTCAAAACATATAAATAAATGCTAATATGAAGCTAGAAACATTGAATTAAATGCATTTTAGGAAAAAATTAAACATAGTTTTCTCATCTATGAACTTCCTTGTTAATATATAAACAGTACATGTAAAACGTTTTTCTGAGGTTGGAAAGTACTTTTCTACAAGCAACTAAAATGTAGACTGGAAATTCATATCCTGAGTTCAATTTTGAAAAGAATAATATAAATGGTAAAATGAAATGACAAACATCAAAATAAATGCTTTTTTGAGAAATGTTTGAAGCTCGTTTCACATCTATGAAACAGCACATGTAAAAAGAGTAGTTTTCTCCAGGAAAGCAAAAGAATAACATAAATGTTAAAATGAAATGACAAACATCAAAATAAATGCTTTTTTGAGAAATGTTTAAAGATGGTTTCACATCTATTTAACAGCACATGTAAAAAAAGTAGTTTTCTCCAAGACAGCAAAAGAATAATATAAATGTTAAAATGAAACTACAAACATAAAAATAAATGCATTTTTGAGAAATGTTTAAACATAGTATCAGATCTATGAATTTTTGTGTTTATATATTAAGACCACTTGTAAAAATTTTAGAGATGTTGGAAAATGTACTTTACACGCAGAAAGTAAAATGTAGATAAAGAAATTCGCATTTAAATTTCAATCTCAAAACATATAAATAATTGATACTATGAACATAGATACATTGAAATAAATGCATTTTAGGAAAAGATTAAACATAGTTTCACATCTATGAACTTCCTTGTTAATGCTTAAACAGTACATGTAAAACGTTTTTCTGAGGTTGCAAAGTACTTTTATACAAGCAACTAAAATGTAGACTGAAAATTCACATCCAGAGTTCAATTTTGAAAAGAATAATATAAATGGTAAAATGAAATGACAAACATAAATGCTTTTTTGAGAAATGTTTAAAGCTGGTTTCACATCTATGTAAAAAAAGTAGTTTTCTCCAGGAAAGCAAAAGAATAACATAAACGTTATAATGAAACTACAAACATAAAAATAAATGCATTTTTGAGAAATGTTTAAAGCTGGTTTCACATCTATGAAACTGCACATGTAAAAAAAAGTAGTTTTCTCCAAGACAGCAAAAGAATAATATAAATGTTAAAATGAAACTACAAACATAAAAATAAATGCATTTTTGAGAAATGTTTAAACATAGTTTCACATCTATGAATTTTCGTGTTTAAATATTAAGACCACTTGTAAAAAGTTTAAAGAAGTTGGAAAATGTACTTTACACACAGAAAGCAAAATGTAGATAAATAAATTCGCATTTAAATTTCCATCTCAAAACATATAAATAATTGCTAATATGATCCAAGAAACATTGAAATAAATGCATTTTATGAAAAGATTAAACATAGATTTCACATCTATGATCTTCCTTGTTAATATATAAACAGTACATGTAAAACGTTTTTCTGAGGTTGGAAAGTACTTTTCTACAACCAACTTAAATGTAGACTGGAAATTCATATCCAGAGTTCAATTTTGAAAAGAATAATATAAATGGTAAAATGAAATGACAAACATCAAAATAAATGCCTTTTTGAGAAATGTTTGAAGCTGGTTTCACATCTATGAAACAGCACATGTAAAAAGATTAGTTTTCTCCAGGAAAGCAAAAGAATAACATAAATGTTAAAATGAAACTACAAACATAACAATAAATGCATTTTTGAGAAATGTTTAAACATAGTATCAGATCTATGAATTTTTGTGTTTATATATTAAGACCACTTGTAAAAAGTTTAAAGAAGTTGGAAAATATAGTTTACACACAGAAAGCAAAATGTAGATAAATAAATTCGCATTTAAATTTCCATCTCAAAACATATAAATAAATGCTAATATGAAGCTAGAAACATTGAATTAAATGCATTTTAGGAAAAAATTAAACATAGTTTTCTCATCTATGAACTTCCTTGTTAATATATAAACAGTACATGTAAAACGTTTTTCTGAGGTTGGAAAGTACTTTTCTACAAGCAACTAAAATGTAGACTGGAAATTCATATCCTGAGTTCAATTTTGAAAAGAATAATATAAATGGGAAAATGAAATGACAAACATCAAAATAAATGCTTTTTTGAGAAATGTTTGAAGCTCGTTTCACATCTATGAAACAGCACATGTAAAAAGAGTAGTTTTCTCCAGGAAAGCAAAAGAATAACATAAATGTTAAAATGAAATGACAAACATCAAAATAAATGCTTTTTTGAGAAATGTTTAAAGATGGTTTCACATCTATTTAACAGCACATGTAAAAAAAGTAGTTTTCTCCAAGACAGCAAAAGAATAATATAAATGTTAAAATGAAACTACAAACATAAAAATAAATGCATTTTTGAGAAATGTTTAAACATAGTATCAGATCTATGAATTTTTGTGTTTATATATTAAGACCACTTGTAAAAATTTTAGAGATGTTGGAAAATGTACTTTACACGCAGAAAGTAAAATGTAGATAAAGAAATTCGCATTTAAATTTCAATCTCAAAACATATAAATAATTGATACTATGAACATAGATACATTGAAATAAATGCATTTTAGGAAAAGATTAAACATAGTTTCACATCTATGAACTTCCTTGTTAATGCATAAACAGTACATGTAAAACGTTTTTCTGAGGTTGCAAAGTACAAGCAACTAAAATGTAGACTGAAAATTCACATCCAGAGTTCAATTTTGAAAAGAATAATATAAATGGTAAAATGAAATGACAAACATAAATGCTTTTTTGAGAAATGTTTAAAGCTGGTTTCACATCTATGTAAAAAAAGTATTTTTCTCCAGGAAAGCAAAAGAATAACATAAATGTTATAATGAAACTACAAACATAAAAATAAATGCATTTTTGAGAAATGTTTAAAGCTGATTTCACATCTATGAAACTGCACATGTAAAAAAAAGTAGTTTTCTCCAAGACAGCAAAAGAATAATATAAATGTTAAAATGAAACTACAAACATAAAAATAAATGCATTTTTGAGAAATGTTTAAACATAGTTTCACATCTATGAATTTTCGTGTTTAAATATTAAGACGTAAAAAGTTTAAAGAAGTTGGAAAATGTACTTTACACACAGAAAGCAAAATGTAGATAAATAAATTCGCATTTAAATTTCCATCTCAAAACATATAAATAAATGCTAATATGAAGCTAGAAACATTGAATTAAATGCATTTTAGGAAAAAATTAAACAGTTTTCTCATCTATGAACTTCCTTGTTAATATATAAACAGTACATGTAAAACGTTTTTCTGAGGTTGGAAAGTACTTTTCTACAAGCAACTAAAATGTAGACTGGAAATTCATATCCTGAGTTCAATTTTGAAAAGAATAATATAAATGGTAAAATGAAATGAGAAACATCAAAATAAATGCTTTTTTGAGAAATGTTTAAAGATGGTTTCACATCTATTTAACAGCACGTGTAAAAAAAGTAGTTTTCTCCAAGACAGCAAAAGAATAATATAAGTGTTAAAATGAAACTACAAACATAAAAATAAATGCATTTTTGAGAAATGTTTAAACATAGTATCAGATCTATGAATTTTTGTGTTTATATATTAAGACCACTTGTAAAAATTTTAGAGATGTTGGAAAATGTACTTTACACGCAGAAAGTAAAATGTAGATAAAGAAATTCGCATTTAAATTTCCATCTCAAAACATATAAATAATTGATACTATGAACATAGATACATTGAAATAAATGCATTTTAGGAAAAGATTAAACATAGTTTTCACATCTATGAACTTCCTTGTTAATGCATAAACAGTACATGTAAAACGTTTTTCTGAGGTTGCAAAGTACTTTTATACAAGCAACTAAAATGTTAACTGGAAATTCATATCCAGAGTTCAATTTTGAAAAGAATAATATAAATGGTAAAATGAAATGACAAACATAAATGCTTTTTTGAGAAATGTTTAAAGCTGGTTTCACATCTATGAAACAGCACATGTAAAAAAAGTATTCTCCAGGAAAGCAAAAGAATAACATAAATGTTATAATGAAACTACAAACATAAAAATAAATGCATTTTTGAGAAATGTTTAAACATAGTATCAGATCTATGAATTTTTGTGTTTATATATTAAGACCACTTGTAAAAAGTTTAAAGAAGTTGGAAAATATACTTTACACACAGAAAGCAAAATGTAGATAAATAAATTCGCATTTAAATTTCCATCTCAAAACATATAAATAAATGCTAATATGAAGCTAGAAACATTGAATTAAATGCATTTTAGGAAAAAATTAAACATAGTTTTCTCATCTATGAACTTCCTTGTTAATATATAAACAGTACATGTAAAACGTTTTTCTGAGGTTGGAAAGTACTTTTCTACAAGCAACTAAAATGTAGACTGGAAATTCATATCCTGAGTTCAATTTTGAAAAGAATAATATAAATGGGAAAATGAAATGACAAACATCAAAATAAATGCTTTTTTGAGAAATGTTTGAAGCTTGTTTCACATCTATGAAACAGCACATGTAAAAAGAGTAGTTTTCTCCAGGAAAGCAAAAGAATAACATAAATGTTAAAATGAAATGACAAACATCAAAATAAATGCTTTTTTGAGAAATGTTTTAAGATGGTTTCACATCTATTTAACAGCACATGTAAAAAAAGTAGTTTTCTCCAAGACAGCAAAAGAATAATATAAATGTTAAAATGAAACTACAAACATAAAAATAAATGCATTTTTGAGAAATGTTTAAACATAGTATCAGATCTATGAATTTTTGTGTTTATATATTAAGACCACTTGTAAAAATTTTAGAGATGTTGGAAAATGTACTTTACACGCAGAAAGTAAAATGTAGATAAAGAAATTCGCATTTAAATTTCAATCTCAAAACATATAAATAATTGATACTATGAACATAGATACATTGAAATAAATGCATTTTAGGAAAAGATTAAACATAGTTTTCACATCTATGAACTTCCTTGTTAATGCATAAACAGTACATGTAAAACGTTTTTCTGAGGTTGCAAAGTACTTTTATACAAGCAACTAAAATGTAGACTGAAAATTCACATCCAGAGTTCAATTTTGAAAAGAATAATATAAATGGTAAAATGAAATGACAAACATAAATGCTTTTTTGAGAAATGTTTAAAGCTGGTTTCACATCTATGAAACAGCACATGTAAAAAGAGTAGTTTTCTCCAGGAAAGCAAAAGAATAACATAAATGTTAAAATGAAATGACAAACATCAAAATAAATGCTTTTTTGAGAAATGTTTTGAAGATGGTTTCACATCTATTTAACAGCACATGTAAAAAAAGTAGTTTTCTCCAAGACAGCAAAAGAATAATATAAATGTTAAAATGAAACTGCAAACATAAAAATAAATGCATTTTTGAGAAATGTTTAAACATAGTATCAGATCTATGAATTTTTGTGTTTATATATTAAGACCACTTGTAAAAATTTTAGAGATGTTTGAAAATGTACTTTACACGCAGAAAGTAAAATATAGATAAAGAAATTCGCATTTAAATTTCCATCTCAAAACATATAAATAAATGATACTATGAACATAGATACATTGAAATAAATGCATTTTAGGAAAAGATTAAACATAGTTTTCACATCTATGAACTTCCTTGTTAATGCATAAACAGTACATGTAAAACGTTTTTCTGAGGTTGGAAAGTACTTTTCTACAAGCAACTAAAATGTAGACTGGAAATTCATATCCTGAGTTCAATTTTGAAAAGAATAATATAAATGGTAAAATGAAATGACAAACATCAAAATAAATGCTTTTTTGAGAAATGTTTGAAGCTCGTTTCACATCTATGAAACAGCACATGTAAAAAGAGTAGTTTTCTCCAGGAAAGCAAAAGAATAATATAAATGTTAAAATGAAACTACAAACATAAAAATAAATGCATTTTTGAGAAATGTTTAAACATAGTATCAGATCTATGAATTTTTGTGTTTATATATTAAGACCACTTGTAAAAATTTTAGAGATGTTGGAAAGTGTACTTTACACGCAGAAAGTAAAATGTAGATAAAGAAATTCGCATTTAAATTTCAATCTCAAAACATATAAATAATTGATACTATCAACATAGATACGTTGAAATAAATGCATTTTAGGAAAAGATTAAACATAGTTTTCACATCTATGAACTTCCTTGTTAATGCATAAACAGTACATGTAAAACGTTTTTCTGAGGTTGCAAAGTACTTTTATACAAGCAACTAAAATGTAAACTGAAAATTCACATTCAGAGTTCAATTTTGAAAAGAATAATACAAATGGTAAAATGAAATGACAAACATAAATGCTTTTTTGAGAAATGTTTAAAGCTGGTTTCACATCTATGAAACTGCACATGTTAAAAAAAAGTAGTTTTCTCCAAGACAGCAAAAGAATAATATAAATGTTAAAATGAAACTACAAACATAAAAATAAATGCATTTTTGAGAAATGTTTAAACATAGTTTCACATCTATGAATTTTTGTGTTTAAATATTAAGACCACTTGTAAAAAGTTTAAAGAAGTTGGAAAATGTACTTTACACACAGAAAGCAAAATGTAGATAAATAAATTCGCATTTAAATTTCCATCTCAAAACATATAAATGATTGCTAATATGATCCAAGAAACATTGAAATAAATGCATTTTAGGAAAAGATTAAACATAGATTTCACATCTATGATCTTCCTTCTTAATATATAAACAGTACATGTAAAACGTTTTTCTGAGGTTGGAAAGTACTTTTCTACAACCAACTAAAATGTAGACTGGAAATTCATATCCAGAGTTCAATTTTGAAAAGAATAATATAAATGGTAAAATGAAATGACAAACATAAATGCTTTTTTGAGAAATGTTTAAAGCTGGTTTCACATCTATGAAACAGCACATGTAAAAAAAAGTAGTTTTCTCCAGGAAAGCAAAAGAATAACATAAATGTTATAATGAAACTACAAAAATAAAAATAAATGCATTTTTGAGAAATGTTTAAACATAGTATCAGATCTATGAATTTTTGTGTTTATATATTAAGACCATTTGTAAAAAGTTTAAAGAAGTTGGAAAATATACTTTACACACAGAAAGCAAAATGTAGATAAATAAATTCGCATTTAAATTTCCATCTCAAAACATATAAATAAATGCTAATATGAAGCTAGAAACATTGAATTAAATGCATTTTAGGAAAAAATTAAACAGTTTTCTCATCTATGAACTTCCTTTTTAATGCATAAACAGTACATGAAAAACGTTTTTCTGAGGTTGGAAAATACTTTTATACAAGCAACTAAAATGTAGACTGAAAATTCACATCCAGAGTTCAATTTTGAAAAGAATAATATAAATGGTAAAATGAAATGACAAACATCAAAATAAATGCTTTTTTGAGAAATGTTTAAAGATGGTTTCACATCTATTTAACAGCACATGTAAAAAAAAGTAGTTTTCTCCAAGACAGCAAAAGAATAATATAAATGTTAAAATGAAACTACAAACATAAAAATAAATGCATTTTTGAGAAATGTTTAAACATAGTTTCACATCTATGAATTTTCGTGTTTAAATATTAAGACCACTTGTAAAAAGTTTAAAGAAGTTGGAAAATGTACTTTACACACAGAAAGCAAAATGTAGATAAATAAATTCGCATTTAAATTTCCATCTCAAAACATATAAATGATTGCTAATATGATCCAAGAAACATTGAAATAAATGCATTTTAGGAAAAGATTAAACATAGATTTCACATCTATGATCTTCCTTGTTAATATATAAACAGTACATGTAAAACGTTTTTCTGAGGTTGGAAAGTACTTTTCTACAACCAACTAAAATGTAGACTGGAAATTCATATCCAGAGTTCAATTTTGAAAAGAATAATATAAATGGTAAAATGAAATGACAAACATAAATGCTTTTTTGAGAAATGTTTAAAGCTGGTTTCACATCTATGAAACAGCACATGTAAAAAAAGTAGTTTTCTCCAGGAAAGCAAAAGAATAACATAAATGTTATAATGAAACTACAAAAATAAAAATAAATGCATTTTTGAGAAATGTTTAAACATAGTATCAGATCTATGAATTTTTGTGTTTATATATTAAGACCACTTGTAAAAAGTTTAAAGAAGTTGGAAAATATACTTTACACACAGAAAGCAAAATGTAGATAAATAAATTCGCATTTAAATTTCCATCTCAAAACATATAAATAAATGCTAATATGAAGCTAGAAACATTGAATTAAATGCATTTTAGGAAAAAATTAAACAGTTTTCTCATCTATGAACTTCCTTTTTAATGCATAAACAGTACATGAAAAACGTTTTTCTGAGGTTGGAAAATACTTTTATACAAGCAACTAAAATGTAGACTGAAAATTCACATCCAGAGTTCAATTTTGAAAAGAATAATATAAATGGTAAAATGAAATGACAAACATCAAAATAAATGCTTTTTTGAGAAATGTTTAAAGATGGTTTCACATCTATTTAACAGCACATGTAAAAAAAAGTAGTTTTCTCCAAGACAGCAAAAGAATAATATAAATGTTAAAATGAAACTACAAACATAAAAATAAATGCATTTTTGAGAAATGTTTAAACATAGTTTCACATCTATGAATTTTCGTGTTTAAATATTAAGACCACTTGTAAAAAGTTTAAAGAAGTTGGAAAATGTACTTTACACACAGAAAGCAAAATGTAGATAAATAAATTCGCATTTAAATTTCCATCTCAAAACATATAAATGATTGCTAATATGATCCAAGAAACATTGAAATAAATGCATTTTATGAAAAGATTAAACATAGATTTCACATCTATGATCTTCCTTGTTAATATATAAACAGTACATGTAAAACGTTTTTCTGAGGTTGGAAAGTACTTTTCTACAACCAACTTAAATGTAGACTGGAAATTCATATCCAGAGTTCAATTTTGAAAAGAATAATATAAATGGTAAAATGAAATGACAAACATCAAAATAAATGCCTTTTTGAGAAATGTTTGAAGCTGGTTTCACATCTATGAAACAGCACATGTAAAAAGATTAGTTTTCTCCAGGAAAGCAAAAGAATAACATAAATGTTAAAATGAAACTACAAACATAACAATAAATGCATTTTTGAGAAATGTTTAAACATAGTATCAGATCTATGAATTTTTGTGTTTATATATTAAGACCACTTGTAAAAATTTTAGAGATGTTGGAAAATGTACTTTACACGCAGAAAGTAAAATGTAGATAAAGAAATTCGCATTTAAATTTCAATCTCAAAACATATAAATAATTGATACTATGAACATAGATACATTGAAATAAATGCATTTTAGGAAAAGATTAAACATAGTTTTCACATCTATGAACTTCCTTGTTAATGCATAAACAGTACATGTAAAACGTTTTTCTGAGGTTGCAAAGTACTTTTATACAAGCAACTAAAATGTAGACTGAAAATTCACATCCAGAGTTCAATTTTGAAAAGAATAATATAAATGGTAAAATGAAATGACAAACATAAATGCTTTTTTGAGAAATGTTTGAAGCTCGTTTCACATCTATGAAACAGCACATGTAAAAAGAGTAGTTTTCTCCAGGAAAGCAAAAGAATAACATAAATGTTAAAATGAAATGACAAACATCAAAATAAATGCTTTTTTGAGAAATGTTTTGAAGATGGTTTCACATCTATTTAACAGCACATGTAAAAAAAGTAGTTTTCTCCAAGACAGCAAAAGAATAATATAAATGTTAAAATGAAACTGCAAACATAAAAATAAATGCATTTTTGAGAAATGTTTAAACATAGTATCAGATCTATGAATTTTTGTGTTTATATATTAAGACCACTTGTAAAAATTTTAGAGATGTTTGAAAATGTACTTTACACGCAGAAAGTAAAATATAGATAAAGAAATTCGCATTTAAATTTCCATCTCAAAACATATAAATAAATGATACTATGAACATAGATACATTGAAATAAATGCATTTTAGGAAAAGATTAAACATAGTTTTCACATCTATGAACTTCCTTGTTAATGCATAAACAGTACATGTAAAACGTTTTTCTGAGGTTGCAAAGTACTTTTATACAAGCAACTAAAATGTAGACTGAAAATTCACATCCAGAGTTCAATTTTGAAAAGAATAATATAAATGGTAAAATGAAATGACAAACATAAATGCTTTTTTGAGAAATGTTTAAAGCTGGTTTCACATCAATGAAACTGCACATGTAAAAAAAAGTAGTTTTCTCCAAGACAGCAAAAGAATAATATAAATGTTAAATTGAAACAACAAACATAAAAATAAATGCATTTTTGAGAAATGTTTAAACATAGTTTCACATCTATGAATTTTCGTGTTTAAATATTAAGACCACTTGTAAAAAGTTTAAAGAAGTTGGAAAATGTACTTTACACACAGAAAGCAAAATGTAGATAAATAAATTCGCATTTAAATTTCCATCTCAAAACATATAAATAATTGCTAATATGATCCAAGAAACATTGAAATAAATGCATTTTATGAAAAGATTAAACATAGATTTCACATCTATGATCTTCCTTGTTAATATATAAACAGTACATGTAAAACGTTTTTCTGAGGTTGGAAAGTACTTTTCTACAACCAACTTAAATGTAGACTGGAAATTCATATCCAGAGTTCAATTTTGAAAAGAATAATATAAATGGTAAAATGAAATGACAAACATCAAAATAAATGCCTTTTTGAGAAATGTTTGAAGCTGGTTTCACATCTATGAAACAGCACATGTAAAAAGATTAGTTTTCTCCAGGAAAGCAAAAGAATAACATAAATGTTAAAATGAAACTACAAACATAACAATAAATGCATTTTTGAGAAATGTTTAAACATAGTATCAGATCTATGAATTTTTGTGTTTATATATTAAGACCACGTAAAAAGTTTAAAGAAGTTGGAAAATATAGTTTACACACAGAAAGCAAAATGTAGATAAATAAATTCGCATTTAAATTTCCATCTCAAAACATATAAATAAATGCTAATATGAAGCTAGAAACATTGAATTAAATGCATTTTAGGAAAAAATTAAACATAGTTTTCTCATCTATGAACTTCCTTGTTAATATATAAACAGTACATGTAAAACGTTTTTCTGAGGTTGGAAAGTACTTTTCTACAAGCAACTAAAATGTAGACTGGAAATTCATATCCTGAGTTCAATTTTGAAAAGAATAATATAAATGGGAAAATGAAATGACAAACATCAAAATAAATGCTTTTTTGAGAAATGTTTGAAGCTCGTTTCACATCTATGAAACAGCACATGTAAAAAGAGTAGTTTTCTCCAGGAAAGCAAAAGAATAACATAAATGTTAAAATGAAATGACAAACATCAAAATAAATGCTTTTTTGAGAAATGTTTAAAGATGGTTTCACATCTATTTAACAGCACATGTAAAAAAAGTAGTTTTCTCCAAGACAGCAAAAGAATAATATAAATGTTAAAATGAAACTACAAACATAAAAATAAATGCATTTTTGAGAAATGTTTAAACATAGTATCAGATCTATGAATTTTTGTGTTTATATATTAAGACCACTTGTAAAAATTTTAGAGATGTTGGAAAATGTACTTTACACGCAGAAAGTAAAATGTAGATAAAGAAATTCGCATTTAAATTTCAATCTCAAAACATATAAATAATTGATACTATGAACATCGATACATTGAAATAAATGCATTTTAGGAAAAGATTAAACATAGTTTCACATCTATGAACTTCCTTGTTAATGCATAAACAGTACATGTAAAACGTTTTTCTGAGGTTGCAAAGTACAAGCAACTAAAATGTAGACTGAAAATTCACATCCAGAGTTCAATTTTGAAAAGAATAATATAAATGGTAAAATGAAATGACAAACATAAATGCTTTTTTGAGAAATGTTTAAAGCTGGTTTCACATCTATGTAAAAAAAGTATTTTTCTCCAGGAAAGCAAAAGAATAACATAAATGTTATAATGAAACTACAAACATAAAAATAAATGCATTTTTGAGAAATGTTTAAAGCTGATTTCACATCTATGAAACTGCACATGTAAAAAAAAGTAGTTTTCTCCAAGACAGCAAAAGAATAATATAAATGTTAAAATGAAACTACAAACATAAAAATAAATGCATTTTTGAGAAATGTTTAAACATAGTTTCACATCTATGAATTTTCGTGTTTAAATATTAAGACGTAAAAAGTTTAAAGAAGTTGGAAAATGTACTTTACACACAGAAAGCAAAATGTAGATAAATAAATTCGCATTTAAATTTCCATCTCAAAACATATAAATAAATGCTAATATGAAGCTAGAAAGATTGAATTAAATGCATTTTAGGAAAAAATTAAACAGTTTTCTCATCTATGAACTTCCTTGTTAATATATAAACAGTACATGTAAAACGTTTTTCTGAGGTTGGAAAGTACTTTTCTACAAGCAACTAAAATGTAGACTGGAAATTCATATCCTGAGTTCAATTTTGAAAAGAATAATATAAATGGTAAAATGAAATGAGAAACATCAAAATAAATGCTTTTTTGAGAAATGTTTAAAGATGGTTTCACATCTATTTAACAGCACATGTAAAAAAAGTAGTTTTCTCCAAGACAGCAAAAGAATAAGATAAGTGTTAAAATGAAACTACAAACATAAAAATAAATGCATTTTTGAGAAATGTTTAAACATAGTATCAGATCTATGAATTTTTGTGTTTATATATTAAGACCACTTGTAAAAATTTTAGAGATGTTGGAAAATGTACTTTACACGCAGAAAGTAAAATGTAGATAAAGAAATTCGCATTTAAATTTCCATCTCAAAACATATAAATAATTGATACTATGAACATAGATACATTGAAATAAATGCATTTTAGGAAAAGATTAAACATAGTTTTCACATCTATGAACTTCCTTGTTAATGCATAAACAGTACATGTAAAACGTTTTTCTGAGGTTGCAAAGTACTTTTATACAAGCAACTAAAATGTAGACTGGAAATTCATATCCAGAGTTCAATTTTGAAAAGAATAATATAAATGGTAAAATGAAATGACAAACATAAATGCTTTTTTGAGAAATGTTTAAAGCTGGTTTCACATCTATGAAACAGCACATGTAAAAAAAGTATTCTCCAGGAAAGCAAAAGAATAACATAAATGTTATAATGAAACTACAAACATAAAAATAAATGCATTTTTGAGAAATGTTTAAACATAGTATCAGATCTATGAATTTTTGTGTTTATATATTAAGACCACTTGTAAAAAGTTTAAAGAAGTTGGAAAATATACTTTACACACAGAAAGCAAAATGTAGATAAATAAATTCGCATTTAAATTTCCATCTCAAAACATATAAATAAATGCTAATATGAAGCTAGAAACATTGAATTAAATGCATTTTAGGAAAAAATTAAACAGTTTTCTCATCTATGAACTTCCTTGTTAATGCATAAACAGTACATGAAAAACGTTTTTCTGAGGTTGGAAAATACTTTTATACAAGCAACTAAAATGTAGACTGAAAATTCACATCCAGAGTTCAATTTTGAAAAGAATAATATAAATGGTAAAATGAAATGACAAACATCAAAATAAATGCTTTTTTGAGAAATGTTTAAAGATGGTTTCACATCTATTTAACAGCACATGTAAAAAAAAGTAGTTTTCTCCAAGACAGCAAAAGAATAATATAAATGTTAAAATGAAACTACAAAATAAAAATAAATGCATTTTTGAGAAATGTTTAAACATAGTTTCACATCTATGAATTTTCGTGTTTAAATATTAAGACCACTTGTAAAAAGTTTAAAGAAGTTGGAAAATGTACTTTACACACAGAAAGCAAAATGTAGATAAATAAATTCGCATTTAAATTTCCATCTCAAAACATATAAATAATTGCTAATATGATCCAAGAAACATTGAAATAAATGCATTTTATGAAAAGATTAAACATAGATTTCACATCTATGATCTTCCTTGTTAATATATAAACAGTACATGTAAAACGTTTTTCTGAGGTTGGAAAGTACTTTTCTACAACCAACTTAAATGTAGACTGGAAATTCATATCCAGAGTTCAATTTTGAAAAGAATAATATAAATGGTATAATGAAATGACAAACATCAAAATAAATGCCTTTTGGAGAAATGTTTGAAGCTGGTTTCACATCTATGAAACAGCACATGTAAAAAGAGTAGTTTTCTCCAGGAAAGCAAAAGAATAACATAAATGTTAAAATGAAACTACAAACATAACAATAAATGCATTTTTGAGAAATGTTTAAACATAGTATCAGATCAATGAATTTTTGTGTTTATATATTAAGACCACTTGTAAAAAGTTTAAAGAAGTTGGAAAATATAGTTTACACACAGAAAGCAAAATGTAGATAAATAAATTCGCATTTAAATTTCCATCTCAAAACATATAAATAAATGCTAATATGAAGCTAGAAACATTGAATTAAATGCATTTTAGGAAAAAATTAAACATAGTTTTCTCATCTATGAACTTCCTTGTTAATATATAAACAGTACATGTAAAACGTTTTTCTGAGGTTGGAAAGTACTTTTCTACAAGCAACTAAAATGTAGACTGGAAATTCATATCCTGAGTTCAATTTTGAAAAGAATAATATAAATGGGAAAATGAAATGACAAACATCAAAATAAATGCTTTTTTGAGAAATGTTTGAAGCTCGTTTCACATCTATGAAACAGCACATGTAAAAAGAGTAGTTTTCTCCAGGAAAGCAAAAGAATAACATAAATGTTAAAATGAAATGACAAACATCAAAATAAATGCTTTTTTGAGAAATGTTTAAAGATGGTTTCACATCTATTTAACAGCACATGTAAAAAAAGTAGTTTTCTCCAAGACAGCAAAAGAATAATATAAATGTTAAAATGAAACTGCAAACATAAAAATAAATGCATTTTTGAGAAATGTTTAAACATAGTATCAGATCTATGAATTTTTGTGTCTATATATTAAGACCACTTGTAAAAATTTTAGAGATGTTGGAAAATGTACTTTACACGCAGAAAGTAAAATGTAGATAAAGAAATTCGCATTTAAATTTCCATCTCAAAACATATAAATAATTGATACTATGAACATAGATACATTGAAATAAATGCATTTTAGGAAAAGATTAAACATAGTTTTCACATCTATGAACTTCCTTGTTAATGCATAAACAGTACATGTAAAACGTTTTTCTGAGGTTGCAAAGTACTTTTATACAAGCAACTAAAATGTAGACTGAAAATTCACATCCAGAGTTCAATTTTGAAAAGAATAATATAAATGGTAAAATGAAATGACAAACATAAATGCTTTTTTGAGAAATGTTTAAAGCTGGTTTCACATCTATGAAACTGCACATGTTAAAAAAAAGTAGTTTTCTCCAAGACAGCAAAAGAATAATATAAATGTTAAAATGAAACTACAAACATAAAAATAAATGCATTTTTGAGAAATGTTTAAACATAGTTTCACATCTATGAATTTTCGTGTTTAAATATTAAGACCACTTGTAAAAAGTTTAAAGAAGTTGGAAAATGTACTTTACACACAGAAAGCAAAATGTAGATAAATAAATTCGCATTTAAATTTCCATCTCAAAACATATAAATAATTGCTAATATGATCCAAGAAACATTGAAATAAATGCATTTTATGAAAAGATTAAACATAGATTTCACATCTATGATCTTCCTTGTTAATATATAAACAGTACATGTAAAACGTTTTTCTGAGGTTGGAAAGTACTTTTCTACAACCAACTTAAATGTATACTGGAAATTCATATCCAGAGTTCAATTTTGAAAAGAATAATATAAATGGTAAAATGAAATGACAAACATCAAAATAAATGCCTTTTTGAGAAATGTTTGAAGCTGGTTTCACATCTATGAAACAGCACATGTAAAAAGAGTAGTTTTCTCCAGGAAAGCAAAAGAATAATATAAATGTTAAAATGAAACTACAAACATAAAAATAAATGCAGTTTTGAGAAATGTTTAAAGATAGTTTCACATCTATGAATTTTTGTGTTTATATATTAAGACCACTTGTAAAAAGTTTAAAGAAGTTGGAAAATATACTTTACACACAGAAAGCAAAATGTAGATAAATAAATTCGCATTTAAATTTCCATCTCAAAACATATAAATAAATGCTAATATGAAGCTAGAAACATTGAATTAAATGCATTTTAGGAAAAAATTAAACAGTTTTCTCATCTATGAACTTCCTTGTTAATGCATAAACAGTACATGAAAAACGTTTTTCTGAGGTTGGAAAATACTTTTATACAAGCAACTAAAATGTAGACTGAAAATTCACATCCAGAGTTCAATTTTGAAAAGAATAATATAAATGGTAAAATGAAATGACAAACATAAATGCTTTTTTGATAAATGTTTAAAGCTGGTTTCACATCTATGAAACTGCACATGTAAAAAAAAGTAGTTTTCTCCAAGACAGCAAAAGAATAATATAAATGTTAAAATGAAACTACAAACGTAAAAATAAATGCATTTTTGAGAAATGTTTAAACATAGTTTCACATCTATGAATTTTCGTGTTTAAATATTAAGACCACTTGTAAAAAGTTTAAAGAAGTTGGAAAATGTACTTTACACACAGAAAGCAAAATGTAGATAAATAAATTCGCATTTAAATTTCCATCTCAAAACATATAAATAATTGCTAATATGATCCAAGAAACATTGAAATAAATGCATTTTATGAAAAGATTAAACATAGATTTCACATCTATGATCTTCCTTGTTAATATATAAACAGTACATGTAAAACGTTTTTCTGAGGTTGGAAAGTACTTTTCTACAACCAACTTAAATGTAGACTGGAAATTCATATCCAGAGTTCAATTTTGAAAAGAATAATATAAATGGTAAAATGAAATGACAAACATCAAAATAAATGCCTTTTTGAGAAATGTTTGAAGCTGGTTTCACATCTATGAAACAGCACATGTAAAAAGAGTAGTTTTCTCCAGGAAAGCAAAAGAATAACATAAATGTTAAAATGAAACTACAAACATAACAATAAATGCATTTTTGAGAAATGTTTAAACATACTATCAGATCTATGAATTTTTGTGTTTATATATTAAGACCACTTGTAAAAAGTTTAAAGAAGTTGGAAAATATAGTTTACACACAGAAAGCAAAATGTAGATAAATAAATTCGCATTTAAATTTCCATCTCAAAACATATAAATAATTGCTAATATGATCCAAGAAACATTGAAATAAATGCATTTTAGGAAAAGATTAAACATAGTTTTCACATCTATGAACTTCCTTGTTAATGCATAAACAGTACATGTAAAACGTTTTTCTGAGGTTGGAAAGTACTTTTCTACAAGCAACTAAAATGTAGACTGGAAATTCATATCCTGAGTTCAATTTTGAAAAGAATAATATAAATGGTAAAATGAAATGACAAACATAAATGCTTTTTTGAGAAATGTTTAAAGCTGGTTTCATATCTATGAAACAGCACATGTAAAAAAAGTAGTTTTCTCCAGGAAAGCAAAAGAATAACATAAATGTTATAATGAAACTACAAACATAAAAATAAATGCATTTTTCAGAAATTTTTAAACATAGTATCAGATCTATGAATTATTGTGTTTATATATTAAGACCACTTGTAAAAAGTTTAAAGAAGTTGGAAAATATACTTTACACACAGAAAGCAAAATGTAGATAAATAAATTCGCATTTAAATTTCCATCTCAAAACATATAAATAAATGCTAATATGAAGCTAGAAACATTGAATTAAATGCATTTTAGGAAAAAATTAAACAGTTTTCTCATCTATGAACTTCCTTGTTAATGCATAAACAGTACATGAAAAACGTTTTTCTGAGGTTGGAAAGTACTTTTATACAAGCAACTAAAATGTAGACTGAAAATTCACATCCAGAGTTCAATTTTGAAAAGAATAATATAAATGGTAAAATGAAATGACAAACATAAATGCTTTTTTGAGAAATGTTTAAAGCTGGTTTCACATCTATGAAACTGCACATGTAAAAAAAAGTAGTTTTCTCCAAGACAGCAAAAGAATAATATAAATGTTAAAATGAAACTACAAAGATAAAAATAAATGAATTTTTGAGAAATGTTTAAACATTGTTTCACATCTATGAATTTTCGTGTTTAAATATTAAGACCACTTGTAAAAAGTTTAAAGAAGTTGGAAAATGTACTTTACACACAGAAAGCAAAATGTAGATAAATAAATTCGCATTTAAATTTCCATCTCAAAACATATAAATAATTGCTAATATGATCCAAGAAACATTGAAATAAATGCATTTTATGAAAAGATTAAACATAGATTTCACATCTATGATCTTTCTTGTTAATATATAAACAGTACATGTAAAACGTTTTTCTGAGGTTGGAAAGTACTTTTCTACAAGCAACTAAAATGTAGACTGGAAATTCATATCCTGAGTTCAATTTTGAAAAGAATAATATAAATGGTAAAATGAAATGAGAAACATCAAAATAAATGCTTTTTTGAGAAATGTTTAAAGATGGTTTCACATCTATTTAACAGCACATGTAAAAAAAGTAGTTTTCTCCAAGACAGCAAAAGAATAATATAAATGTTAAAATGAAACTACAAGCATAAAAATAAATGCATTTTTGAGAAATGTTTAAACATAGTATCAGATCTATGAATTTTTGTGTTTATATATTAAGACCACTTGTAAAAATTTTAGAGATGTTGGAAAATGTACTTTACACGCAGAAAGTAAAATGTAGATAAAGAAATTCGCATTTAAATTTCCATCTCAAAACATATAAATAATTGATACTATGAACATAGATACATTGAAATAAATGCATTTTAGGAAAAGATTAAACTTCCTTGTTAATGCATAAACAGTACATGTAAAACGTTTTTCTGAGATTGCAAAGTACTTTTATACAAGCAACTAAAATGTAGACTGGAAATTCATATCCAGAGTTCAATTTTGAAAAGAATAATATAAATGGTAAAATGAAATGACAAACATAAATGCTTTTTTGAGAAATGTTTAAAGCTGGTTTCACATCTATGTAAAAAAAGTAGTTTTCTCCAGGAAAGCAAAAGAATAACATAAATGTTATAATGAAACTACAAACATAAAAATAAATGCATTTTTGAGAAATGTTTAAACATAGTATCAGATCTATGAATTTTTGTGTTTATATATTAAGACCACTTGTAAAAAGTTTAAAGAAGTTGGAAAATATACTTTACACACAGAAAGCAAAATGTAGATAAATAAATTCGCATTTAAATTTCCATCTCAAAACATATAAATAAATGCTAATATGAAGCTAGAAACATTGAATTAAATGCATTTTAGGAAAAAATTAAACAGTTTTCTCATCTATGAACTTCCTTGTTAATATATAAACAGTACATGAAAAACGTTTTTCTGAGATTGGAAAGTACTTTTCTACAAGCAACTAAAATGTAGAATGAAAATTCACATTCAGATTTCAATTTTGAAAAGAATAATATTAATTGTAAAATGAAATGACAAACATCAAAATAAATGCTTTTTTGATAAATGTTTAAACATAGTTTCACATCTATGAATTTTTGTGTTTAAATATTAAGACCACTTGTAAAAAGTTTAGAGATGTTGGAAAATGTACTTTACACGCAGAAAGTAAAATGTAGATAAAGAAATTCGCATTTAAATTTCCATCTCAAAACATATAAATAATTGATACTATGAACATAGATACATTGAAATAAATGCATTTTATGAAAAGATTAAACATAGATTTCACATCTATGATCTTTCTTGTTAATATATAAACAGTACATGTAAAACGTTTTTCTGAGGTTGGAAAGTACTTTTCTACAACCAACTTAAATGTAGACTGGAAATTCATATCCAGAGTTCAATTTTGAAAAGAATAATATAAATGGTAAAATGAAATGACAAACATAAATGCTTTTTTGAGAAATGTTTAAAGCTGGTTTCACATCTATGAAACTGCACATGTAAAAAAAAGTAGTTTTCTCCAAGACAGCAAAAGAATAATATAAATGTTAAAATGAAACTACAAACATAAAAATAAATGCATTTTTGAGAAATGTTTAAACATAGTTTCACATCTATGAATTTTCGTGTTTAAATATTAAGACCACTTGTAAAAAGTTTAAAGAAGTTGGAAAATGTACTTTACACACAGGAAGCAAAATGTAGATAAATAAATTCGCATTTAAATTTCCATCTCAAAACATATAAATGATTGCTAATATGATCCAAGAAACATTGAAATAAATGCATTTTAGGAAAAGATTAAACATAGATTTCACATCTATGATCTTCCTTGTTAATATATAAACAGTACATGTAAAACGTTTTTCTGAGGTTGGAAAGTACTTTTCTACAACCAACTTAAATGTAGACTGGAAATTCATATCCAGAGTTCAATTTTGAAAAGAATAATATAAATGGTAAAATGAAATGACAAACATCAAAATAAATGCCTTTTTGAGAAATGTTTGAAGCTGGTTTCACATCTATGAAACAGCACATGTAAAAAGATTAGTTTTCTCCAGGAAAGCAAAAGAATAACATAAATGTTAAAATGAAACTACAAACATAACAATAAATGCATTTTTGAGAAATGTTTAAACATAGTATCAGATCTATGAATTTTTGTGTTTATATATTAAGACCACTTGTAAAAATTTTAGAGATGTTGGAAAATGTACTTTACACGCAGAAAGTAAAATGTAGATAAAGAAATTCGCATTTAAATTTCAATCTCAAAACATATAAATAATTGATACTATGAACATAGATACATTGAAATAAATGCATTTTAGGAAAAGATTAAACATAGTTTTCACATCTATGAACTTCCTTGTTAATGCATAAACAGTACATGTAAAACGTTTTTCTGAGGTTGCAAAGTACTTTTATACAAGCAACTAAAATGTAGACTGAAAATTCACATCCAGAGTTCAATTTTGAAAAGAATAATATAAATGGTAAAATGAAATGACAAACATAAATGCTTTTTTGAGAAATGTTTAAAGCTGGTTTCACATCTATGAAACAGCACATGTAAAAAGAGTAGTTTTCTCCAGGAAAGCAAAAGAATAACATAAATGTTAAAATGAAATGACAAACATCAAAATAAATGCTTTTTTGAGAAATGTTTTGAAGAATGTTTCACATCTATTTAACAGCACATGTAAAAAAAGTAGTTTTCTCCAAGACAGCAAAAGAATAATATAAATGTTAAAATGAAACTGCAAACATAAAAATAAATGCATTTTTGAGAAATGTTTAAACATAGTATCAGATCTATGAATTTTTGTGTTTATATATTAAGACCACTTGTAAAAATTTTAGAGATGTTTGAAAATGTACTTTACACGCAGAAAGTAAAATATAGATAAAGAAATTCGCATTTAAATTTCCATCTCAAAACATATAAATAAATGATACTATGAACATAGATACATTGAAATAAATGCATTTTAGGAAAAGATTAAACATAGTTTTCACATCTATGAACTTCCTTGTTAATGCATAAACAGTACATGTAAAACGTTTTTCTGAGGTTGCAAAGTACTTTTATACAAGCAACTAAAATGTAGACTGAAAATTCACATCCAGAGTTCAATTTTGAAAAGAATAATATAAATGGTAAAATGAAATGACAAACATAAATGCTTTTTTGAGAAATGTTTAAAGCTGGTTTCACATCAATGAAACTGCACATGTAAAAAAAAGTAGTTTTCTCCAAGACAGCAAAAGAATAATATAAATGTTAAATTGAAACAACAAACATAAAAATAAATGCATTTTTGAGAAATGTTTAAACATAGTTTCACATCTATGAATTTTCGTGTTTAAATATTAAGACCACTTGTAAAAAGTTTAAAGAAGTTGGAAAATGTACTTTACACACAGAAAGCAAAATGTAGATAAATAAATTCGCATTTAAATTTCCATCTCAAAACATATAAATAATTGCTAATATGATCCAAGAAACATTGAAATAAATGCATTTTATGAAAAGATTAAACATAGATTTCACATCTATGATCTTCCTTGTTAATATATAAACAGTACATGTAAAACGTTTTTCTGAGGTTGGAAAGTACTTTTCTACAACCAACTTAAATGTAGACTGGAAATTCATATCCAGAGTTCAATTTTGAAAAGAATAATATAAATGGTAAAATGAAATGACAAACATCAAAATAAATGCCTTTTTGAGAAATGTTTGAAGCTGGTTTCACATCTATGAAACAGCACATGTAAAAAGATTAGTTTTCTCCAGGAAAGCAAAAGAATAACATAAATGTTAAAATGAAACTACAAACATAACAATAAATGCATTTTTGAGAAATGTTTAAACATAGTATCAGATCTATGAATTTTTGTGTTTATATATTAAGACCACTTGTAAAAAGTTTAAAGAAGTTGGAAAATATAGTTTACACACAGAAAGCAAAATGTAGATAAATAAATTCGCATTTAAATTTCCATCTCAAAACATATAAATAAATTCTAATATGAAGCTAGAAACATTGAATTAAATGCATTTTAGGAAAAAATTAAACATAGTTTTCTCATCTATGAACTTCCTTGTTAATATATAAACAGTACATGTAAAACGTTTTTCTGAGGTTGGAAAGTACTTTTCTACAAGCAACTAAAATGTAGACTGGAAATTCATATCCTGAGTTCAATTTTGAAAAGAATAATATAAATGGTAAAATGAAATGACAAACATAAATGCTTTTTTGAGAAATGTTTAAAGCTGGTTTCACATCTATGAAACAGCACATGTAAAAAGAGTAGTTTTCTCCAGGAAAGCAAAAGAATAACATAAATGTTAAAATGAAATGACAAACATCAAAATAAATGCTTTTTTGAGAAATGTTTTGAAGATGGTTTCACATCTATTTAACAGCACATGTAAAAAAAGTAGTTTTCTCCAAGACAGCAAAAGAATAATATAAATGTTAAAATGAAACTGCAAACATAAAAATAAATGCATTTTTGAGAAATGTTTAAACATAGTATCAGATCTATGAATTTTTGTGTTTATATATTAAGACCACTTGTAAAAATTTTAGAGATGTTTGAAAATGTACTTTACACGCAGAAAGTAAAATATAGATAAAGAAATTCGCATTTAAATTTCCATCTCAAAACATATAAATAAATGATACTATGAACATAGATACATTGAAATAAATGCATTTTAGGAAAAGATTAAACATAGTTTTCACATCTATGAACTTCCTTGTTAATGCATAAACAGTACATGTAAAACGTTTTTCTGAGGTTGCAAAGTACTTTTATACAAGCAACTAAAATGTAGACTGAAAATTCACATCCAGAGTTCAATTTTGAAAAGAATAATATAAATGGTAAAATGAAATGACAAACATAAATGCTTTTTTGAGAAATGTTTAAAGCTGGTTTCACATCAATGAAACTGCACATGTAAAAAAAAGTAGTTTTCTCCAAGACAGCAAAAGAATAATATAAATGTTAAATTGAAACAACAAACATAAAAATAAATGCATTTTTGAGAAATGTTTAAACATAGTTTCACATCTATGAATTTTCGTGTTTAAATATTAAGACCACTTGTAAAAAGTTTAAAGAAGTTGGAAAATGTACTTTACACACAGAAAGCAAAATGTAGATAAATAAATTCGCATTTAAATTTCCATCTCAAAACATATAAATAATTGCTAATATGATCCAAGAAACATTGAAATAAATGCATTTTATGAAAAGATTAAACATAGATTTCACATCTATGATCTTCCTTGTTAATATATAAACAGTACATGTAAAACGTTTTTCTGAGGTTGGAAAGTACTTTTCTACAACCAACTTAAATGTAGACTGGAAATTCATATCCAGAGTTCAATTTTGAAAAGAATAATATAAATGGTAAAATGAAATGACAAACATCAAAATAAATGCCTTTTTGAGAAATGTTTGAAGCTGGTTTCACATCTATGAAACAGCACATGTAAAAAGATTAGTTTTCTCCAGGAAAGCAAAAGAATAACATAAATGTTAAAATGAAACTACAAACATAACAATAAATGCATTTTTGAGAAATGTTTAAACATAGTATCAGATCTATGAATTTTTGTGTTTATATATTAAGACCACTTGTAAAAAGTTTAAAGAAGTTGGAAAATATAGTTTACACACAGAAAGCAAAATGTAGATAAATAAATTCGCATTTAAATTTCCATCTCAAAACATATAAATAAATTCTAATATGAAGCTAGAAACATTGAATTAAATGCATTTTAGGAAAAAATTAAACATAGTTTTCTCATCTATGAACTTCCTTGTTAATATATAAACAGTACATGTAAAACGTTTTTCTGAGGTTGGAAAGTACTTTTCTACAAGCAACTAAAATGTAGACTGGAAATTCATATCCTGAGTTCAATTTTGAAAAGAATAATATAAATGGTAAAATGAAATGACAAACATAAATGCTTTTTTGAGAAATGTTTAAAGCTGGTTTCACATCTATGAAACAGCACATGTAAAAAGAGTAGTTTTCTCCAGGAAAGCAAAAGAATAACATAAATGTTAAAATGAAATGACAAACATCAAAATAAATGCTTTTTTGAGAAATGTTTTGAAGATGGTTTCACATCTATTTAACAGCACATGTAAAAAAAGTAGTTTTCTCCAAGACAGCAAAAGAATAATATAAATGTTAAAATGAAACTGCAAACATAAAAATAAATGCATTTTTGAGAAATGTTTAAACATAGTATCAGATCTATGAATTTTTGTGTTTATATATTAAGACCACTTGTAAAAATTTTAGAGATGTTTGAAAATGTACTTTACACGCAGAAAGTAAAATATAGATAAAGAAATTCGCATTTAAATTTCCATCTCAAAACATATAAATAAATGATACTATGAACATAGATACATTGAAATAAATGCATTTTAGGAAAAGATTAAACATAGTTTTCACATCTATGAACTTCCTTGTTAATGCATAAACAGTACATGTAAAACGTTTTTCTGAGGTTGCAAAGTACTTTTATACAAGCAACTAAAATGTAGACTGGAAATTCATATCCAGAGTTCAATTTTGAAAAGAATAATATAAATGGTAAAATGAAATGACAAACATCAAAATAAATGCCTTTTTGAGAAATGTTTGAAGCTGGTTTCACATCTATGAAACAGCACATGTAAAAAGAGTAGTTTTCTCCAGGAAAGCAAAAGAATAACATAAATGTTAAAATGAAACTACAAACATAACAATAAATGCATTTTTGAGAAATGTTTAAACATACTATCAGATCTATGAATTTTTGTGTTTATATATTAAGACCACTTGTAAAAAGTTTAAAGAAGTTGGAAAATATAGTTTACACACAGAAAGCAAAATGTAGATAAATAAATTCGCATTTAAATTTCCATCTCAAAACATATAAATAATTGCTAATATGATCCAAGAAACATTGAAATAAATGCATTTTAGGAAAAGATTAAACATAGTTTTCACATCTATGAACTTCCTTGTTAATGCATAAACAGTACATGTAAAACGTTTTTCTGAGGTTGGAAAGTACTTTTCTACAACCAACTTAAATGTAGACTGGAAATTCATATCCAGAGTTCAATTTTGAAAAGAATAATATAAATGGTAAAATGAAATGACAAACATCAAAATAAATGCCTTTTTGAGAAATGTTTGAAGCTGGTTTCACATCTATGAAACAGCACATGTAAAAAGAGTAGTTTTCTCCAGGAAAGCAAAAGAATAACATAAATGTTAAAATGAAACTACAAACATAACAATAAATGCATTTTTGAGAAATGTTTAAACATACTATCAGATCTATGAATTTTTGTGTTTATATATTAAGACCACTTGTAAAAAGTTTAAAGAAGTTGGAAAATATAGTTTACACACAGAAAGCAAAATGTAGATAAATAAATTCGCATTTAAATTTCCATCTCAAAACATATAAATAATTGCTAATATGATCCAAGAAACATTGAAATAAATGCATTTTAGGAAAAGATTAAACATAGTTTTCACATCTATGAACTTCCTTGTTAATGCATAAACAGTACATGTAAAACGTTTTTCTGAGGTTGGAAAGTACTTTTCTACAAGCAACTAAAATGTAGACTGGAAATTCATATCCTGAGTTCAATTTTGAAAAGAATAATATAAATGGTAAAATGAAATGACAAACATAAATGCTTTTTTGAGAAATGTTTAAAGCTGGTTTCATATCTATGAAACAGCACATGTAAAAAAAGTAGTTTTCTCCAGGAAAGCAAAAGAATAACATAAATGTTATAATGAAACTACAAACATAAAAATAAATGCATTTTTCAGAAATTTTTAAACATAGTATCAGATCTATGAATTATTGTGTTTATATATTAAGACCACTTGTAAAAAGTTTAAAGAAGTTGGAAAATATACTTTACACACAGAAAGCAAAATGTAGATAAATAAATTCGCATTTAAATTTCCATCTCAAAACATATAAATAAATGCTAATATGAAGCTAGAAACATTGAATTAAATGCATTTTAGGAAAAAATTAAACAGTTTTCTCATCTATGAACTTCCTTGTTAATGCATAAACAGTACATGAAAAACGTTTTTCTGAGGTTGGAAAGTACTTTTATACAAGCAACTAAAATGTAGACTGAAAATTCACATCCAGAGTTCAATTTTGAAAAGAATAATATAAATGGTAAAATGAAATGACAAACATAAATGCTTTTTTGAGAAATGTTTAAAGCTGGTTTCACATCTATGAAACTGCACATGTAAAAAAAAGTAGTTTTCTCCAAGACAGCAAAAGAATAATATAAATGTTAAAATGAAACTACAAAGATAAAAATAAATGAATTTTTGAGAAATGTTTAAACATTGTTTCACATCTATGAATTTTCGTGTTTAAATATTAAGACCACTTGTAAAAAGTTTAAAGAAGTTGGAAAATGTACTTTACACACAGAAAGCAAAATGTAGATAAATAAATTCGCATTTAAATTTCCATCTCAAAACATATAAATAATTGCTAATATGATCCAAGAAACATTGAAATAAATGCATTTTATGAAAAGATTAAACATAGATTTCACATCTATGATCTTTCTTGTTAATATATAAACAGTACATGTAAAACGTTTTTCTGAGGTTGGAAAGTACTTTTCTACAAGCAACTAAAATGTAGACTGGAAATTCATATCCTGAGTTCAATTTTGAAAAGAATAATATAAATGGTAAAATGAAATGAGAAACATCAAAATAAATGCTTTTTTGAGAAATGTTTAAAGCTGGTTTCACATCTATTTAACAGCACATGTAAAAAAAGTAGTTTTCTCCAAGACAGCAAAAGAATAATATAAATGTTAAAATGAAACTACAAGCATAAAAATAAATGCATTTTTGAGAAATGTTTAAACATAGTATCAGATCTATGAATTTTTGTGTTTATATATTAAGACCACTTGTAAAAATTTTAGAGATGTTGGAAAATGTACTTTACACGCAGAAAGTAAAATGTAGATAAAGAAATTCGCATTTAAATTTCCATCTCAAAACATATAAATAATTGATACTATGAACATAGATACATTGAAATAAATGCATTTTAGGAAAAGATTAAACTTCCTTGTTAATGCATAAACAGTACATGTAAAACGTTTTTCTGAGATTGCAAAGTACTTTTATACAAGCAACTAAAATGTAGACTGGAAATTCATATCCAGAGTTCAATTTTGAAAAGAATAATATAAATGGTAAAATGAAATGACAAACATAAATGCTTTTTTGAGAAATGTTTAAAGCTGGTTTCACATCTATGTAAAAAAAGTAGTTTTCTCCAGGAAAGCAAAAGAATAACATAAATGTTATAATGAAACTACAAACATAAAAATAAATGCATTTTTGAGAAATGTTTAAACATAGTATCAGATCTATGAATTTTTGTGTTTATATATTAAGACCACTTGTAAAAAGTTTAAAGAAGTTGGAAAATATACTTTACACACAGAAAGCAAAATGTAGATAAATAAATTCGCATTTAAATTTCCATCTCAAAACATATAAATAAATGCTAATATGAAGCTAGAAACATTGAATTAAATGCATTTTAGGAAAAAATTAAACAGTTTTCTCATCTATGAACTTCCTTGTTAATATATAAACAGTACATGAAAAACGTTTTTCTGAGATTGGAAAGTACTTTTCTACAAGCAACTAAAATGTAGAATGAAAATTCACATTCAGATTTCAATTTTGAAAAGAATAATATTAATTGTAAAATGAAATGACAAACATCAAAATAAATGCTTTTTTGATAAATGTTTAAACATAGTTTCACATCTATGAATTTTTGTGTTTAAATATTAAGACCACTTGTAAAAAGTTTAGAGATGTTGGAAAATGTACTTTACACGCAGAAAGTAAAATGTAGATAAAGAAATTCGCATTTAAATTTCCATCTCAAAACATATAAATAATTGATACTATGAACATAGATACATTGAAATAAATGCATTTTATGAAAAGATTAAACATAGATTTCACATCTATGATCTTTCTTGTTAATATATAAACAGTACATGTAAAACGTTTTTCTGAGGTTGGAAAGTACTTTTCTACAACCAACTTAAATGTAGACTGGAAATTCATATCCAGAGTTCAATTTTGAAAAGAATAATATAAATGGTAAAATGAAATGACAAACATAAATGCTTTTTTGAGAAATGTTTAAAGCTGGTTTCACATCTATGAAACTGCACATGTAAAAAAAAGTAGTTTTCTCCAAGACAGCAAAAGAATAATATAAATGTTAAAATGAAACTACAAACATAAAAATAAATGCATTTTTGAGAAATGTTTAAACATAGTTTCACATCTATGAATTTTCGTGTTTAAATATTAAGACCACTTGTAAAAAGTTTAAAGAAGTTGGAAAATGTACTTTACACACAGGAAGCAAAATGTAGATAAATAAATTCGCATTTAAATTTCCATCTCAAAACATATAAATGATTGCTAATATGATCCAAGAAACATTGAAATAAATGCATTTTAGGAAAAGATTAAACATAGATTTCACATCTATGATCTTCCTTGTTAATATATAAACAGTACATGTAAAACGTTTTTCTGAGGTTGGAAAGTACTTTTCTACAACCAACTTAAATGTAGACTGGAAATTCATATCCAGAGTTCAATTTTGAAAAGAATAATATAAATGGTAAAATGAAATGACAAACATCAAAATAAATGCCTTTTTGAGAAATGTTTGAAGCTGGTTTCACATCTATGAAACAGCACATGTAAAAAGATTAGTTTTCTCCAGGAAAGCAAAAGAATAACATAAATGTTAAAATGAAACTACAAACATAACAATAAATGCATTTTTGAGAAATGTTTAAACATAGTATCAGATCTATGAATTTTTGTGTTTATATATTAAGACCACTTGTAAAAATTTTAGAGATGTTGGAAAATGTACTTTACACGCAGAAAGTAAAATGTAGATAAAGAAATTCGCATTTAAATTTCAATCTCAAAACATATAAATAATTGATACTATGAACATAGATACATTGAAATAAATGCATTTTAGGAAAAGATTAAACATAGTTTTCACATCTATGAACTTCCTTGTTAATGCATAAACAGTACATGTAAAACGTTTTTCTGAGGTTGCAAAGTACTTTTATACAAGCAACTAAAATGTAGACTGAAAATTCACATCCAGAGTTCAATTTTGAAAAGAATAATATAAATGGTAAAATGAAATGACAAACATAAATGCTTTTTTGAGAAATGTTTAAAGCTGGTTTCACATCTATGAAACAGCACATGTAAAAAGAGTAGTTTTCTCCAGGAAAGCAAAAGAATAACATAAATGTTAAAATGAAATGACAAACATCAAAATAAATGCTTTTTTGAGAAATGTTTTGAAGAATGTTTCACATCTATTTAACAGCACATGTAAAAAAAGTAGTTTTCTCCAAGACAGCAAAAGAATAATATAAATGTTAAAATGAAACTGCAAACATAAAAATAAATGCATTTTTGAGAAATGTTTAAACATAGTATCAGATCTATGAATTTTTGTGTTTATATATTAAGACCACTTGTAAAAATTTTAGAGATGTTTGAAAATGTACTTTACACGCAGAAAGTAAAATATAGATAAAGAAATTCGCATTTAAATTTCCATCTCAAAACATATAAATAAATGATACTATGAACATAGATACATTGAAATAAATGCATTTTAGGAAAAGATTAAACATAGTTTTCACATCTATGAACTTCCTTGTTAATGCATAAACAGTACATGTAAAACGTTTTTCTGAGGTTGCAAAGTACTTTTATACAAGCAACTAAAATGTAGACTGAAAATTCACATCCAGAGTTCAATTTTGAAAAGAATAATATAAATGGTAAAATGAAATGACAAACATAAATGCTTTTTTGAGAAATGTTTAAAGCTGGTTTCACATCAATGAAACTGCACATGTAAAAAAAAGTAGTTTTCTCCAAGACAGCAAAAGAATAATATAAATGTTAAATTGAAACAACAAACATAAAAATAAATGCATTTTTGAGAAATGTTTAAACATAGTTTCACATCTATGAATTTTCGTGTTTAAATATTAAGACCACTTGTAAAAAGTTTAAAGAAGTTGGAAAATGTACTTTACACACAGAAAGCAAAATGTAGATAAATAAATTCGCATTTAAATTTCCATCTCAAAACATATAAATAATTGCTAATATGATCCAAGAAACATTGAAATAAATGCATTTTATGAAAAGATTAAACATAGATTTCACATCTATGATCTTCCTTGTTAATATATAAACAGTACATGTAAAACGTTTTTCTGAGGTTGGAAAGTACTTTTCTACAACCAACTTAAATGTAGACTGGAAATTCATATCCAGAGTTCAATTTTGAAAAGAATAATATAAATGGTAAAATGAAATGACAAACATCAAAATAAATGCCTTTTTGAGAAATGTTTGAAGCTGGTTTCACATCTATGAAACAGCACATGTAAAAAGATTAGTTTTCTCCAGGAAAGCAAAAGAATAACATAAATGTTAAAATGAAACTACAAACATAACAATAAATGCATTTTTGAGAAATGTTTAAACATAGTATCAGATCTATGAATTTTTGTGTTTATATATTAAGACCACGTAAAAAGTTTAAAGAAGTTGGAAAATATAGTTTACACACAGAAAGCAAAATGTAGATAAATAAATTCGCATTTAAATTTCCATCTCAAAACATATAAATAAATGCTAATATGAAGCTAGAAACATTGAATTAAATGCATTTTAGGAAAAAATTAAACATAGTTTTCTCATCTATGAACTTCCTTGTTAATATATAAACAGTACATGTAAAACGTTTTTCTGAGGTTGGAAAGTACTTTTCTACAAGCAACTAAAATGTAGACTGGAAATTCATATCCTGAGTTCAATTTTGAAAAGAATAATATAAATGGGAAAATGAAATGACAAACATCAAAATAAATGCTTTTTTGAGAAATGTTTGAAGCTCGTTTCACATCTATGAAACAGCACATGTAAAAAGAGTAGTTTTCTCCAGGAAAGCAAAAGAATAACATAAATGTTAAAATGAAATGACAAACATCAAAATAAATGCTTTTTTGAGAAATGTTTAAAGATGGTTTCACATCTATTTAACAGCACATGTAAAAAAAGTAGTTTTCTCCAAGACAGCAAAAGAATAATATAAATGTTAAAATGAAACTACAAACATAAAAATAAATGCATTTTTGAGAAATGTTTAAACATAGTATCAGATCTATGAATTTTTGTGTTTATATATTAAGACCACTTGTAAAAATTTTAGAGATGTTGGAAAATGTACTTTACACGCAGAAAGTAAAATGTAGATAAAGAAATTCGCATTTAAATTTCAATCTCAAAACATATAAATAATTGATACTATGAACATCGATACATTGAAATAAATGCATTTTAGGAAAAGATTAAACATAGTTTCACATCTATGAACTTCCTTGTTAATGCATAAACAGTACATGTAAAACGTTTTTCTGAGGTTGCAAAGTACAAGCAACTAAAATGTAGACTGAAAATTCACATCCAGAGTTCAATTTTGAAAAGAATAATATAAATGGTAAAATGAAATGACAAACATAAATGCTTTTTTGAGAAATGTTTAAAGCTGGTTTCACATCTATGTAAAAAAAGTATTTTTCTCCAGGAAAGCAAAAGAATAACATAAATGTTATAATGAAACTACAAACATAAAAATAAATGCATTTTTGAGAAATGTTTAAAGCTGATTTCACATCTATGAAACTGCACATGTAAAAAAAAGTAGTTTTCTCCAAGACAGCAAAAGAATAATATAAATGTTAAAATGAAACTACAAACATAAAAATAAATGCATTTTTGAGAAATGTTTAAACATAGTTTCACATCTATGAATTTTCGTGTTTAAATATTAAGACGTAAAAAGTTTAAAGAAGTTGGAAAATGTACTTTACACACAGAAAGCAAAATGTAGATAAATAAATTCGCATTTAAATTTCCATCTCAAAACATATAAATAAATGCTAATATGAAGCTAGAAAGATTGAATTAAATGCATTTTAGGAAAAAATTAAACAGTTTTCTCATCTATGAACTTCCTTGTTAATATATAAACAGTACATGTAAAACGTTTTTCTGAGGTTGGAAAGTACTTTTCTACAAGCAACTAAAATGTAGACTGGAAATTCATATCCTGAGTTCAATTTTGAAAAGAATAATATAAATGGTAAAATGAAATGAGAAACATCAAAATAAATGCTTTTTTGAGAAATGTTTAAAGATGGTTTCACATCTATTTAACAGCACATGTAAAAAAAGTAGTTTTCTCCAAGACAGCAAAAGAATAAGATAAGTGTTAAAATGAAACTACAAACATAAAAATAAATGCATTTTTGAGAAATGTTTAAACATAGTATCAGATCTATGAATTTTTGTGTTTATATATTAAGACCACTTGTAAAAATTTTAGAGATGTTGGAAAATGTACTTTACACGCAGAAAGTAAAATGTAGATAAAGAAATTCGCATTTAAATTTCCATCTCAAAACATATAAATAATTGATACTATGAACATAGATACATTGAAATAAATGCATTTTAGGAAAAGATTAAACATAGTTTTCACATCTATGAACTTCCTTGTTAATGCATAAACAGTACATGTAAAACGTTTTTCTGAGGTTGCAAAGTACTTTTATACAAGCAACTAAAATGTAGACTGGAAATTCATATCCAGAGTTCAATTTTGAAAAGAATAATATAAATGGTAAAATGAAATGACAAACATAAATGCTTTTTTGAGAAATGTTTAAAGCTGGTGTCACATCTATGAAACAGCACATGTAAAAAAAGTATTCTCCAGGAAAGCAAAAGAATAACATAAATGTTATAATGAAACTACAAACATAAAAATAAATGCATTTTTGAGAAATGTTTAAACATAGTATCAGATCTATGAATTTTTGTGTTTATATATTAAGACCACTTGTAAAAAGTTTAAAGAAGTTGGAAAATATACTTTACACACAGAAAGCAAAATGTAGATAAATAAATTCGCATTTAAATTTCCATCTCAAAACATATAAATAAATGCTAATATGAAGCTAGAAACATTGAATTAAATGCATTTTAGGAAAAAATTAAACAGTTTTCTCATCTATGAACTTCCTTGTTAATGCATAAACAGTACATGAAAAACGTTTTTCTGAGGTTGGAAAGTACTTTTCTACAACCAACTTAAATGTAGACTGGAAATTCATATCCAGAGTTCAATTTTGAAAAGAATAATATAAATGGTATAATGAAATGACAAACATCAAAATAAATGCCTTTTGGAGAAATGTTTGAAGCTGGTTTCACATCTATGAAACAGCACATGTAAAAAGAGTAGTTTTCTCCAGGAAAGCAAAAGAATAACATAAATGTTAAAATGAAACTACAAACATAACAATAAATGCATTTTTGAGAAATGTTTAAACATAGTATCAGATCAATGAATTTTTGTGTTTATATATTAAGACCACTTGTAAAAAGTTTAAAGAAGTTGGAAAATATAGTTTACACACAGAAAGCAAAATGTAGATAAATAAATTCGCATTTAAATTTCCATCTCAAAACATATAAATAAATGCTAATATGAAGCTAGAAACATTGAATTAAATGCATTTTAGGAAAAAATTAAACATAGTTTTCTCATCTATGAACTTCCTTGTTAATATATAAACAGTACATGTAAAACGTTTTTCTGAGGTTGGAAAGTACTTTTCTACAAGCAACTAAAATGTAGACTGGAAATTCATATCCTGAGTTCAATTTTGAAAAGAATAATATAAATGGGAAAATGAAATGACAAACATCAAAATAAATGCTTTTTTGAGAAATGTTTGAAGCTCGTTTCACATCTATGAAACAGCACATGTAAAAAGAGTAGTTTTCTCCAGGAAAGCAAAAGAATAACATAAATGTTAAAATGAAATGACAAACATCAAAATAAATGCTTTTTTGAGAAATGTTTAAAGATGGTTTCACATCTATTTAACAGCACATGTAAAAAAAGTAGTTTTCTCCAAGACAGCAAAAGAATAATATAAATGTTAAAATGAAACTGCAAACATAAAAATAAATGCATTTTTGAGAAATGTTTAAACATAGTATCAGATCTATGAATTTTTGTGTCTATATATTAAGACCACTTGTAAAAATTTTAGAGATGTTGGAAAATGTACTTTACACGCAGAAAGTAAAATGTAGATAAAGAAATTCGCATTTAAATTTCCATCTCAAAACATATAAATAATTGATACTATGAACATAGATACATTGAAATAAATGCATTTTAGGAAAAGATTAAACATAGTTTTCACATCTATGAACTTCCTTGTTAATGCATAAACAGTACATGTAAAACGTTTTTCTGAGGTTGCAAAGTACTTTTATACAAGCAACTAAAATGTAGACTGAAAATTCACATCCAGAGTTCAATTTTGAAAAGAATAATATAAATGGTAAAATGAAATGACAAACATAAATGCTTTTTTGAGAAATGTTTAAAGCTGGTTTCACATCTATGAAACTGCACATGTTAAAAAAAAGTAGTTTTCTCCAAGACAGCAAAAGAATAATATAAATGTTAAAATGAAACTACAAACATAAAAATAAATGCATTTTTGAGAAATGTTTAAACATAGTTTCACATCTATGAATTTTCGTGTTTAAATATTAAGACCACTTGTAAAAAGTTTAAAGAAGTTGGAAAATGTACTTTACACACAGAAAGCAAAATGTAGATAAATAAATTTGCATTTAAATTTCCATCTCAAAACATATAAATAATTGCTAATATGATCCAAGAAACATTGAAATAAATGCATTTTATGAAAAGATTAAACATAGATTTCACATCTATGATCTTCCTTGTTAATATATAAACAGTACATGTAAAACGTTTTTCT
Source organism: Narcine bancroftii (assembly GCF_036971445.1). Classification (NCBI taxonomy): domain Eukaryota; kingdom Metazoa; phylum Chordata; class Chondrichthyes; order Torpediniformes; family Narcinidae; genus Narcine; species Narcine bancroftii. Next base: position 66,305,903 of record NC_091475.1, on the reverse strand, counting down.
GAGGTTGGAAAGTACTTTTCTACAACCAACTTAAATGTATACTGGAAATTCATATCCAGAGTTCAATTTTGAAAAGAATAATATAAATGGTAAAATGAAATGACAAACATCAAAATAAATGCCTTTTTGAGAAATGTTTGAAGCTGGTTTCACATCTATGAAACAGCACATGTAAAAAGAGTAGTTTTCTCCAGGAAAGCAAAAGAATAATATAAATGTTAAAATGAAACTACAAACATAAAAATAAATGCAGTTTTGAGAAATGTTTAAAGATAGTTTCACATCTATGAATTTTTGTGTTTATATATTAAGACCACTTGTAAAAAGTTTAAAGAAGTTGGAAAATATACTTTACACACAGAAAGCAAAATGTAGATAAATAAATTCGCATTTAAATTTCCATCTCAAAACATATAAATAAATGCTAATATGAAGCTAGAAACATTGAATTAAATGCATTTTAGGAAAAAATTAAACAGTTTTCTCATCTATGAACTTCCTTGTTAATGCATAAACAGTACATGAAAAACGTTTTTCTGAGGTTGGAAAATACTTTTATACAAGCAACTAAAATGTAGACTGAAAATTCACATCCAGAGTTCAATTTTGAAAAGAATAATATAAATGGTAAAATGAAATGACAAACATAAATGCTTTTTTGATAAATGTTTAAAGCTGGTTTCACATCTATGAAACTGCACATGTAAAAAAAAGTAGTTTTCTCCAAGACAGCAAAAGAATAATATAAATGTTAAAATGAAACTACAAACGTAAAAATAAATGCATTTTTGAGAAATGTTTAAACATAGTTTCACATCTATGAATTTTCGTGTTTAAATATTAAGACCACTTGTAAAAAGTTTAAAGAAGTTGGAAAATGTACTTTACACACAGAAAGCAAAATGTAGATAAATAAATTCGCATTTAAATTTCCATCTCAAAACATATAAATAATTGCTAATATGATCCAAGAAACATTGAAATAAATGCATTTTATGAAAAGATTAAACATAGATTTCACATCTATGATCTTCCTCGTTAATATATAAACAGTACATGTAAAACGTTTTTCTGAGGTTGGAAAGTACTTTTCTACAACCAACTTAAATGTAGACTGGAAATTCATATCCAGAGTTCAATTTTGAAAAGAATAATATAAATGGTAAAATGAAATGACAAACATCAAAATAAATGCCTTTTTGAGAAATGTTTGAAGCTGGTTTCACATCTATGAAACAGCACATGTAAAAAGAGTAGTTTTCTACAGGAAAGCAAAAGAATAACATAAATGTTAAAATGAAACTACAAACATAACAATAAATGCATTTTTGAGAAATGTTTAAACATAGTATCAGATCTATGAATTTTTGTGTTTATATATTAAGACCACTTGTAAAAAGTTTAAAGAAGTTGGAAAATATAGTTTACACACAGAAAGCAAAATGTAGATAAATAAATTCGCATTTAAATTTCCATCTCAAAACATATAAATAATTGCTAATATGATCCAAGAAACATTGAAATAAATGCATTTTAGGAAAAGATTAAACATAGTTTTCACATCTATGAACTTCCTTGTTAATGCATAAACAGTACATGTAAAACGTTTTTCTGAGGTTGGAAAGTACTTTTCTACAAGCAACTAAAATGTAGACTGGAAATTCATATCCTGAGTTCAATTTTGAAAAGAATAATATAAATGGTAAAATGAAATGACAAACATAAATGCTTTTTTGAGAAATGTTTAAAGCTGGTTTCATATCTATGAAACAGCACATGTAAAAAAAGTAGTTTTCTCCAGGAAAGCAAAAGAATAACATAAATGTTATAATGAAACTACAAACATAAAAATAAATGCATTTTTCAGAAATTTTTAAACATAGTATCAGATCTATGAATTATTGTGTTTATATATTAAGACCACTTGTAAAAAGTTTAAAGAAGTTGGAAAATATACTTTACACACAGAAAGCAAAATGTAGATAAATAAATTCGCATTTAAATTTCCATCTCAAAACATATAAATAAATGCTAATATGAAGCTAGAAACATTGAATTAAATGCATTTTAGGAAAAAATTAAACAGTTTTCTCATCTATGAACTTCCTTGTTAATGCATAAACAGTACATGAAAAACGTTTTTCTGAGGTTGGAAAGTACTTTTATACAAGCAACTAAAATGTAGACTGAAAATTCACATCCAGAGTTCAATTTTGAAAAGAATAATATAAATGGTAAAATGAAATGACAAACATAAATGCTTTTTTGAGAAATGTTTAAAGCTGGTTTCACATCTATGAAACTGCACATGTAAAAAAAAGTAGTTTTCTCCAAGACAGCAAAAGAATAATATAAATGTTAAAATGAAACTACAAAGATAAAAATAAATGAATTTTTGAGAAATGTTTAAACATTGTTTCACATCTATGAATTTTCGTGTTTAAATATTAAGACCACTTGTAAAAAGTTTAAAGAAGTTGGAAAATGTACTTTACACACAGAAAGCAAAATGTAGATAAATAAATTCGCATTTAAATTTCCATCTCAAAACATATAAATAATTGCTAATATGATCCAAGAAACATTGAAATAAATGCATTTTATGAAAAGATTAAACATAGATTTCACATCTATGATCTTTCTTGTTAATATATAAACAGTACATGTAAAACGTTTTTCTGAGGTTGGAAAGTACTTTTCTACAACCAACTTAAATGTAGACTGGAAATTCATATCCAGAGTTCAATTTTGAAAAGAATAATATAAATGGTAAAATGAAATGACAAACATAAATGCTTTTTTGAGAAATGTTTAAAGCTGGTTTCACATCTATGAAACTGCACATGTAAAAAAAAGTAGTTTTCTCCAAGACAGCAAAAGAATAATATAAATGTTAAAATGAAACTACAAACATAAAAATAAATGCATTTTTGAGAAATGTTTAAACATAGTTTCACATCTATGAATTTTCGTGTTTAAATATTAAGACCACTTGTAAAAAGTTTAAAGAAGTTGGAAAATGTACTTTACACACAGACAGCAAAATGTAGATAAATAAATTCGCATTTAAATTTCCATCTCAAAACATATAAATAAATGCTAATATGAAGCTAGAAACATTGAATTAAATGCATTTTAGGAAAAAATTAAACATAGTTTTCTCATCTATGAACTTCCTTGTTAATATATAAACAGTACATGTAAAACGTTTTTCTGAGGTTGGAAAGTACTTTTCTACAAGCAACTAAAATGTAGACTGGAAATTCATATCCTGAGTTCAATTTTGAAAAGAATAATATAAATGGTAAAATGAAATGAGAAACATCAAAATAAATGCTTTTTTGAGAAATGTTTAAAGATGGTTTCACATCTATTTAACAGCACATGTAAAAAAAGTAGTTTTCTCCAAGACAGCAAAAGAATAATATAAATGTTAAAATGAAACTACAAGCATAAAAATAAATGCATTTTTGAGAAATGTTTAAACATAGTATCAGATCTATGAATTTTTGTGTTTATATATTAAGACCACTTGTAAAAATTTTAGAGATGTTGGAAAATGTACTTTACACGCAGAAAGTAAAATGTAGATAAAGAAATTCGCATTTAAATTTCCATCTCAAAACATATAAATAATTGATACTATGAACATAGATACATTGAAATAAATGCATTTTAGGAAAAGATTAAACATAGTTTTCACATCTATGAACTTCCTTGTTAATGCATAAACAGTACATGTAAAACGTTTTTCTGAGATTGCAAAGTACTTTTATACAAGCAACTAAAATGTAGACTGGAAATTCATATCCAGAGTTCAATTTTGAAAAGAATAATATAAATGGTAAAATGAAATGACAAACATAAATGCTTTTTTGAGAAATGTTTAAAGCTGGTTTCACATCTATGTAAAAAAAGTAGTTTTCTCCAGGAAAGCAAAAGAATAACATAAATGTTATAATGAAACTACAAACATAAAAATAAATGCATTTTTGAGAAATGTTTAAACATAGTATCAGATCTATGAATTTTTGTGTTTATATATTAAGACCACTTGTAAAAAGTTTAAAGAAGTTGGAAAATATACTTTACACACAGAAAGCAAAATGTAGATAAATAAATTCGCATTTAAATTTCCATCTCAAAACATATAAATAAATGCTAATATGAAGCTAGAAACATTGAATTAAATGCATTTTAGGAAAAAATTAAACAGTTTTCTCATCTATGAACTTCCTTGTTAATATATAAACAGTACATGAAAAACGTTTTTCTGAGATTGGAAAGTACTTTTCTACAAGCAACTAAAATGTAGAATGAAAATTCACATTCAGATTTCAATTTTGAAAAGAATAATATTAATTGTAAAATGAAATGACAAACATCAAAATAAATGCTTTTTTGATAAATGTTTAAACATAGTTTCACATCTATGAATTTTTGTGTTTAAATATTAAGACAACTTGTAAAAAGTTTAGAGATGTTGGAAAATGTACTTTACACGCAGAAAGTAAAATGTAGATAAAGAAATTCGCATTTAAATTTCCATCTCAAAACATATAAATAATTGATACTATGAACATAGATACATTGAAATAAATGCATTTTATGAAAAGATTAAACATAGATTTCACATCTATGATCTTTCTTGTTAATATATAAACAGTACATGTAAAACGTTTTTCTGAGGTTGGAAAGTACTTTTCTACAACCAACTTAAATGTAGACTGGAAATTCATATCCAGAGTTCAATTTTGAAAAGAATAATATAAATGGTAAAATGAAATGACAAACATAAATGCTTTTTTGAGAAATGTTTAAAGCTGGTTTCACATCTATGAAACTGCACATGTAAAAAAAAGTAGTTTTCTCCAAGACAGCAAAAGAATAATATAAATGTTAAAATGAAACTACAAACATAAAAATAAATGCATTTTTGAGAAATGTTTAAACATAGTTTCACATCTATGAATTTTCGTGTTTAAATATTAAGACCACTTGTAAAAAGTTTAAAGAAGTTGGAAAATGTACTTTACACACAGACAGCAAAATGTAGATAAATAAATTCGCATTTAAATTTCCATCTCAAAACATATAAATAAATGCTAATATGAAGCTAGAAACATTGAATTAAATGCATTTTAGGAAAAAAATTAAACATAGTTTTCTCATCTATGAACTTCCTTGTTAATATATAAACAGTACATGTAAAACGTTTTTCTGAGGTTGGAAAGTACTTTTCTACAAGCAACTAAAATGTAGACTGGAAATTCATATCCTGAGTTCAATTTTGAAAAGAATAATATAAATGGTAAAATGAAATGAGAAACATCAAAATAAATGCTTTTTTGAGAAATGTTTAAAGATGGTTTCACATCTATTTAACAGCACATGTAAAAAAAGTAGTTTTCTCCAAGACAGCAAAAGAATAATATAAATGTTAAAATGAAACTACAAGCATAAAAATAAATGCATTTTTGAGAAATGTTTAAACATAGTATCAGATCTATGAATTTTTGTGTTTATATATTAAGACCACTTGTAAAAATTTTAGAGATGTTGGAAAATGTACTTTACACGCAGAAAGTAAAATGTAGATAAAGAAATTCGCATTTAAATTTCCATCTCAAAACATATAAATAATTGATACTATGAACATAGATACATTGAAATAAATGCATTTTAGGAAAAGATTAAACATAGTTTTCACATCTATGAACTTCCTTGTTAATGCATAAACAGTACATGTAAAACGTTTTTCTGAGATTGCAAAGTACTTTTATACAAGCAACTAAAATGTAGACTGGAAATTCATATCCAGAGTTCAATTTTGAAAAGAATAATATAAATGGTAAAATGAAATGACAAACATAAATGCTTTTTTGAGAAATGTTTAAAGCTGGTTTCACATCTATGTAAAAAAAGTAGTTTTCTCCAGGAAAGCAAAAGAATAACATAAATGTTATAATGAAACTACAAACATAAAAATAAATGCATTTTTGAGAAATGTTTAAACATAGTATCAGATCTATGAATTTTTGTGTTTATATATTAAGACCACTTGTAAAAAGTTTAAAGAAGTTGGAAAATATACTTTACACACAGAAAGCAAAATGTAGATAAATAAATTCGCATTTAAATTTCCATCTCAAAACATATCAATAAATGCTAATATGAAGCTAGAAACATTGAATTAAATGCATTTTAGGAAAAAATTAAACAGTTTTCTCATCTATGAACTTCCTTGTTAATATATAAACAGTACATGAAAAACGTTTTTCTGAGATTGGAAAGTACTTTTCTACAAGCAACTAAAATGTAGAATGAAAATTCACATTCAGATTTCAATTTTGAAAAGAATAATATTAATTGTAAAATGAAATGACAAACATCAAAATAAATGCTTTTTTGATAAATGTTTAAACATAGTTTCACATCTATGAATTTTTGTGTTTAAATATTAAGACCACTTGTAAAAAGTTTAGAGATGTTGGAAAATGTACTTTACACGCAGAAAGTAAAATGTAGATAAAGAAATTCGCATTTCAATTTCCATCTCAAAACATATAAATAATTGATACTATGAACATAGATACATTGAAATAAATGCATTTTAGGAAAAGATTAAACATAGTTTTCACATCTATGAACTTCCTTGTTAATGCATAAACAGTACATGTAAAACGTTTTTCTGAGGTTCGAAACTACTTTTATACAAGCAACTAAAATGTAGACTGAAAATTCACTTACAGAGTTCAATTTTGAAAAGAATAATATAAATGGTAAAATGAAATGACAAACATAAATGCTTTTTTGAGAAATGTTTAAAGCTGGTTTCACATCTATGAAACAGCACATGTAAAAAAAGTAGTTTTCTCCAGGAAAGCAAAAGAATAACATAAATGTTATAATGAAACTACAAACATAAAAATAAATGCATTTTTCAGAAATTTTTAAACATAGTATCAGATCTATGAATTATTGTGTTTATATATTAAGACCACTTGTAAAAAGTTTAAAGAAGTTGGAAAATATACTTTACACACAGAAAGCAAAATGTAGATAAATAAATTCGCATTTAAATTTCCATCTCAAAACATATAAATAAATGCTAATATGAAGCTAGAAACATTGAATTAAATGCATTTTAGGAAAAAATTAAACAGTTTTCTCATCTATGAACTTCCTTTTTAATGCATAAACAGTACATGAAAAACGTTTTTCTGAGGTTGGAAAGTACTTTTATACAAGCAACTAAAATGTAGACTGAAAATTCACATCCAGAGTTCAATTTTGAAAAGAATAATATAAATGGGAAAATGAAATGACAAACATCAAAATAAATGCTTTTTTGAGAAATGTTTAAAGATGGTTTCACATCTATTTAACAGCACATGTAAAAAAAAGTAGTTTTCTCCAAGACAGCAAAAGAATAATATAAATGTTAAAATGAAACTACAAACATAAAAATAAATACATTTTTGAGAAATGTTTAAACATAGTTTCACATCTATTAATTTTCGTGTTTAAATATTAAGACCACTTGTAAAAAGTTTAAAGAAGTTGGAAAATGTACTTTTCACACAGAAAGCAAAATGTAGATAAATAAATTCGCATTTAAATATCCATCTCAAAACATATAAATAATTGCTAATATGATCCAAGAAACATTGAAATAAATGCATTTTATGAAAAGATTAAACATAGATTTCACATCTATGATCTTCCTTGTTAATATATAAACAGTACATGTAAAACGTTTTTCTGAGGTTGGAAAGTACTTTTCTACAACCAACTAAAATGTAGACTGGAAATTCATATCCAGAATTCAATTTTGAAAAGAATAATATAAATGGTAAAATGAAATGACAAACATCAAAATAAATGCCTTTTTGAGAAATGTTTGAAGCTGGTTTCACATCTATGAAACAGCACATGTAAAAAGAGTAGTTTTCTCCAGGAAAGCAAAAGAATAACATAAATGTTAAAATGAAACTACAAACATAACAATAAATGCATTTTTGAGAAATGTTTAAACATAGTATCAGATCTATGAATTTTTGTGTTTATATATTAAGACCACTTGTAAAAAGTTTAAAGAAGTTGGAAAATATAGTTTACACTCAGAAAGCAAAATGTAGATAAATAAATTCGCATTTAAATTTCCATCTCAAAACATATAAATAAATGCTAATATGAAGCTAGAAACATTGAATTAAATGCATTTTAGGAAAAAATTAAACAGTTTTCTCATCTATGAACTTCCTTGTTAATATATAAACAGTACATGTAAAACGTTTTTCTCAGGTTGGAAAGTACTTTTCTACAAGCAACTAAAATGTAGACTGGAAATTCATATCATGAGTTCAATTTTGAAAAGAATAATATAAATGGTAAAATGAAATGAGAAACATCAAAATAAATGCTTTTTTGAGAAATGTTTAAAGATGGTTTCACATCTATTTAACAGCACATGTAAAAAAAGTAGTTTTCTCCAAGACAGCAAAAGAATAATATAAATGTTAAAATGAAACTACAAACATAAAAATAAATGCATTTTTGAGAAATGTTTAAACATAGTATCAGATCTATGAATTTTTGTGTTTATATATTAAGACCACTTGTAAAAATTTTAGAGATGTTGGAAAATGTACTTTACACGCAAAAAGTAAAATGTAGATAAAGAAATTCGCATTTCAATTTCCATCTCAAAACATATAAATAATTGATACTATGATCCAAGAAACATTGAAATAAATGCATTTTATGAAAAGATTAAACATAGATTTCACATCTATGATCTTCCTTGTTAATATATAAACAGTACATGTAAAACGTTTTTCTGAGGTTGGAAAGTACTTTTCTACAACCAACTTAAATGTAGACTGGAAATTCATATCCAGAGTTCAATTTTGAAAAGAATAATATAAATGGTAAAATGAAATGACAAACATCAAAATAAATGCCTTTTTGAGAAATGTTTGAAGCTGGTTTCACATCTATGAAACAGCACATGTAAAAAGAGTAGTTTTCTCCAGGAAAGCAAAAGAATAACATAAATGTTAAAATGAAACTACAAACATAACAATAAATGCATTTTTGAGAAATGTTTAAACATAGTATCAGATCTATGAATTTTTGTGTTTATATATTAAGACCACTTGTAAAAAGTTTAAAGAAGTTGGAAAATATACTTTACACACAGAAAGCAAAATGTAGATAAATAAATTCGCATTTAAATTTCCATCTCAAAACATATAAATAATTGCTAATATGATCCAAGAAACATTGAAATAAATGCATTTTAGGAAAAGATTAAACATAGTTTTCACATCTATGAACTTCCTTGTTAATGCATAAACAGTACATGTAAAAAGTTTTTCTGAGGTTGGAAAGTACTTTTCTACAAGCAACTAAAATGTAGACTGGAAATTCATATCCTGAGTTCAATTTTGAAAAGAATAATATAAATGGTAAAATGAAATGACAAACATAAATGCTTTTTTGAGAAATGTTTAAAGCTGGTTTCATATCTATGAAACAGCACATGTAAAAAAAGTAGTTTTCTCCAGGAAAGCAAAAGAATAACATAAATGTTATAATGAAACTACAAACATAAAAATAAATGCATTTTTCAGAAATTTTTAAACATAGTATCAGATCTATGAATTATTGTGTTTATATATTAAGACCACTTGTAAAAAGTTTAAAGAAGTTGGAAAATATACTTTACACACAGAAAGCAAAATGTAGATAAATAAATTCGCATTTAAATTTCCATCTCAAAACATATAAATAAATGCTAATATGAAGCTAGAAACATTGAATTAAATGCATTTTAGGAAAAAATTAAACAGTTTTCTCATCTATGAACTTCCTTGTTAATGCATAAACAGTACATGAAAAACGTTTTTCTGAGGTTGGAAAGTACTTTTATACAAGCAACTAAAATGTAGACTGAAAATTCACATCCAGAGTTCAATTTTGAAAAGAATAATATAAATGGTAAAATGAAATGACAAACATCAAAATAAATGCTTTTTTGAGAAATGTTTAAAGATGGTTTCACATCTATTTAACAGCACATGTAAAAAAAGTAGTTTTCTCCAAGACAGCAAAAGAATAATATAAATGTTAAAATGAAACTACAAACATAAAAACAAATGCATTTTTGAGAAATGTTTAAACATAGTTTCACATCTATGAATTTTCGTGTTTAAATATTAGGACCACTTGTAAAAAGTTTAAAGAAGTTGGAAAATGTACTTTACACACAGAAAGCAAAATGTAGATAAATAAATTCGCATTTAAATTTCCATCTCAAAACATATAAATAATTGCTAATATGATCCAAGAAACATTGAAATAAATGCATTTTAGGAAAAGATTAAACATAGATTTCACATCTATGATCTTCCTTGTTAATATATAAACAGTACATGTAAAACGTTTTTCTGAGGTTGCAATGTACTTTTATACAAGCAACTAAAATGTAGACTGAAAATTCACATCCAGAGTTCAATTTTGAAAAGAATAATATAAATGGTAAAATGAAATGACAAACATAAATGCTTTTTTGAGAAATGTTTAAAGCTGGTTTCACATCTATGAAACAGCACATGTAAAAAGAGTAGTTTTCTCCAGGAAAGCAAAAGAATAACATAAATGTTAAAATGAAACTACAAACATAACAATAAATGCATTTTTGAGAAATGTTTAAACATAGTATCAGATCTATGAATTTTTGTGTTTATATATTAAGACCACTTGTAAAAAGTTTAAAGAAGTTGGAAAATATAGTTTACACTCAGAAAGCAAAATGTAGATAAATAAATTCGCATTTAAATTTCCATCTCAAAACATATAAATAAATGCTAATATGAAGCTAGAAACATTGAATTAAATGCATTTTAGGAAAAAATAAAACATAGTTTTCTCATCTATGAACTTCCTTGTTAATATATAAACAGTACATGTAAAACGTTTTTCTCAGGTTGGAAAGTACTTTTCTACAAGCAACTAAAATGTAGACTGGAAATTCATATCCTGAGTTCAATTTTGAAAAGAATAATATAAATGGTAAAATGAAATGACAAACATAAATGCTTTTTTGAGAAATGTTTAAAGCTGGTTTCATATCTATGAAACAGCACATGTAAAAAAAGTAGTTTTCTCCAGGAAAGCAAAAGAATAACATAAATGTTATAATGAAACTACAAACATAAAAATAAATGCATTTTTCAGAAATTTTTAAACATAGTATCAGATCTATGAATTATTGTGTTTATATATTAAGACCACTTGTAAAAAGTTTAAAGAAGTTGGAAAATATACTTTACACACAGAAAGCAAAATGTAGATAAATAAATTCGCATTTAAATTTCCATCTCAAAACATATAAATAAATGCTAATATGAAGCTAGAAACATTGAATTAAATGCATTTTAGGAAAAAATTAAACAGTTTTCTCATCTATGAACTTCCTTGTTAATGCATAAACAGTACATGAAAAACGTTTTTCTGAGGTTGGAAAGTACTTTTATACAAGCAACTAAAATGTAGACTGAAAATTCACATCCAGAGTTCAATTTTGAAAAGAATAATATAAATGGTAAAATGAAATGACAAACATCAAAATAAATGCTTTTTTGAGAAATGTTTAAAGATGGTTTCACATCTATTTAACAGCACATGTAAAAAAAGTAGTTTTCTCCAAGACAGCAAAAGAATAATATAAATGTTAAAATGAAACTACAAACATAAAAACAAATGCATTTTTGAGAAATGTTTAAACATAGTTTCACATCTATGAATTTTCGTGTTTAAATATTAGGACCACTTGTAAAAAGTTTAAAGAAGTTGGAAAATGTACTTTACACACAGAAAGCAAAATGTAGATAAATAAATTCGCATTTAAATTTCCATCTCAAAACATATAAATAATTGCTAATATGATCCAAGAAACATTGAAATAAATGCATTTTAGGAAAAGATTAAACATAGATTTCACATCTATGATCTTCCTTGTTAATATATAAACAGTACATGTAAAACGTTTTTCTGAGGTTGCAATGTACTTTTATACAAGCAACTAAAATGTAGACTGAAAATTCACATCCAGAGTTCAATTTTGAAAAGAATAATATAAATGGTAAAATGAAATGACAAACATAAATGCTTTTTTGAGAAATGTTTAAAGCTGGTTTCACATCTATGAAACAGCACATGTAAAAAGAGTAGTTTTCTCCAGGAAAGCAAAAGAATAACATAAATGTTAAAATGAAACTACAAACATAACAATAAATGCATTTTTGAGAAATGTTTAAACATAGTATCAGATCTATGAATTTTTGTGTTTATATATTAAGACCACTTGTAAAAAGTTTAAAGAAGTTGGAAAATATAGTTTACACTCAGAAAGCAAAATGTAGATAAATAAATTCGCATTTAAATTTCCATCTCAAAACATATAAATAAATGCTAATATGAAGCTAGAAACATTGAATTAAATGCATTTTAGGAAAAAATAAAACATAGTTTTCTCATCTATGAACTTCCTTGTTAATATATAAACAGTACATGTAAAACGTTTTTCTCAGGTTGGAAAGTACTTTTCTACAAGCAACTAAAATGTAGACTGGAAATTCATATCCTGAGTTCAATTTTGAAAAGAATAATATAAATGGTAAAATGAAATGAGAAACATCAAAATAAATGCTTTTTTGAGAAATGTTTAAAGATGGTTTCACATCTATTTAACAGCACATGTAAAAAAAGTAGTTTTCTCCAAGACAGCAAAAGAATAATATAAATGTTAAAATGAAACTACAAACATAAAAATAAATGCATTTTTGAGAAATGTTTAAACATAGTATCAGATCTATGAATTTTTGTGTTTATATATTAAGACCACTTGTAAAAATTTTAGAGATGTTGGAAAATGTACTTTACACGCAGAAAGTAAAATGTAGATAAAGAAATTCGCATTTCAATTTCCATCTCAAAACATATAAATAATTGATACTATGAACATAGATACATTGAAATAAATGCATTTTAGGAAAAGATTAAACATAGTTTTCACATCTATGAACTTCCTTGTTAATGCATAAACAGTACATGTAAAACGTTTTTCTGAGGTTGCAAACTACTTTTATACAAGCAACTAAAATGTAGACTGAAAATTCACATCCAGAGTTCAATTTTGAAAAGAATAATATAAATGGTAAAATGAAATGACAAACATAAATGCTTTTTTGAGAAATGTTTAAAGCTGGTTTCACATCTATGAAACTGCACATGTTAAAAAAAAGTAGTTTTCTCCAAGACAGCAAAAGAATAATATAAATGTTAAAATGAAACTACAAACATAAAAATAAATGCATTTTTGAGAAATGTTTAAACATAGTTTCACATCTATGAATTTTCGTGTTTAAATATTAAGACCACTTGTAAAAAGTTTAAAGAAGTTGGAAAATGTACTTTACACACAGAAAGCAAAATGTAGATAAATAAATTCGCATTTAAATTTCCATCTCAAAACATATAAATAATTGCTAATATGATCCAAGAAACATTGAAATAAATGCATTTTATGAAAAGATTAAACATAGATTTCACATCTATGATCTTCCTTGTTAATATATAAACAGTACATGTAAAACGTTTTTCTGAGGTTGGAAAGTACTTTTCTACAACCAACTTAAATGTAGACTGGAAATTCATATCCAGAGTTCAATTTTGAAAAGAATAATATAAATGGTAAAATGAAATGACAAACATCAAAATAAATGCCTTTTTGAGAAATGTTTGAAGCTGGTTTCACATCTATGAAACAGCACATGTAAAAAGAGTAGTTTTCTCCAGGAAAGCAAAAGAATAATATAAATGTTAAAATGAAACTACAAACATAAAAATAAATGCATTTTTGAGAAATGTTTAAAGATAGTTTCACATCTATGAATTTTTGTGTTTATATATTAAGACCACTTGTAAAAAGTTTAAAGAAGTTGGAAAATATACTTTACACACAGAAAGCAAAATGTAGATAAATAAATTCGCATTTAAATTTCCATCTCAAAACATATAAATAAATGCTAATATGAAGCTAGAAACATTGAATTAAATGCATTTTAGGAAAAAATTAAACAGTTTTCTCATCTATGAACTTCCTTGTTAATGCATAAACAGTACATGAAAAACGTTTTTCTGAGGTTGGAAAATACTTTTATACAAGCAACTAAAATGTAGACTGAAAATTCACATCCAGAGTTCAATTTTGAAAAGAATAATATAAATGGTAAAATGAAATGACAAACATAAATGCTTTTTTGATAAATGTTTAAAGCTGGTTTCACATCTATGAAACTGCACATGTAAAAAAAAGTAGTTTTCTCCAAGACAGCAAAAGAATAATATAAATGTTAAAATGAAACTACAAACGTAAAAATAAATGCATTTTTGAGAAATGTTTAAACATAGTTTCACATCTATGAATTTTCGTGTTTAAATATTAAGACCACTTGTAAAAAGTTTAAAGAAGTTGGAAAATGTACTTTACACACAGAAAGCAAAATGTAGATAAATAAATTCGCATTTAAATTTCCATCTCAAAACATATAAATAATTGCTAATATGATCCAAGAAACATTGAAATAAATGCATTTTATGAAAAGATTAAACATAGATTTCACATCTATGATCTTCCTTGTTAATATATAAACAGTACATGTAAAACGTTTTTCTGAGGTTGGAAAGTACTTTTCTACAACCAACTTAAATGTAGACTGGAAATTCATATCCAGAGTTCAATTTTGAAAAGAATAATATAAATGGTAAAATGAAATGACAAACATCAAAATAAATGCCTTTTTGAGAAATGTTTGAAGCTGGTTTCACATCTATGAAACAGCACATGTAAAAAGAGTAGTTTTCTCCAGGAAAGCAAAAGAATAACATAAATGTTAAAATGAAACTACAAACATAACAATAAATGCATTTTTGAGAAATGTTTAAACATAGTATCAGATCTATGAATTTTTGTGTTTATATATTAAGACCACTTGTAAAAAGTTTAAAGAAGTTGGAAAATATAGTTTACACACAGAAAGCAAAATGTAGATAAATAAATTCGCATTTAAATTTCCATCTCAAAACATATAAATAATTGCTAATATGATCCAAGAAACATTGAAATAAATGCATTTTAGGAAAAGATTAAACATAGTTTTCACATCTATGAACTTCCTTGTTAATGCATAAACAGTACATGTAAAACGTTTTTCTGAGGTTGGAAAGTACTTTTCTACAAGCAACTAAAATGTAGACTGGAAATTCATATCCTGAGTTCAATTTTGAAAAGAATAATATAAATGGTAAAATGAAATGACAAACATAAATGCTTTTTTGAGAAATGTTTAAAGCTGGTTTCATATCTATGAAACAGCACGTAAAAAAAGTAGTTTTCTCCAGGAAAGCAAAAGAATAACATAAATGTTATAATGAAACTACAAACATAAAAATAAATGCATTTTTCAGAAATTTTTAAACATAGTATCAGATCTATGAATTATTGTGTTTATATATTAAGACCACTTGTAAAAAGTTTAAAGAAGTTGGAAAATATACTTTACACACAGAAAGCAAAATGTAGATAAATAAATTCGCATTTAAATTTCCATCTCAAAACATATAAATAAATGCTAATATGAAGCTAGAAACATTGAATTAAATGCATTTTAGGAAAAAATTAAACAGTTTTCTCATCTATGAACTTCCTTGTTAATGCATAAACAGTACATGAAAAACGTTTTTCTGAGGTTGGAAAGTACTTTTATACAAGCAACTAAAATGTAGACTGAAAATTCACATCCAGAGTTCAATTTTGAAAAGAATAATATAAATGGTAAAATGAAATGACAAACATCAAAATAAATGCTTTTTTGAGAAATGTTTAAAGATGGTTTCACATCTATTTAACAGCACATGTAAAAAAAGTAGTTTTCTCCAAGACAGCAAAAGAATAATATAAATGTTAAAATGAAACTACAAACATAAAAACAAATGCATTTTTGAGAAATGTTTAAACATAGTTTCACATCTATGAATTTTCGTGTTTAAATATTAGGACCACTTGTAAAAAGTTTAAAGAAGTTGGAAAATGTACTTTACACACAGAAAGCAAAATGTAGATAAATAAATTCGCATTTAAATTTCCATCTCAAAACATATAAATAATTGCTAATATGATCCAAGAAACATTGAAATAAATGCATTTTATGAAAAGATTAAACATAGATTTCACATCTATGATCTTCCTTGTTAATATATAAACAGTACATGTAAAACGTTTTTCTGAGGTTGCAATGTACTTTTATACAAGCAACTAAAATGTAGACTGAAAATTCACATCCAGAGTTCAATTTTGAAAAGAATAATATAAATGGTAAAATGAAATGACAAACATAAATGCTTTTTTGAGAAATGTTTAAAGCTGGTTTCACATCTATGAAACAGCACATGTAAAAAGAGTAGTTTTCTCCAGGAAAGCAAAAGAATAACATAAATGTTAAAATGAAACTACAAACATAACAATAAATGCATTTTTGAGAAATGTTTAAACATAGTATCAGATCTATGAATTTTTGTGTTTATATATTAAGACCACTTGTAAAAAGTTTAAAGTAGTTGGAAAATATAGTTTACACTCAGAAAGCAAAATGTAGATAAATAAATTCGCATTTAAATTTCCATCTCAAAACATATAAATAAATGCTAATATGAAGCTAGAAACATTGAATTAAATGCATTTTAGGAAAAAATAAAACATAGTTTTCTCATCTATGAACTTCCTTGTTAATATATAAACAGTACATGTAAAACGTTTTTCTCAGGTTGGAAAGTACTTTTCTACAAGCAACTAAAATGTAGACTGGAAATTCATATCCTGAGTTCAATTTTGAAAAGAATAATATAAATGGTAAAATGAAATGAGAAACATCAAAATAAATGCTTTTTTGAGAAATGTTTAAAGATGGTTTCACATCTATTTAACAGCACATGTAAAAAAAGTAGTTTTCTCCAAGACAGCAAAAGAATAATATAAATGTTAAAATGAAACTACAAACATAAAAATAAATGCATTTTTGAGAAATGTTTAAACATAGTATCAGATCTATGAATTTTTGTGTTTATATATTAAGACCACTTGTAAAAATTTTAGAGATGTTGGAAAATGTACTTTACACGCAGAAAGTAAAATGTAGATAAAGAAATTCGCATTTCAATTTCCATCTCAAAACATATAAATAATTGATACTATGAACATAGATACATTGAAATAAATGCATTTTAGGAAAAGATTAAACATAGTTTTCACATCTATGAACTTCCTTGTTAATGCATAAACAGTACATGTAAAACGTTTTTCTGAGGTTGCAAACTACTTTTATACAAGCAACTAAAATGTAGACTGAAAATTCACATCCAGAGTTCAATTTTGAAAAGAATAATATAAATGGTAAAATGAAATGACAAACATAAATGCTTTTTTGAGAAATGTTTAAAGTTGGTTTCACATCTATGAAACTGCACATGTTAAAAAAAAGTAGTTTTCTCCAAGACAGCAAAAGAATAATATAAATGTTAAAATGAAACTACAAACATAAAAATAAATGCATTTTTGAGAAATGTTTAAACATAGTTTCACATCTATGAATTTTCGTGTTTAAATATTAAGACCACTTGTAAAAAGTTTAAAGAAGTTGGAAAATGTACTTTACACACAGAAAGCAAAATGTAGATAAATAAATTCGCATTTAAATTTCCATCTCAAAACATATAAATAATTGCTAATATGATCCAAGAAACATTGAAATAAATACATTTTATGAAAAGATTAAACATAGATTTCACATCTATGATCTTCCTTGTTAATATATAAACAGTACATGTAAAACGTTTTTCTGAGGTTGGAAAGTACTTTTCTACAACCAACTTAAATGTAGACTGGAAATTCATATCCAGAGTTCAATTTTGAAAAGAATAATATAAATGGTAAAATGAAATGACAAACATCAAAATAAATGCCTTTTTGAGAAATGTTTGAAGCTGGTTTCACATCTATGAAACAGCACATGTAAAAAGAGTAGTTTTCTCCAGGAAAGCAAAAGAATAATATAAATGTTAAAATGAAACTACAAACATAAAAATAAATGCATTTTTGAGAAATGTTTAAAGATAGTTTCACATCTATGAATTTTTGTGTTTATATATTAAGAGCACTTGTAAAAAGTTTAAAGAAGTTGGAAAATATACTTTACACACAGAAAGCAAAATGTAGATAAATAAATTCGCATTTAAATTTCCATCTCAAAACATATAAATAAATGCTAATATGAAGCTAGAAACATTGAATTAAATGCATTTTAGGAAAAAATTAAACAGTTTTCTCATCTATGAACTTCCTTGTTAATGCATAAACAGTACATGAAAAACGTTTTTCTGAGGTTGGAAAATACTTTTATACAAGCAACTAAAATGTAGACTGAAAATTCACATCCAGAGTTCAATTTTGAAAAGAATAATATAAATGGTAAAATGAAATGACAAACATCAAAATAAATGCTTTTTTGAGAAATGTTTAAAGATGGTTTCACATCTATTTAACAGCACATGTAAAAAAAAGTAGTTTTCTCCAAGACAGCAAAAGAATAATATAAATGTTAAAATGAAACTACAAACATAAAAATAAATGCATTTTTGAGAAATGTTTAAACATAGTTTCACATCTATGAATTTTCGTGTTTAAATATTAAGACCACTTGTAAAAAGTTTAAAGAAGTTGGAAAATGTACTTTACACACAGAAAGCAAAATGTAGATAAATAAATTCGCATTTAAATTTCCATCTCAAAACATATAAATAATTGCTAATATGATCCAAGAAACATTGAAATAAATGCATTTTATGAAAAGATTAAACATAGATTTCACATCTATGATCTTCCTTGTTAATATATAAACAGTACATGTAAAACGTTTTTCTGAGGTTGGAAAGTACTTTTCTACAACCAACTTAAATGTAGACTGGAAATTCATATCCAGAGTTCAATTTTGAAAAGAATAATATAAATGGTAAAATGAAATGACAAACATCAAAATAAATGCCTTTTTGAGAAATGTTTGAAGCTGGTTTCACATCTATGAAACAGCACATGTAAAAAGAGTAGTTTTCTCCAGGAAAGCAAAAGAATAACATAAATGTTAAAATGAAACTACAAACATAACAATAAATGCATTTTTGAGAAATGTTTAAACATAGTATCAGATCTATGAATTTTTGTGTTTATATATTAAGACCACTTGTAAAAAGTTTAAAGAAGTTGGAAAATGTACTTTACACACAGAAAGGAAAATGTAGATAAATAAATTCGCATTTAAATTTCCATCTCAAAACATATAAATAATTGCTAATATGATCCAAGAAACATTGAAATAAATGCATTTTATGAAAAGATTAAACATAGATTTCACATCTATGATCTTTCTTGTTAATATATAAACAGTACATGTAAAACGTTTTTCTGAGGTTGGAAAGTACTTTTCTACAACCAACTTAAATGTAGACTGGAAATTCATATCCAGAGTTCAATTTTGAAAAGAATAATATAAATGGTAAAATGAAATGACAAACATAAATGCTTTTTTGAGAAATGTTTAAAGCTGGTTTCACATCTATGAAACTGCACATGTAAAAAAAAGTAGTTTTCTCCAAGACAGCAAAAGAATAATATAAATGTTAAAATGAAACTACAAACATAAAAATAAATGCATTTTTGAGAAATGTTTAAACATAGTTTCACATCTATGAATTTTCGTGTTTAAATATTAAGACCACTTGTAAAAAGTTTAAAGAAGTTGGAAAATGTACTTTACACACAGACAGCAAAATGTAGATAAATAAATTCGCATTTAAATTTCCATCTCAAAACATATAAATAAATGCTAATATGAAGCTAGAAACATTGAATTAAATGCATTTTAGGAAAAAATTAAACATAGTTTTCTCATCTATGAACTTCCTTGTTAATATATAAACAGTACATGTAAAACGTTTTTCTGAGGTTGGAAAGTACTTTTCTACAAGCAACTAAAATGTAGACTGGAAATTCATATCCTGAGTTCAATTTTGAAAAGAATAATATAAATGGTAAAATGAAATGAGAAACATCAAAATAAATGCTTTTTTGAGAAATGTTTAAAGATGGTTTCACATCTATTTAACAGCACATGTAAAAAAAGTAGTTTTCTCCAAGACAGCAAAAGAATAATATAAATGTTAAAATGAAACTACAAACATAAAAATAAATGCATTTTTGAGAAATGTTTAAACATAGTATCAGATCTATGAATTTTTGTGTTTATATATTAAGACCACTTGTAAAAATTTTAGAGATGTTGGAAAATGTACTTTACACGCAGAAAGTAAAATGTAGATAAAGAAATTCGCATTTAAATTTCAATCTCAAAACATATAAATAAATGCTAATATGAAGCTAGAAACATTGAATTAAATGCATTTTAGGAAAAAATTAAACATAGTTTTCTCATCTATGAACTTCCTTGTTAATATATAAACAGTACATGTAAAACGTTTTTCTCAGGTTGGAAAGTACTTTTCTACAAGCAACTAAAATGTAGACTGGAAATTCATATCATGAGTTCAATTTTGAAAAGAATAATATAAATGGTAAAATGAAAGGACAAACATAAATGCTTTTTTGAGAAATGTTTAAAGCTGGTTTCACATCAATGAAACTGCACATGTAAAAAAAAGTAGTTTTCTCCAAGACAGCAAAAGAATAATATAAATGTTAAATTGAAACAACAAACATAAAAATAAATGCATTTTTGAGAAATGTTTAAACATAGTTTCACATCTATGAATTTTCGTGTTTAAATATTAAGACCACTTGTAAAAAGTTTAAAGAAGTTGGAAAATGTACTTTACACACAGAAAGCAAAATGTAGATAAATAAATTCGCATTTAAATTTCCATCTCAAAACATAAATAATTGCTAATATGATCCAAGAAACATTGAAATAAATGCATTTTATGAAAAGATTAAACATAGATTTCACATCTATGATCTTCCTTGTTAATATATAAACAGTACATGTAAAACGTTTTTCTGAGGTTGGAAAGTACTTTTCTACAACCAACTTAAATGTAGACTGGAAATTCATATCCAGAGTTCAATTTTGAAAAGAATAATATAAATGGTAAAATGAAATGACAAACATCAAAATAAATGCCTTTTTGAGAAATGTTTGAAGCTGGTTTCACATCTATGAAACAGCACATGTAAAAAGATTAGTTTTCTCCAGGAAAGCAAAAGAATAACATAAATGTTAAAATGAAACTACAAACATAACAATAAATGCATTTTTGAGAAATGTTTAAACATAGTATCAGATCTATGAATTTTTGTGTTTATATATTAAGACCACGTAAAAAGTTTAAAGAAGTTGGAAAATATAGTTTACACACAGAAAGCAAAATGTAGATAAATAAATTCGCATTTAAATTTCCATCTCAAAACATATAAATAAATGCTAATATGAAGCTAGAAACATTGAATTAAATGCATTTTAGGAAAAAATTAAACATAGTTTTCTCATCTATGAACTTCCTTGTTAATATATAAACAGTACATGTAAAACGTTTTTCTGAGGTTGGAAAGTACTTTTCTACAAGCAACTAAAATGTAGACTGGAAATTCATATCCTGAGTTCAATTTTGAAAAGAATAATATAAATGGGAAAATGAAATGACAAACATCAAAATAAATGCTTTTTTGAGAAATGTTTGAAGCTCGTTTCACATCTATGAAACAGCACATGTAAAAAGAGTAGTTTTCTCCAGGAAAGCAAAAGAATAACATAAATGTTAAAATGAAATGACAAACATCAAAATAAATGCTTTTTTGAGAAATGTTTAAAGATGGTTTCACATCTATTTAACAGCACATGTAAAAAAAGTAGTTTTCTCCAAGACAGCAAAAGAATAATATAAATGTTAAAATGAAACTACAAACATAAAAATAAATGCATTTTTGAGAAATGTTTAAACATAGTATCAGATCTATGAATTTTTGTGTTTATATATTAAGACCACTTGTAAAAATTTTAGAGATGTTGGAAAATGTACTTTACACGCAGAAAGTAAAATGTAGATAAAGAAATTCGCATTTAAATTTCAATCTCAAAACATATAAATAATTGATACTATGAACATCGATACATTGAAATAAATGCATTTTAGGAAAAGATTAAACATAGTTTCACATCTATGAACTTCCTTGTTAGTACATGTAAAACGTTTTTCTGAGGTTGCAAAGTACAAGCAACTAAAATGTAGACTGAAAATTCACATCCAGAGTTCAATTTTGAAAAGAATAATATAAATGGTAAAATGAAATGACAAACATAAATGCTTTTTTGAGAAATGTTTAAAGCTGGTTTCACATCTATGTAAAAAAAGTATTTTTCTCCAGGAAAGCAAAAGAATAACATAAATGTTATAATGAAACTACAAACATAAAAATAAATGCATTTTTGAGAAATGTTTAAAGCTGATTTCACATCTATGAAACTGCACATGTAAAAAAAAGTAGTTTTCTCCAAGACAGCAAAAGAATAATATAAATGTTAAAATGAAACTACAAACATAAAAATAAATGCATTTTTGAGAAATGTTTAAACATAGTTTCACATCTATGAATTTTCGTGTTTAAATATTAAGACGTAAAAAGTTTAAAGAAGTTGGAAAATGTACTTTACACACAGAAAGCAAAATGTAGATAAATAAATTCGCATTTAAATTTCCATCTCAAAACATATAAATAAATGCTAATATGAAGCTAGAAAGATTGAATTAAATGCATTTTAGGAAAAAATTAAACAGTTTTCTCATCTATGAACTTCCTTGTTAATATATAAACAGTACATGTAAAACGTTTTTCTGAGGTTGGAAAGTACTTTTCTACAAGCAACTAAAATGTAGACTGGAAATTCATATCCTGAGTTCAATTTTGAAAAGAATAATATAAATGGTAAAATGAAATGAGAAACATCAAAATAAATGCTTTTTTGAGAAATGTTTAAAGATGGTTTCACATCTATTTAACAGCACATGTAAAAAAAGTAGTTTTCTCCAAGACAGCAAAAGAATAAGATAAGTGTTAAAATGAAACTACAAACATAAAAATAAATGCATTTTTGAGAAATGTTTAAACATAGTATCAGATCTATGAATTTTTGTGTTTATATATTAAGACCACTTGTAAAAATTTTAGAGATGTTGGAAAATGTACTTTACACGCAGAAAGTAAAATGTAGATAAAGAAATTCGCATTTAAATTTCCATCTCAAAACATATAAATAATTGATACTATGAACATAGATACATTGAAATAAATGCATTTTAGGAAAAGATTAAACATAGTTTTCACATCTATGAACTTCCTTGTTAATGCATAAACAGTACATGTAAAACGTTTTTCTGAGGTTGCAAAGTACTTTTATACAAGCAACTAAAATGTAGACTGGAAATTCATATCCAGAGTTCAATTTTGAAAAGAATAATATAAATGGTAAAATGAAATGACAAACATAAATGCTTTTTTGAGAAATGTTTAAAGCTGGTTTCACATCTATGAAACAGCACATGTAAAAAAAGTATTCTCCAGGAAAGCAAAAGAATAACATAAATGTTATAATGAAACTACAAACATAAAAATAAATGCATTTTTGAGAAATGTTTAAACATAGTATCAGATCTATGAATTTTTGTGTTTATATATTAAGACCACTTGTAAAAAGTTTAAAGAAGTTGGAAAATATACTTTACACACAGAAAGCAAAATGTAGATAAATAAATTCGCATTTAAATTTCCATCTCAAAACATATAAATAAATGCTAATATGAAGCTAGAAACATTGAATTAAATGCATTTTAGGAAAAAATTAAACAGTTTTCTCATCTATGAACTTCCTTGTTAATGCATAAACAGTACATGAAAAACGTTTTTCTGAGGTTGGAAAATACTTTTATACAAGCAACTAAAATGTAGACTGAAAATTCACATCCAGAGTTCAATTTTGAAAAGAATAATATAAATGGTAAAATGAAATGACAAACATCAAAATAAATGCTTTTTTGAGAAATGTTTAAAGATGGTTTCACATCTATTTAACAGCACATGTAAAAAAAAGTAGATTTCTCCAAGACAGCAAAAGAATAATATAAATGTTAAAATGAAACTACAAAATAAAAATAAATGCATTTTTGAGAAATGTTTAAACATAGTTTCACATCTATGAATTTTCGTGTTTAAATATTAAGACCACTTGTAAAAAGTTTAAAGAAGTTGGAAAATGTACTTTACACACAGAAAGCAAAATGTAGATAAATAAATTCGCATTTAAATTTCCATCTCAAAACATATAAATAATTGCTAATATGATCCAAGAAACATTGAAATAAATGCATTTTATGAAAAGATTAAACATAGATTTCACATCTATGATCTTCCTTGTTAATATATAAACAGTACATGTAAAACGTTTTTCTGAGGTTGGAAAGTACTTTTCTACAACCAACTTAAATGTAGACTGGAAATTCATATCCAGAGTTCAATTTTGAAAAGAATAATATAAATGGTATAATGAAATGACAAACATCAAAATAAATGCCTTTTGGAGAAATGTTTGAAGCTGGTTTCACATCTATGAAACAGCACATGTAAAAAGAGTAGTTTTCTCCAGGAAAGCAAAAGAATAACATAAATGTTAAAATGAAACTACAAACATAACAATAAATGCATTTTTGAGAAATGTTTAAACATAGTATCAGATCTATGAATTTTTGTGTTTATATATTAAGACCACGTAAAAAGTTTAAAGAAGTTGGAAAATATAGTTTACACACAGAAAGCAAAATGTAGATAAATAAATTCGCATTTAAATTTCCATCTCAAAACATATAAATAAATGCTAATATGAAGCTAGAAACATTGAATTAAATGCATTTTAGGAAAAAATTAAACATAGTTTTCTCATCTATGAACTTCCTTGTTAATATATAAACAGTACATGTAAAACGTTTTTCTGAGGTTGGAAAGTACTTTTCTACAAGCAACTAAAATGTAGACTGGAAATTCATATCCTGAGTTCAATTTTGAAAAGAATAATATAAATGGGAAAATGAAATGACAAACATCAAAATAAATGCTTTTTTGAGAAATGTTTGAAGCTCGTTTCACATCTATGAAACAGCACATGTAAAAAGAGTAGTTTTCTCCAGGAAAGCAAAAGAATAACATAAATGTTAAAATGAAATGACAAACATCAAAATAAATGCTTTTTTGAGAAATGTTTAAAGATGGTTTCACATCTATTTAACAGCACATGTAAAAAAAGTAGTTTTCTCCAAGACAGCAAAAGAATAATATAAATGTTAAAATGAAACTGCAAACATAAAAATAAATGCATTTTTGAGAAATGTTTAAACATAGTATCAGATCTATGAATTTTTGTGTCCATATATTAAGACCACTTGTAAAAATTTTAGAGATGTTGGAAAATGTACTTTACACGCAGAAAGTAAAATGTAGATAAAGAAATTCGCATTTAAATTTCCATCTCAAAACATATAAATAATTGATACTATGAACATAGATACATTGAAATAAATGCATTTTAGGAAAAGATTAAACATAGTTTTCACATCTATGAACTTCCTTGTTAATGCATAAACAGTACATGTAAAACGTTTTTCTGAGGTTGCAAAGTACTTTTATACAAGCAACTAAAATGTAGACTGAAAATTCACATCCAGAGTTCAATTTTGAAAAGAATAATATAAATGGTAAAATGAAATGACAAACATAAATGCTTTTTTGAGAAATGTTTAAAGCTGGTTTCACATCTATGAAACTGCACATGTTAAAAAAAAGTAGTTTTCTCCAAGACAGCAAAAGAATAATATAAATGTTAAAATGAAACTACAAACATAAAAATAAATGCATTTTTGAGAAATGTTTAAACATAGTTTCACATCTATGAATTTTCGTGTTTAAATATTAAGACCACTTGTAAAAAGTTTAAAGAAGTTGGAAAATGTACTTTACACACAGAAAGCAAAATGTAGATAAATAAATTCGCATTTAAATTTCCATCTCAAAACATATAAATAATTGCTAATATGATCCAAGAAACATTGAAATAAATGCATTTTATGAAAAGATTAAACATAGATTTCACATCTATGATCTTCCTTGTTAATATATAAACAGTACATGTAAAAGGTTTTTCTGAGGTTGGAAAGTACTTTTCTACAACCAACTTAAATGTATACTGGAAATTCATATCCAGAGTTCAATTTTGAAAAGAATAATATAAATGGTAAAATGAAATGACAAACATCAAAATAAATGCCTTTTTGAGAAATGTTTGAAGCTGGTTTCACATCTATGAAACAGCACATGTAAAAAGAGTAGTTTTCTCCAGGAAAGCAAAAGAATAATATAAATGTTAAAATGAAACTACAAACATAAAAATAAATGCAGTTTTGAGAAATGTTTAAAGATAGTTTCACATCTATGAATTTTTGTGTTTATATATTAAGACCACTTGTAAAAAGTTTAAAGAAGTTGGAAAATATACTTTACACACAGAAAGCAAAATGTAGATAAATAAATTCGCATTTAAATTTCCATCTCAAAACATATAAATAAATGCTAATATGAAGCTAGAAACATTGAATTAAATGCATTTTAGGAAAAAATTAAACAGTTTTCTCATCTATGAACTTCCTTGTTAATGCATAAACAGTACATGAAAAACGTTTTTCTGAGGTTGGAAAATACTTTTATACAAGCAACTAAAATGTAGACTGAAAATTCACATCCAGAGTTCAATTTTGAAAAGAATAATATAAATGGTAAAATGAAATGACAAACATAAATGCTTTTTTGATAAATGTTTAAAGCTGGTTTCACATCTATGAAACTGCACATGTAAAAAAAAGTAGTTTTCTCCAAGACAGCAAAAGAATAATATAAATGTTAAAATGAAACTACAAACGTAAAAATAAATGCATTTTTGAGAAATGTTTAAACATAGTTTCACATCTATGAATTTTCGTATTTAAATATTAAGACCACTTGTAAAAAGTTTAAAGAAGTTGGAAAATGTACTTTACACACAGAAAGCAAAATGTAGATAAATAAATTCGCATTTAAATTTCCATCTCAAAACATATAAATAATTGCTAATATGATCCAAGAAACATTGAAATAAATGCATTTTATGAAAAGATTAAACATAGATTTCACATCTATGATCTTCCTTGTTAATATATAAACAGTACATGTAAAACGTTTTTCTGAGATTGGAAAGTACTTTTCTACAACCAACTTAAATGTAGACTGGAAATTCATATCCAGAGTTCAATTTTGAAAAGAATAATATAAATGGTAAAATGAAATGACAAACATCAAAATAAATGCCTTTTTGAGAAATGTTTGAAGCTGGTTTCACATCTATGAAACAGCACATGTAAAAAGAGTAGTTTTCTCCAGGAAAGCAAAAGAATAACATAAATGTTAAAATGAAACTACAAACATAACAATAAATGCATTTTTGAGAAATGTTTAAACATAGTATCAGATCTATGAATTTTTGTGTTTATATATTAAGACCACTTGTAAAAAGTTTAAAGAAGTTGGAAAATATAGTTTACACACAGAAAGCAAAATGTAGATAAATAAATTCGCATTTAAATTTCCATCTCAAAACATATAAATAATTGCTAATATGATCCAAGAAACATTGAAATAAATGCATTTTAGGAAAAGATTAAACATAGTTTTCACATCTATGAACTTCCTTGTTAATGCATAAACAGTACATGTAAAACGTTTTTCTGAGGTTGGAAAGTACTTTTCTACAAGCAACTAAAATGTAGACTGGAAATTCATATCCTGAGTTCAATTTTGAAAAGAATAATATAAATGGTAAAATGAAATGACAAACATAAATGCTTTTTTGAGAAATGTTTAAAGCTGGTTTCATATCTATGAAACAGCACATGTAAAAAAAGTAGTTTTCTCCAGGAAAGCAAAAGAATAACATAAATGTTATAATGAAACTACAAACATAAAAATAAATGCATTTTTCAGAAATTTTTAAACATAGTATCAGATCTATGAATTATTGTGTTTATATATTAAGACCACTTGTAAAAAGTTTAAAGAAGTTGGAAAATATACTTTACACACAGAAAGCAAAATGTAGATAAATAAATTCGCATTTAAATTTCCATCTCAAAACATATAAATAAATGCTAATATGAAGCTAGAAACATTGAATTAAATGCATTTTAGGAAAAAATTAAACAG
This sequence comes from Narcine bancroftii, assembly GCF_036971445.1. Classification (NCBI taxonomy): domain Eukaryota; kingdom Metazoa; phylum Chordata; class Chondrichthyes; order Torpediniformes; family Narcinidae; genus Narcine; species Narcine bancroftii. The sequence goes on along the minus strand of NC_091475.1, from coordinate 66,277,441 downwards.
TTTTCTCATCTATGAACTTCCTTGTTAATGCATAAACAGTACATGAAAAACGTTTTTCTGAGGTTGGAAAGTACTTTTATACAAGCAACTAAAATGTAGACTGAAAATTCACATCCAGAGTTCAATTTTGAAAAGAATAATATAAATGGTAAAATGAAATGACAAACATAAATGCTTTTTTGAGAAATGTTTAAAGCTGGTTTCACATCTATGAAACTGCACATGTAAAAAAAAGTAGTTTTCTCCAAGACAGCAAAAGAATAATATAAATGTTAAAATGAAACTACAAAGATAAAAATAAATGAATTTTTGAGAAATGTTTAAACATTGTTTCACATCTATGAATTTTCGTGTTTAAATATTAAGACCACTTGTAAAAAGTTTAAAGAAGTTGGAAAATGTACTTTACACACAGAAAGCAAAATGTAGATAAATAAATTCGCATTTAAATTTCCATCTCAAAACATATAAATAATTGCTAATATGATCCAAGAAACATTGAAATAAATGCATTTTATGAAAAGATTAAACATAGATTTCACATCTATGATCTTTCTTGTTAATATATAAACAGTACATGTAAAACGTTTTTCTGAGGTTGGAAAGTACTTTTCTACAACCAACTTAAATGTAGACTGGAAATTCATATCCAGAGTTCAATTTTGAAAAGAATAATATAAATGGTAAAATGAAATGACAAACATAAATGCTTTTTTGAGAAATGTTTAAAGCTGGTTTCACATCTATGAAACTGCACATGTAAAAAAAAGTAGTTTTCTCCAAGACAGCAAAAGAATAATATAAATGTTAAAATGAAACTACAAACATAAAAATAAATGCATTTTTGAGAAATGTTTAAACATAGTTTCACATCTATGAATTTTCGTGTTTAAATATTAAGACCACTTGTAAAAAGTTTAAAGAAGTTGGAAAATGTACTTTACACACAGACAGCAAAATGTAGATAAATAAATTCGCATTTAAATTTCCATCTCAAAACATATAAATAAATGCTAATATGAAGCTAGAAACATTGAATTAAATGCATTTTAGGAAAAAATTAAACATAGTTTTCTCATCTATGAACTTCCTTGTTAATATATAAACAGTACATGTAAAACGTTTTTCTGAGGTTGGAAAGTACTTTTCTACAAGCAACTAAAATGTAGACTGGAAATTCATATCCTGAGTTCAATTTTGAAAAGAATAATATAAATGGTAAAATGAAATGAGAAACATCAAAATAAATGCTTTTTTGAGAAATGTTTAAAGATGGTTTCACATCTATTTAACAGCACATGTAAAAAAAGTAGTTTTCTCCAAGACAGCAAAAGAATAATATAAATGTTAAAATGAAACTACAAGCATAAAAATAAATGCATTTTTGAGAAATGTTTAAACATAGTATCAGATCTATGAATTTTTGTGTTTATATATTAAGACCACTTGTAAAAATTTTAGAGATGTTGGAAAATGTACTTTACACGCAGAAAGTAAAATGTAGATAAAGAAATTCGCATTTAAATTTCCATCTCAAAACATATAAATAATTGATACTATGAACATAGATACATTGAAATAAATGCATTTTAGGAAAAGATTAAACATAGTTTTCACATCTATGAACTTCCTTGTTAATGCATAAACAGTACATGTAAAACGTTTTTCTGAGATTGCAAAGTACTTTTATACAAGCAACTAAAATGTAGACTGGAAATTCATATCCAGAGTTCAATTTTGAAAAGAATAATATAAATGGTAAAATGAAATGACAAACATAAATGCTTTTTTGAGAAATGTTTAAAGCTGGTTTCACATCTATGTAAAAAAAGTAGTTTTCTCCAGGAAAGCAAAAGAATAACATAAATGTTATAATGAAACTACAAACATAAAAATAAATGCATTTTTGAGAAATGTTTAAACATAGTATCAGATCTATGAATTTTTGTGTTTATATATTAAGACCACTTGTAAAAAGTTTAAAGAAGTTGGAAAATATACTTTACACACAGAAAGCAAAATGTAGATAAATAAATTCGCATTTAAATTTCCATCTCAAAACATATAAATAAATGCTAATATGAAGCTAGAAACATTGAATTAAATGCATTTTAGGAAAAAATTAAACAGTTTTCTCATCTATGAACTTCCTTGTTAATATATAAACAGTACATGAAAAACGTTTTTCTGAGATTGGAAAGTACTTTTCTACAAGCAACTAAAATGTAGAATGAAAATTCACATTCAGATTTCAATTTTGAAAAGAATAATATTAATTGTAAAATGAAATGACAAACATCAAAATAAATGCTTTTTTGATAAATGTTTAAACATAGTTTCACATCTATGAATTTTTGTGTTTAAATATTAAGACCACTTGTAAAAAGTTTAGAGATGTTGGAAAATGTACTTTACACGCAGAAAGTAAAATGTAGATAAAGAAATTCGCATTTAAATTTCCATCTCAAAACATATAAATAATTGATACTATGAACATAGATACATTGAAATAAATGCATTTTATGAAAAGATTAAACATAGATTTCACATCTATGATCTTTCTTGTTAATATATAAACAGTACATGTAAAACGTTTTTCTGAGGTTGGAAAGTACTTTTCTACAACCAACTTAAATGTAGACTGGAAATTCATATCCAGAGTTCAATTTTGAAAAGAATAATATAAATGGTAAAATGAAATGACAAACATAAATGCTTTTTTGAGAAATGTTTAAAGCTGGTTTCACATCTATGAAACTGCACATGTAAAAAAAAGTAGTTTTCTCCAAGACAGCAAAAGAATAATATAAATGTTAAAATGAAACTACAAACATAAAAATAAATGCATTTTTGAGAAATGTTTAAACATAGTTTCACATCTATGAATTTTCGTGTTTAAATATTAAGACCACTTGTAAAAAGTTTAAAGAAGTTGGAAAATGTACTTTACACACAGACAGCAAAATGTAGATAAATAAATTCGCATTTAAATTTCCATCTCAAAACATATAAATAAATGCTAATATGAAGCTAGAAACATTGAATTAAATGCATTTTAGGAAAAAAATTAAACATAGTTTTCTCATCTATGAACTTCCTTGTTAATATATAAACAGTACATGTAAAACGTTTTTCTGAGGTTGGAAAGTACTTTTCTACAAGCAACTAAAATGTAGACTGGAAATTCATATCCTGAGTTCAATTTTGAAAAGAATAATATAAATGGTAAAATGAAATGAGAAACATCAAAATAAATGCTTTTTTGAGAAATGTTTAAAGATGGTTTCACATCTATTTAACAGCACATGTAAAAAAAGTAGTTTTCTCCAAGACAGCAAAAGAATAATATAAATGTTAAAATGAAACTACAAGCATAAAAATAAATGCATTTTTGAGAAATGTTTAAACATAGTATCAGATCTATGAATTTTTGTGTTTATATATTAAGACCACGTAAAAAGTTTAAAGAAGTTGGAAAATATAGTTTACACACAGAAAGCAAAATGTAGATAAATAAATTCGCATTTAAATTTCCATCTCAAAACATATAAATAAATGCTAATATGAAGCTAGAAACATTGAATTAAATGCATTTTAGGAAAAAATTAAACATAGTTTTCTCATCTATGAACTTCCTTGTTAATATATAAACAGTACATGTAAAACGTTTTTCTGAGGTTGGAAAGTACTTTTCTACAAGCAACTAAAATGTAGACTGGAAATTCATATCCTGAGTTCAATTTTGAAAAGAATAATATAAATGGGAAAATGAAATGACAAACATCAAAATAAATGCTTTTTTGAGAAATGTTTGAAGCTCGTTTCACATCTATGAAACAGCACATGTAAAAAGAGTAGTTTTCTCCAGGAAAGCAAAAGAATAACATAAATGTTAAAATGAAATGACAAACATCAAAATAAATGCTTTTTTGAGAAATGTTTAAAGATGGTTTCACATCTATTTAACAGCACATGTAAAAAAAGTAGTTTTCTCCAAGACAGCAAAAGAATAATATAAATGTTAAAATGAAACTGCAAACATAAAAATAAATGCATTTTTGAGAAATGTTTAAACATAGTATCAGATCTATGAATTTTTGTGTCTATATATTAAGACCACTTGTAAAAATTTTAGAGATGTTGGAAAATGTACTTTACACGCAGAAAGTAAAATGTAGATAAAGAAATTCGCATTTAAATTTCCATCTCAAAACATATAAATAATTGATACTATGAACATAGATACATTGAAATAAATGCATTTTAGGAAAAGATTAAACATAGTTTTCACATCTATGAACTTCCTTGTTAATGCATAAACAGTACATGTAAAACGTTTTTCTGAGGTTGCAAAGTACTTTTATACAAGCAACTAAAATGTAGACTGAAAATTCACATCCAGAGTTCAATTTTGAAAAGAATAATATAAATGGTAAAATGAAATGACAAACATAAATGCTTTTTTGAGAAATGTTTAAAGCTGGTTTCACATCTATGAAACTGCACATGTTAAAAAAAAGTAGTTTTCTCCAAGACAGCAAAAGAATAATATAAATGTTAAAATGAAACTACAAACATAAAAATAAATGCATTTTTGAGAAATGTTTAAACATAGTTTCACATCTATGAATTTTCGTGTTTAAATATTAAGACCACTTGTAAAAAGTTTAAAGAAGTTGGAAAATGTACTTTACACACAGAAAGCAAAATGTAGATAAATAAATTCGCATTTAAATTTCCATCTCAAAACATATAAATAATTGCTAATATGATCCAAGAAACATTGAAATAAATGCATTTTATGAAAAGATTAAACATAGATTTCACATCTATGATCTTCCTTGTTAATATATAAACAGTACATGTAAAAGGTTTTTCTGAGGTTGGAAAGTACTTTTCTACAACCAACTTAAATGTATACTGGAAATTCATATCCAGAGTTCAATTTTGAAAAGAATAATATAAATGGTAAAATGAAATGACAAACATCAAAATAAATGCCTTTTTGAGAAATGTTTGAAGCTGGTTTCACATCTATGAAACAGCACATGTAAAAAGAGTAGTTTTCTCCAGGAAAGTAAAAGAATAATATAAATGTTAAAATGAAACTACAAACATAAAAATAAATGCAGTTTTGAGAAATGTTTAAAGATAGTTTCACATCTATGAATTTTTGTGTTTATATATTAAGACCACTTGTAAAAAGTTTAAAGAAGTTGGAAAATATACTTTACACACAGAAAGCAAAATGTAGATAAATAAATTCGCATTTAAATTTCCATCTCAAAACATATAAATAAATGCTAATATGAAGCTAGAAACATTGAATTAAATGCATTTTAGGAAAAAATTAAACAGTTTTCTCATCTATGAACTTCCTTGTTAATGCATAAACAGTACATGAAAAACGTTTTTCTGAGGTTGGAAAATACTTTTATACAAGCAACTAAAATGTAGACTGAAAATTCACATCCAGAGTTCAATTTTGAAAAGAATAATATAAATGGTAAAATGAAATGACAAACATAAATGCTTTTTTGATAAATGTTTAAAGCTGGTTTCACATCTATGAAACTGCACATGTAAAAAAAAGTAGTTTTCTCCAAGACAGCAAAAGAATAATATAAATGTTAAAATGAAACTACAAACGTAAAAATAAATGCATTTTTGAGAAATGTTTAAACATAGTTTCACATCTATGAATTTTCGTATTTAAATATTAAGACCACTTGTAAAAAGTTTAAAGAAGTTGGAAAATGTACTTTACACACAGAAAGCAAAATGTAGATAAATAAATTCGCATTTAAATTTCCATCTCAAAACATATAAATAATTGCTAATATGATCCAAGAAACATTGAAATAAATGCATTTTATGAAAAGATTAAACATAGATTTCACATCTATGATCTTCCTTGTTAATATATAAACAGTACATGTAAAACGTTTTTCTGAGATTGGAAAGTACTTTTCTACAACCAACTTAAATGTAGACTGGAAATTCATATCCAGAGTTCAATTTTGAAAAGAATAATATAAATGGTAAAATGAAATGACAAACATCAAAATAAATGCCTTTTTGAGAAATGTTTGAAGCTGGTTTCACATCTATGAAACAGCACATGTAAAAAGAGTAGTTTTCTCCAGGAAAGCAAAAGAATAACATAAATGTTAAAATGAAACTACAAACATAACAATAAATGCATTTTTGAGAAATGTTTAAACATAGTATCAGATCTATGAATTTTTGTGTTTATATATTAAGACCACTTGTAAAAAGTTTAAAGAAGTTGGAAAATATAGTTTACACACAGAAAGCAAAATGTAGATAAATAAATTCGCATTTAAATTTCCATCTCAAAACATATAAATAATTGCTAATATGATCCAAGAAACATTGAAATAAATGCATTTTAGGAAAAGATTAAACATAGTTTTCACATCTATGAACTTCCTTGTTAATGCATAAACAGTACATGTAAAACGTTTTTCTGAGGTTGGAAAGTACTTTTCTACAAGCAACTAAAATGTAGACTGGAAATTCATATCCTGAGTTCAATTTTGAAAAGAATAATATAAATGGTAAAATGAAATGACAAACATAAATGCTTTTTTGAGAAATGTTTAAAGCTGGTTTCATATCTATGAAACAGCACATGTAAAAAAAGTAGTTTTCTCCAGGAAAGCAAAAGAATAACATAAATGTTATAATGAAACTACAAACATAAAAATAAATGCATTTTTCAGAAATTTTTAAACATAGTATCAGATCTATGAATTATTGTGTTTATATATTAAGACCACTTGTAAAAAGTTTAAAGAAGTTGGAAAATATACTTTACACACAGAAAGCAAAATGTAGATAAATAAATTCGCATTTAAATTTCCATCTCAAAACATATAAATAAATGCTAATATGAAGCTAGAAACATTGAATTAAATGCATTTTAGGAAAAAATTAAACAGTTTTCTCATCTATGAACTTCCTTGTTAATGCATAAACAGTACATGAAAAACGTTTTTCTGAGGTTGGAAAGTACTTTTATACAAGCAACTAAAATGTAGACTGAAAATTCACATCCAGAGTTCAATTTTGAAAAGAATAATATAAATGGTAAAATGAAATGACAAACATAAATGCTTTTTTGAGAAATGTTTAAAGCTGGTTTCACATCTATGAAACTGCACATGTAAAAAAAAGTAGTTTTCTCCAAGACAGCAAAAGAATAATATAAATGTTAAAATGAAACTACAAAGATAAAAATAAATGAATTTTTGAGAAATGTTTAAACATTGTTTCACATCTATGAATTTTCGTGTTTAAATATTAAGACCACTTGTAAAAAGTTTAAAGAAGTTGGAAAATGTACTTTACACACAGAAAGCAAAATGTAGATAAATAAATTCGCATTTAAATTTCCATCTCAAAACATATAAATAATTGCTAATATGATCCAAGAAACATTGAAATAAATGCATTTTATGAAAAGATTAAACATAGATTTCACATCTATGATCTTTCTTGTTAATATATAAACAGTACATGTAAAACGTTTTTCTGAGGTTGGAAAGTACTTTTCTACAACCAACTTAAATGTAGACTGGAAATTCATATCCAGAGTTCAATTTTGAAAAGAATAATATAAATGGTAAAATGAAATGACAAACATAAATGCTTTTTTGAGAAATGTTTAAAGCTGGTTTCACATCTATGAAACTGCACATGTAAAAAAAAGTAGTTTTCTCCAAGACAGCAAAAGAATAATATAAATGTTAAAATGAAACTACAAACATAAAAATAAATGCATTTTTGAGAAATGTTTAAACATAGTTTCACATCTATGAATTTTCGTGTTTAAATATTAAGACCACTTGTAAAAAGTTTAAAGAAGTTGGAAAATGTACTTTACACACAGACAGCAAAATGTAGATAAATAAATTCGCATTTAAATTTCCATCTCAAAACATATAAATAAATGCTAATATGAAGCTAGAAACATTGAATTAAATGCATTTTAGGAAAAAATTAAACATAGTTTTCTCATCTATGAACTTCCTTGTTAATATATAAACAGTACATGTAAAACGTTTTTCTGAGGTTGGAAAGTACTTTTCTACAAGCAACTAAAATGTAGACTGGAAATTCATATCCTGAGTTCAATTTTGAAAAGAATAATATAAATGGTAAAATGAAATGAGAAACATCAAAATAAATGCTTTTTTGAGAAATGTTTAAAGATGGTTTCACATCTATTTAACAGCACATGTAAAAAAAGTAGTTTTCTCCAAGACAGCAAAAGAATAATATAAATGTTAAAATGAAACTACAAGCATAAAAATAAATGCATTTTTGAGAAATGTTTAAACATAGTATCAGATCTATGAATTTTTGTGTTTATATATTAAGACCACTTGTAAAAATTTTAGAGATGTTGGAAAATGTACTTTACACGCAGAAAGTAAAATGTAGATAAAGAAATTCGCATTTAAATTTCCATCTCAAAACATATAAATAATTGATACTATGAACATAGATACATTGAAATAAATGCATTTTAGGAAAAGATTAAACATAGTTTTCACATCTATGAACTTCCTTGTTAATGCATAAACAGTACATGTAAAACGTTTTTCTGAGATTGCAAAGTACTTTTATACAAGCAACTAAAATGTAGACTGGAAATTCATATCCAGAGTTCAATTTTGAAAAGAATAATATAAATGGTAAAATGAAATGACAAACATAAATGCTTTTTTGAGAAATGTTTAAAGCTGGTTTCACATCTATGTAAAAAAAGTAGTTTTCTCCAGGAAAGCAAAAGAATAACATAAATGTTATAATGAAACTACAAACATAAAAATAAATGCATTTTTGAGAAATGTTTAAACATAGTATCAGATCTATGAATTTTTGTGTTTATATATTAAGACCACTTGTAAAAAGTTTAAAGAAGTTGGAAAATATACTTTACACACAGAAAGCAAAATGTAGATAAATAAATTCGCATTTAAATTTCCATCTCAAAACATATAAATAAATGCTAATATGAAGCTAGAAACATTGAATTAAATGCATTTTAGGAAAAAATTAAACAGTTTTCTCATCTATGAACTTCCTTGTTAATATATAAACAGTACATGAAAAACGTTTTTCTGAGATTGGAAAGTACTTTTCTACAAGCAACTAAAATGTAGAATGAAAATTCACATTCAGATTTCAATTTTGAAAAGAATAATATTAATTGTAAAATGAAATGACAAACATCAAAATAAATGCTTTTTTGATAAATGTTTAAACATAGTTTCACATCTATGAATTTTTGTGTTTAAATATTAAGACCACTTGTAAAAAGTTTAGAGATGTTGGAAAATGTACTTTACACGCAGAAAGTAAAATGTAGATAAAGAAATTCGCATTTAAATTTCCATCTCAAAACATATAAATAATTGATACTATGAACATAGATACATTGAAATAAATGCATTTTATGAAAAGATTAAACATAGATTTCACATCTATGATCTTTCTTGTTAATATATAAACAGTACATGTAAAACGTTTTTCTGAGGTTGGAAAGTACTTTTCTACAACCAACTTAAATGTAGACTGGAAATTCATATCCAGAGTTCAATTTTGAAAAGAATAATATAAATGGTAAAATGAAATGACAAACATAAATGCTTTTTTGAGAAATGTTTAAAGCTGGTTTCACATCTATGAAACTGCACATGTAAAAAAAAGTAGTTTTCTCCAAGACAGCAAAAGAATAATATAAATGTTAAAATGAAACTACAAACATAAAAATAAATGCATTTTTGAGAAATGTTTAAACATAGTTTCACATCTATGAATTTTCGTGTTTAAATATTAAGACCACTTGTAAAAAGTTTAAAGAAGTTGGAAAATGTACTTTACACACAGACAGCAAAATGTAGATAAATAAATTCGCATTTAAATTTCCATCTCAAAACATATAAATAAATGCTAATATGAAGCTAGAAACATTGAATTAAATGCATTTTAGGAAAAAAATTAAACATAGTTTTCTCATCTATGAACTTCCTTGTTAATATATAAACAGTACATGTAAAACGTTTTTCTGAGGTTGGAAAGTACTTTTCTACAAGCAACTAAAATGTAGACTGGAAATTCATATCCTGAGTTCAATTTTGAAAAGAATAATATAAATGGTAAAATGAAATGAGAAACATCAAAATAAATGCTTTTTTGAGAAATGTTTAAAGATGGTTTCACATCTATTTAACAGCACATGTAAAAAAAGTAGTTTTCTCCAAGACAGCAAAAGAATAATATAAATGTTAAAATGAAACTACAAGCATAAAAATAAATGCATTTTTGAGAAATGTTTAAACATAGTATCAGATCTATGAATTTTTGTGTTTATATATTAAGACCACGTAAAAAGTTTAAAGAAGTTGGAAAATATAGTTTACACACAGAAAGCAAAATGTAGATAAATAAATTCGCATTTAAATTTCCATCTCAAAACATATAAATAAATGCTAATATGAAGCTAGAAACATTGAATTAAATGCATTTTAGGAAAAAATTAAACATAGTTTTCTCATCTATGAACTTCCTTGTTAATATATAAACAGTACATGTAAAACGTTTTTCTGAGGTTGGAAAGTACTTTTCTACAAGCAACTAAAATGTAGACTGGAAATTCATATCCTGAGTTCAATTTTGAAAAGAATAATATAAATGGGAAAATGAAATGACAAACATCAAAATAAATGCTTTTTTGAGAAATGTTTGAAGCTCGTTTCACATCTATGAAACAGCACATGTAAAAAGAGTAGTTTTCTCCAGGAAAGCAAAAGAATAACATAAATGTTAAAATGAAATGACAAACATCAAAATAAATGCTTTTTTGAGAAATGTTTAAAGATGGTTTCACATCTATTTAACAGCACATGTAAAAAAAGTAGTTTTCTCCAAGACAGCAAAAGAATAATATAAATGTTAAAATGAAACTGCAAACATAAAAATAAATGCATTTTTGAGAAATGTTTAAACATAGTATCAGATCTATGAATTTTTGTGTCTATATATTAAGACCACTTGTAAAAATTTTAGAGATGTTGGAAAATGTACTTTACACGCAGAAAGTAAAATGTAGATAAAGAAATTCGCATTTAAATTTCCATCTCAAAACATATAAATAATTGATACTATGAACATAGATACATTGAAATAAATGCATTTTAGGAAAAGATTAAACATAGTTTTCACATCTATGAACTTCCTTGTTAATGCATAAACAGTACATGTAAAACGTTTTTCTGAGGTTGCAAAGTACTTTTATACAAGCAACTAAAATGTAGACTGAAAATTCACATCCAGAGTTCAATTTTGAAAAGAATAATATAAATGGTAAAATGAAATGACAAACATAAATGCTTTTTTGAGAAATGTTTAAAGCTGGTTTCACATCTATGAAACTGCACATGTTAAAAAAAAGTAGTTTTCTCCAAGACAGCAAAAGAATAATATAAATGTTAAAATGAAACTACAAACATAAAAATAAATGCATTTTTGAGAAATGTTTAAACATAGTTTCACATCTATGAATTTTCGTGTTTAAATATTAAGACCACTTGTAAAAAGTTTAAAGAAGTTGGAAAATGTACTTTACACACAGAAAGCAAAATGTAGATAAATAAATTCGCATTTAAATTTCCATCTCAAAACATATAAATAATTGCTAATATGATCCAAGAAACATTGAAATAAATGCATTTTATGAAAAGATTAAACATAGATTTCACATCTATGATCTTCCTTGTTAATATATAAACAGTACATGTAAAAGGTTTTTCTGAGGTTGGAAAGTACTTTTCTACAACCAACTTAAATGTATACTGGAAATTCATATCCAGAGTTCAATTTTGAAAAGAATAATATAAATGGTAAAATGAAATGACAAACATCAAAATAAATGCCTTTTTGAGAAATGTTTGAAGCTGGTTTCACATCTATGAAACAGCACATGTAAAAAGAGTAGTTTTCTCCAGGAAAGTAAAAGAATAATATAAATGTTAAAATGAAACTACAAACATAAAAATAAATGCAGTTTTGAGAAATGTTTAAAGATAGTTTCACATCTATGAATTTTTGTGTTTATATATTAAGACCACTTGTAAAAAGTTTAAAGAAGTTGGAAAATATACTTTACACACAGAAAGCAAAATGTAGATAAATAAATTCGCATTTAAATTTCCATCTCAAAACATATAAATAAATGCTAATATGAAGCTAGAAACATTGAATTAAATGCATTTTAGGAAAAAATTAAACAGTTTTCTCATCTATGAACTTCCTTGTTAATGCATAAACAGTACATGAAAAACGTTTTTCTGAGGTTGGAAAATACTTTTATACAAGCAACTAAAATGTAGACTGAAAATTCACATCCAGAGTTCAATTTTGAAAAGAATAATATAAATGGTAAAATGAAATGACAAACATAAATGCTTTTTTGATAAATGTTTAAAGCTGGTTTCACATCTATGAAACTGCACATGTAAAAAAAAGTAGTTTTCTCCAAGACAGCAAAAGAATAATATAAATGTTAAAATGAAACTACAAACGTAAAAATAAATGCATTTTTGAGAAATGTTTAAACATAGTTTCACATCTATGAATTTTCGTATTTAAATATTAAGACCACTTGTAAAAAGTTTAAAGAAGTTGGAAAATGTACTTTACACACAGAAAGCAAAATGTAGATAAATAAATTCGCATTTAAATTTCCATCTCAAAACATATAAATAATTGCTAATATGATCCAAGAAACATTGAAATAAATGCATTTTATGAAAAGATTAAACATAGATTTCACATCTATGATCTTCCTTGTTAATATATAAACAGTACATGTAAAACGTTTTTCTGAGATTGGAAAGTACTTTTCTACAACCAACTTAAATGTAGACTGGAAATTCATATCCAGAGTTCAATTTTGAAAAGAATAATATAAATGGTAAAATGAAATGACAAACATCAAAATAAATGCCTTTTTGAGAAATGTTTGAAGCTGGTTTCACATCTATGAAACAGCACATGTAAAAAGAGTAGTTTTCTCCAGGAAAGCAAAAGAATAACATAAATGTTAAAATGAAACTACAAACATAACAATAAATGCATTTTTGAGAAATGTTTAAACATAGTATCAGATCTATGAATTTTTGTGTTTATATATTAAGACCACTTGTAAAAAGTTTAAAGAAGTTGGAAAATATAGTTTACACACAGAAAGCAAAATGTAGATAAATAAATTCGCATTTAAATTTCCATCTCAAAACATATAAATAATTGCTAATATGATCCAAGAAACATTGAAATAAATGCATTTTAGGAAAAGATTAAACATAGTTTTCACATCTATGAACTTCCTTGTTAATGCATAAACAGTACATGTAAAACGTTTTTCTGAGGTTGGAAAGTACTTTTCTACAAGCAACTAAAATGTAGACTGGAAATTCATATCCTGAGTTCAATTTTGAAAAGAATAATATAAATGGTAAAATGAAATGACAAACATAAATGCTTTTTTGAGAAATGTTTAAAGCTGGTTTCATATCTATGAAACAGCACATGTAAAAAAAGTAGTTTTCTCCAGGAAAGCAAAAGAATAACATAAATGTTATAATGAAACTACAAACATAAAAATAAATGCATTTTTCAGAAATTTTTAAACATAGTATCAGATCTATGAATTATTGTGTTTATATATTAAGACCACTTGTAAAAAGTTTAAAGAAGTTGGAAAATATACTTTACACACAGAAAGCAAAATGTAGATAAATAAATTCGCATTTAAATTTCCATCTCAAAACATATAAATAAATGCTAATATGAAGCTAGAAACATTGAATTAAATGCATTTTAGGAAAAAATTAAACAGTTTTCTCATCTATGAACTTCCTTGTTAATGCATAAACAGTACATGAAAAACGTTTTTCTGAGGTTGGAAAGTACTTTTATACAAGCAACTAAAATGTAGACTGAAAATTCACATCCAGAGTTCAATTTTGAAAAGAATAATATAAATGGTAAAATGAAATGACAAACATAAATGCTTTTTTGAGAAATGTTTAAAGCTGGTTTCACATCTATGAAACTGCACATGTAAAAAAAAGTAGTTTTCTCCAAGACAGCAAAAGAATAATATAAATGTTAAAATGAAACTACAAAGATAAAAATAAATGAATTTTTGAGAAATGTTTAAACATTGTTTCACATCTATGAATTTTCGTGTTTAAATATTAAGACCACTTGTAAAAAGTTTAAAGAAGTTGGAAAATGTACTTTACACACAGAAAGCAAAATGTAGATAAATAAATTCGCATTTAAATTTCCATCTCAAAACATATAAATAATTGCTAATATGATCCAAGAAACATTGAAATAAATGCATTTTATGAAAAGATTAAACATAGATTTCACATCTATGATCTTTCTTGTTAATATATAAACAGTACATGTAAAACGTTTTTCTGAGGTTGGAAAGTACTTTTCTACAACCAACTTAAATGTAGACTGGAAATTCATATCCAGAGTTCAATTTTGAAAAGAATAATATAAATGGTAAAATGAAATGACAAACATAAATGCTTTTTTGAGAAATGTTTAAAGCTGGTTTCACATCTATGAAACTGCACATGTAAAAAAAAGTAGTTTTCTCCAAGACAGCAAAAGAATAATATAAATGTTAAAATGAAACTACAAACATAAAAATAAATGCATTTTTGAGAAATGTTTAAACATAGTTTCACATCTATGAATTTTCGTGTTTAAATATTAAGACCACTTGTAAAAAGTTTAAAGAAGTTGGAAAATGTACTTTACACACAGACAGCAAAATGTAGATAAATAAATTCGCATTTAAATTTCCATCTCAAAACATATAAATAAATGCTAATATGAAGCTAGAAACATTGAATTAAATGCATTTTAGGAAAAAATTAAACATAGTTTTCTCATCTATGAACTTCCTTGTTAATATATAAACAGTACATGTAAAACGTTTTTCTGAGGTTGGAAAGTACTTTTCTACAAGCAACTAAAATGTAGACTGGAAATTCATATCCTGAGTTCAATTTTGAAAAGAATAATATAAATGGTAAAATGAAATGAGAAACATCAAAATAAATGCTTTTTTGAGAAATGTTTAAAGATGGTTTCACATCTATTTAACAGCACATGTAAAAAAAGTAGTTTTCTCCAAGACAGCAAAAGAATAATATAAATGTTAAAATGAAACTACAAGCATAAAAATAAATGCATTTTTGAGAAATGTTTAAACATAGTATCAGATCTATGAATTTTTGTGTTTATATATTAAGACCACTTGTAAAAATTTTAGAGATGTTGGAAAATGTACTTTACACGCAGAAAGTAAAATGTAGATAAAGAAATTCGCATTTAAATTTCCATCTCAAAACATATAAATAATTGATACTATGAACATAGATACATTGAAATAAATGCATTTTAGGAAAAGATTAAACATAGTTTTCACATCTATGAACTTCCTTGTTAATGCATAAACAGTACATGTAAAACGTTTTTCTGAGATTGCAAAGTACTTTTATACAAGCAACTAAAATGTAGACTGGAAATTCATATCCAGAGTTCAATTTTGAAAAGAATAATATAAATGGTAAAATGAAATGACAAACATAAATGCTTTTTTGAGAAATGTTTAAAGCTGGTTTCACATCTATGTAAAAAAAGTAGTTTTCTCCAGGAAAGCAAAAGAATAACATAAATGTTATAATGAAACTACAAACATAAAAATAAATGCATTTTTGAGAAATGTTTAAACATAGTATCAGATCTATGAATTTTTGTGTTTATATATTAAGACCACTTGTAAAAAGTTTAAAGAAGTTGGAAAATATACTTTACACACAGAAAGCAAAATGTAGATAAATAAATTCGCATTTAAATTTCCATCTCAAAACATATAAATAAATGCTAATATGAAGCTAGAAACATTGAATTAAATGCATTTTAGGAAAAAATTAAACAGTTTTCTCATCTATGAACTTCCTTGTTAATATATAAACAGTACATGAAAAACGTTTTTCTGAGATTGGAAAGTACTTTTCTACAAGCAACTAAAATGTAGAATGAAAATTCACATTCAGATTTCAATTTTGAAAAGAATAATATTAATTGTAAAATGAAATGACAAACATCAAAATAAATGCTTTTTTGATAAATGTTTAAACATAGTTTCACATCTATGAATTTTTGTGTTTAAATATTAAGACCACTTGTAAAAAGTTTAGAGATGTTGGAAAATGTACTTTACACGCAGAAAGTAAAATGTAGATAAAGAAATTCGCATTTAAATTTCCATCTCAAAACATATAAATAATTGATACTATGAACATAGATACATTGAAATAAATGCATTTTATGAAAAGATTAAACATAGATTTCACATCTATGATCTTTCTTGTTAATATATAAACAGTACATGTAAAACGTTTTTCTGAGGTTGGAAAGTACTTTTCTACAACCAACTTAAATGTAGACTGGAAATTCATATCCAGAGTTCAATTTTGAAAAGAATAATATAAATGGTAAAATGAAATGACAAACATAAATGCTTTTTTGAGAAATGTTTAAAGCTGGTTTCACATCTATGAAACTGCACATGTAAAAAAAAGTAGTTTTCTCCAAGACAGCAAAAGAATAATATAAATGTTAAAATGAAACTACAAACATAAAAATAAATGCATTTTTGAGAAATGTTTAAACATAGTTTCACATCTATGAATTTTCGTGTTTAAATATTAAGACCACTTGTAAAAAGTTTAAAGAAGTTGGAAAATGTACTTTACACACAGACAGCAAAATGTAGATAAATAAATTCGCATTTAAATTTCCATCTCAAAACATATAAATAAATGCTAATATGAAGCTAGAAACATTGAATTAAATGCATTTTAGGAAAAAAATTAAACATAGTTTTCTCATCTATGAACTTCCTTGTTAATATATAAACAGTACATGTAAAACGTTTTTCTGAGGTTGGAAAGTACTTTTCTACAAGCAACTAAAATGTAGACTGGAAATTCATATCCTGAGTTCAATTTTGAAAAGAATAATATAAATGGTAAAATGAAATGAGAAACATCAAAATAAATGCTTTTTTGAGAAATGTTTAAAGATGGTTTCACATCTATTTAACAGCACATGTAAAAAAAGTAGTTTTCTCCAAGACAGCAAAAGAATAATATAAATGTTAAAATGAAACTACAAGCATAAAAATAAATGCATTTTTGAGAAATGTTTAAACATAGTATCAGATCTATGAATTTTTGTGTTTATATATTAAGACCACTTGTAAAAATTTTAGAGATGTTGGAAAATGTACTTTACACGCAGAAAGTAAAATGTAGATAAAGAAATTCGCATTTAAATTTCCATCTCAAAACATATAAATAATTGATACTATGAACATAGATACATTGAAATAAATGCATTTTAGGAAAAGATTAAACATAGTTTTCACATCTATGAACTTCCTTGTTAATGCATAAACAGTACATGTAAAACGTTTTTCTGAGATTGCAAAGTACTTTTATACAAGCAACTAAAATGTAGACTGGAAATTCATATCCAGAGTTCAATTTTGAAAAGAATAATATAAATGGTAAAATGAAATGACAAACATAAATGCTTTTTTGAGAAATGTTTAAAGCTGGTTTCACATCTATGTAAAAAAAGTAGTTTTCTCCAGGAAAGCAAAAGAATAACATAAATGTTATAATGAAACTACAAACATAAAAATAAATGCATTTTTGAGAAATGTTTAAACATAGTATCAGATCTATGAATTTTTGTGTTTATATATTAAGACCACTTGTAAAAAGTTTAAAGAAGTTGGAAAATATACTTTACACACAGAAAGCAAAATGTAGATAAATAAATTCGCATTTAAATTTCCATCTCAAAACATATAAATAAATGCTAATATGAAGCTAGAAACATTGAATTAAATGCATTTTAGGAAAAAATTAAACAGTTTTCTCATCTATGAACTTCCTTGTTAATATATAAACAGTACATGAAAAACGTTTTTCTGAGATTGGAAAGTACTTTTCTACAAGCAACTAAAATGTAGAATGAAAATTCACATTCAGATTTCAATTTTGAAAAGAATAATATTAATTGTAAAATGAAATGACAAACATCAAAATAAATGCTTTTTTGATAAATGTTTAAACATAGTTTCACATCTATGAATTTTTGTGTTTAAATATTAAGACCACTTGTAAAAAGTTTAGAGATGTTGGAAAATGTACTTTACACGCAGAAAGTAAAATGTAGATAAAGAAATTCGCATTTAAATTTCCATCTCAAAACATATAAATAATTGATACTATGAACATAGATACATTGAAATAAATGCATTTTAGGAAAAGATTAAACATAGTTTTCACATCTATGAACTTCCTTGTTAATGCATAAACAGTACATGTAAAACGTTTTTCTGAGGTTCGAAACTACTTTTATACAAGCAACTAAAATGTAGACTGAAAATTCACTTACAGAGTTCAATTTTGAAAAGAATAATATAAATGGTAAAATGAAATGACAAACATAAATGCTTTTTTGAGAAATGTTTAAAGCTGGTTTCACATCTATGAAACAGCACATGTAAAAAAAGTAGTTTTCTCCACGAAAGCAAAAGAATAACATAAATGTTATAATGAAACTACAAACATAAAAATAAATGCATTTTTCAGAAATTTTTAAACATAGTATCAGATCTATGAATTATTGTGTTTATATATTAAGACCACTTGTAAAAAGTTTAAAGAAGTTGGAAAATATACTTTACACACAGAAAGCAAAATGTAGATAAATATATTCGCATTTAAATTTCCATCTCAAAACATATAAATAAATGCTAATATGAAGCTAGAAACATTGAATTAAATGCATTTTAGGAAAAAATTAAACAGTTTTCTCATCTATGAACTTCCTTGTTAATGCATAAACAGTACATGAAAAACGTTTTTCTGACGTTGGAAAGTACTTTTATACAAGCAACTAAAATGTAGACTGAAAATTCACATCCAGAGTTCAATTTTGAAAAGATAATATAAATGGTAAAATGAAATGACAAACATAAATGCTTTTTTGAGAAATGTTTAAAGCTGGTTTCACATCTATGAAACTGCACATGTAAAAAAAAGTAGTTTTCTCCAAGACAGCAAAAGAATAATATAAATGTTAAAATGAAACTACAAACATAAAAATAAATGCATTTTTGAGAAATGTTTAAACATAGTTTCACATCTATGAATTTTCGTGTTTAAATATTAAGACCACTTGTAAAAAGTTTAAAGAAGTTGGAAAATGTACTTTACACACAGACAGCAAAATGTAGATAAATAAATTCGCATTTAAATTTCCATCTCAAAACATATAAATAAATGCTAATATGAAGCTAGAAACATTGAATTAAATGCATTTTAGGAAAAAAATTAAACATAGTTTTCTCATCTATGAACTTCCTTGTTAATATATAAACAGTACATGTAAAACGTTTTTCTGAGGTTGGAAAGTACTTTTCTACAAGCAACTAAAATGTAGACTGGAAATTCATATCCTGAGTTCAATTTTGAAAAGAATAATATAAATGGTAAAATGAAATGAGAAACATCAAAATAAATGCTTTTTTGAGAAATGTTTAAAGATGGTTTCACATCTATTTAACAGCACATGTAAAAAAAGTAGTTTTCTCCAAGACAGCAAAAGAATAATATAAATGTTAAAATGAAACTACAAGCATAAAAATAAATGCATTTTTGAGAAATGTTTAAACATAGTATCAGATCTATGAATTTTTGTGTTTATATATTAAGACCACTTGTAAAAATTTTAGAGATGTTGGAAAATGTACTTTACACGCAGAAAGTAAAATGTAGATAAAGAAATTCGCATTTAAATTTCCATCTCAAAACATATAAATAATTGATACTATGAACATAGATACATTGAAATAAATGCATTTTAGGAAAAGATTAAACATAGTTTTCACATCTATGAACTTCCTTGTTAATGCATAAACAGTACATGTAAAACGTTTTTCTGAGATTGCAAAGTACTTTTATACAAG
Organism: Narcine bancroftii; assembly: GCF_036971445.1. Lineage (NCBI taxonomy): Eukaryota > Metazoa > Chordata > Chondrichthyes > Torpediniformes > Narcinidae > Narcine > Narcine bancroftii. The sequence goes on along the minus strand of NC_091475.1, from coordinate 66,257,271 downwards.
CAACTAAAATGTAGACTGGAAATTCATATCCAGAGTTCAATTTTGAAAAGAATAATATAAATGGTAAAATGAAATGACAAACATAAATGCTTTTTTGAGAAATGTTTAAAGCTGGTTTCACATCTATGTAAAAAAAGTAGTTTTCTCCAGGAAAGCAAAAGAATAACATAAATGTTATAATGAAACTACAAACATAAAAATAAATGCATTTTTGAGAAATGTTTAAACATAGTATCAGATCTATGAATTTTTGTGTTTATATATTAAGACCACGTAAAAAGTTTAAAGAAGTTGGAAAATATACTTTACACACAGAAAGCAAAATGTAGATAAATAAATTCGCATTTAAATTTCCATCTCAAAACATATCAATAAATGCTAATATGAAGCTAGAAACATTGAATTAAATGCATTTTAGGAAAAAATTAAACAGTTTTCTCATCTATGAACTTCCTTGTTAATATATAAACAGTACATGAAAAACGTTTTTCTGAGATTGGAAAGTACTTTTCTACAAGCAACTAAAATGTAGAATGAAAATTCACATTCAGATTTCAATTTTGAAAAGAATAATATAAATTGTAAAATGAAATGACAAACATCAAAATAAATGCTTTTTTGATAAATGTTTAAACATAGTTTCACATCTATGAATTTTTGTGTTTAAATATTAAGACCACTTGTAAAAAGTTTAGAGATGTTGGAAAATGTACTTTACACGCAGAAAGTAAAATGTAGATAAAGAAATTCGCATTTCAATTTCCATCTCAAAACATATAAATAATTGATACTATGAACATAGATACATTGAAATAAATGCATTTTAGGAAAAGATTAAACATAGTTTTCACATCTATGAACTTCCTTGTTAATGCAGTACATGTAAAAAGTACATGTAAAACAGTACATGTAAAAAGTTTTTCTGAGGTTGGAAAGTACTTTTCTACAAGCAACTAAAATGTAGACTGGAAATTCATATCCTGAGTTCAATTTTGAAAAGAATAATATAAATGGTAAAATGAAATGACAAACATAAATGCTTTTTTGAGAAATGTTTAAAGCTGGTTTCATATCTATGAAACAGCACATGTAAAAAAAGTAGTTTTCTCCAGGAAAGCAAAAGAATAACATAAATGTTATAATGAAACTACAAACATAAAAATAAATGCATTTTTCAGAAATTTTTAAACATAGTATCAGATCTATGAATTATTGTGTTTATATATTAAGACCACTTGTAAAAAGTTTAAAGAAGTTGGAAAATATACTTTACACACAGAAAGCAAAATGTAGATAAATAAATTCGCATTTAAATTTCCATCTCAAAACATATAAATAAATGCTAATATGATCCAAGAAACATTGAAATAAATGCATTTTATGAAAAGATTAAACATAGATTTCACATCTATGATCTTCCTTGTTAATATATAAACAGTACATGTAAAACGTTTTTCTGAGGTTGCAATGTACTTTTATACAAGCAACTAAAATGTAGACTGAAAATTCACATCCAGAGTTCAATTTTGAAAAGAATAATATAAATGGTAAAATGAAATGACAAACATAAATGCTTTTTTGAGAAATGTTTAAAGCTGGTTTCACATCTATGAAACTGCACATGTAAAAAAAAGTAGTTTTCTCCAAGACAGCAAAAGAATAATATAAATGTTAAAATGAAACTACAAACATAAAAATAAATGCATTTTTGAGAAATGTTTAAACATAGTTTCACATCTATGAATTTTCGTGTTTAAATATTAAGACCACTTGTAAAAAGTTTAAAGAAGTTGGAAAATGTACTTTACACACAGACAGCAAAATGTAGATAAATAAATTCGCATTTAAATTTCCATCTCAAAACATATAAATAAATGCTAATATGAAGCTAGAAACATTGAATTAAATGCATTTTAGGAAAAAATTAAACATAGTTTTCTCATCTATGAACTTCCTTGTTAATATATAAACAGTACATGTAAAACGTTTTTCTGAGGTTGGAAAGTACTTTTCTACAAGCAACTAAAATGTAGACTGGAAATTCATATCCTGAGTTCAATTTTGAAAAGAATAATATAAATGGTAAAATGAAATGAGAAACATCAAAATAAATGCTTTTTTGAGAAATGTTTAAAGATGGTTTCACATCTATTTAACAGCACATGTAAAAAAAGTAGTTTTCTCCAAGACAGCAAAAGAATAATATAAATGTTAAAATGAAACTACAAGCATAAAAATAAATGCATTTTTGAGAAATGTTTAAACATAGTATCAGATCTATGAATTTTTGTGTTTATATATTAAGACCACTTGTAAAAATTTTAGAGATGTTGGAAAATGTACTTTACACGCAGAAAGTAAAATGTAGATAAAGAAATTCGCATTTAAATTTCCATCTCAAAACATATAAATAATTGATACTATGAACATAGATACATTGAAATAAATGCATTTTAGGAAAAGATTAAACATAGTTTTCACATCTATGAACTTCCTTGTTAATGCATAAACAGTACATGTAAAACGTTTTTCTGAGATTGCAAAGTCCTTTTATACAAGCAACTAAAATGTAGACTGGAAATTCATATCCAGAGTTCAATTTTGAAAAGAATAATATAAATGGTAAAATGAAATGACAAACATAAATGCTTTTTTGAGAAATGTTTAAAGCTGGTTTCACATCTATGTAAAAAAAGTAGTTTTCTCCAGGAAAGCAAAAGAATAACATAAATGTTATAATGAAACTACAAACATAAAAATAAATGCATTTTTGAGAAATGTTTAAACATAGTATCAGATCTATGAATTTTTGTGTTTATATATTAAGACCACTTGTAAAAAGTTTAAAGAAGTTGGAAAATATACTTTACACACAGAAAGCAAAATGTAGATAAATAAATTCGCATTTAAATTTCCATCTCAAAACATATAAATAAATGCTAATATGAAGCTAGAAACATTGAATTAAATGCATTTTAGGAAAAAATTAAACAGTTTTCTCATCTATGAACTTCCTTGTTAATATATAAACAGTACATGAAAAACGTTTTTCTGAGATTGGAAAGTACTTTTCTACAAGCAACTAAAATGTAGAATGAAAATTCACATTCAGATTTCAATTTTGAAAAGAATAATATTAATTGTAAAATGAAATGACAAACATCAAAATAAATGCTTTTTTGATAAATGTTTAAACATAGTTTCACATCTATGAATTTTTGTGTTTAAATATTAAGACCACTTGTAAAAAGTTTAGAGATGTTGGAAAATGTACTTTACACGCAGAAAGTAAAATGTAGATAAAGAAATTCGCATTTAAATTTCCATCTCAAAACATATAAATAATTGATACTATGAACATAGATACATTGAAATAAATGCATTTTATGAAAAGATTAAACAGATTTCACATCTATGATCTTTCTTGTTAATATATAAACAGTACATGTAAAACGTTTTTCTGAGGTTGGAAAGTACTTTTCTACAACCAACTTAAATGTAGACTGGAAATTCATATCCAGAGTTCAATTTTGAAAAGAATAATATAAATGGTAAAATGAAATGACAAACATAAATGCTTTTTTGAGAAATGTTTAAAGCTGGTTTCACATCTATGAAACTGCACATGTAAAAAAAAGTAGTTTTCTCCAAGACAGCAAAAGAATAATATAAATGTTAAAATGAAACTACAAACATAAAAATAAATGCATTTTTGAGAAATGTTTAAACATAGTTTCACATCTATGAATTTTCGTGTTTAAATATTAAGACCACTTGTAAAAAGTTTAAAGAAGTTGGAAAATGTACTTTACACACAGACAGCAAAATGTAGATAAATAAATTCGCATTTAAATTTCCATCTCAAAACATATAAATAAATGCTAATATGAAGCTAGAAACATTGAATTAAATGCATTTTAGGAAAAAAATTAAACATAGTTTTCTCATCTATGAACTTCCTTGTTAATATATAAACAGTACATGTAAAACGTTTTTCTGAGGTTGGAAAGTACTTTTCTACAAGCAACTAAAATGTAGACTGGAAATTCATATCCTGAGTTCAATTTTGAAAAGAATAATATAAATGGTAAAATGAAATGAGAAACATCAAAATAAATGCTTTTTTGAGAAATGTTTAAAGATGGTTTCACATCTATTTAACAGCACATGTAAAAAAAGTAGTTTTCTCCAAGACAGCAAAAGAATAATATAAATGTTAAAATGAAACTACAAGCATAAAAATAAATGCATTTTTGAGAAATGTTTAAACATAGTATCAGATCTATGAATTTTTGTGTTTATATATTAAGACCACTTGTAAAAATTTTAGAGATGTTGGAAAATGTACTTTACACGCAGAAAGTAAAATGTAGATAAAGAAATTCGCATTTAAATTTCCATCTCAAAACATATAAATAATTGATACTATGAACATAGATACATTGAAATAAATGCATTTTAGGAAAAGATTAAACATAGTTTTCACATCTATGAACTTCCTTGTTAATGCATAAACAGTACATGTAAAACGTTTTTCTGAGATTGCAAAGTACTTTTATACAAGCAACTAAAATGTAGACTGGAAATTCATATCCAGAGTTCAATTTTGAAAAGAATAATATAAATGGTAAAATGAAATGACAAACATAAATGCTTTTTTGAGAAATGTTTAAAGCTGGTTTCACATCTATGTAAAAAAAGTAGTTTTCTCCAGGAAAGCAAAAGAATAACATAAATGTTATAATGAAACTACAAACATAAAAATAAATGCATTTTTGAGAAATGTTTAAACATAGTATCAGATCTATGAATTTTTGTGTTTATATATTAAGACCACTTGTAAAAAGTTTAAAGAAGTTGGAAAATATACTTTACACACAGAAAGCAAAATGTAGATAAATAAATTCGCATTTAAATTTCCATCTCAAAACATATCAATAAATGCTAATATGAAGCTAGAAACATTGAATTAAATGCATTTTAGGAAAAAATTAAACAGTTTTCTCATCTATGAACTTCCTTGTTAATATATAAACAGTACATGAAAAACGTTTTTCTGAGATTGGAAAGTACTTTTCTACAAGCAACTAAAATGTAGAATGAAAATTCACATTCAGATTTCAATTTTGAAAAGAATAATATTAATTGTAAAATGAAATGACAAACATCAAAATAAATGCTTTTTTGATAAATGTTTAAACATAGTTTCACATCTATGAATTTTTGTGTTTAAATATTAAGACCACTTGTAAAAAGTTTAGAGATGTTGGAAAATGTACTTTACACGCAGAAAGTAAAATGTAGATAAAGAAATTCGCATTTAAATTTCCATCTCAAAACATATAAATAATTGATACTATGAACATAGATACATTGAAATAAATGCATTTTAGGAAAAGATTAAACATAGTTTTCACATCTATGAACTTCCTTGTTAATGCATAAACAGTACATGTAAAACGTTTTTCTGAGGTTCGAAACTACTTTTATACAAGCAACTAAAATGTAGACTGAAAATTCACTTACAGAGTTCAATTTTGAAAAGAATAATATAAATGGTAAAATGAAATGACAAACATAAATGCTTTTTTGAGAAATGTTTAAAGCTGGTTTCACATCTATGAAACAGCACATGTAAAAAAAGTAGTTTTCTCCAGGAAAGCAAAAGAATAACATAAATGTTATAATGAAACTACAAACATAAAAATAAATGCATTTTTCAGAAATTTTTAAACATAGTATCAGATCTATGAATTATTGTGTTTATATATTAAGACCACTTGTAAAAAGTTTAAAGAAGTTGGAAAATATACTTTACACACAGAAAGCAAAATGTAGATAAATATATTCGCATTTAAATTTCCATCTCAAAACATATAAATAAATGCTAATATGAAGCTAGAAACATTGAATTAAATGCATTTTAGGAAAAAATTAAACAGTTTTCTCATCTATGAACTTCCTTGTTAATGCATAAACAGTACATGAAAAACGTTTTTCTGACGTTGGAAAGTACTTTTATACAAGCAACTAAAATGTAGACTGAAAATTCACATCCAGAGTTCAATTTTGAAAAGAATAATATAAATGGTAAAATGAAATGACAAACATAAATGCTTTTTTGAGAAATGTTTAAAGCTGGTTTCACATCTATGAAACTGCACATGTAAAAAAAAGTAGTTTTCTCCAAGACAGCAAAAGAATAATATAAATGTTAAAATGAAACTACAAACATAAAAATAAATGCATTTTTGAGAAATGTTTAAACATAGTTTCACATCTATGAATTTTCGTGTTTAAATATTAAGACCACTTGTAAAAAGTTTAAAGAAGTTGGAAAATGTACTTTACACACAGAAAGCAAAATGTAGATAAATAAATTCGCATTTAAATTTCCATCTCAAAACATATAAATAAATGCTAATATGAAGCTAGAAACATTGAATTAAATGCATTTTAGGAAAAAATTAAACATAGTTTTCTCATCTATGAACTTCCTTGTTAATATATAAACAGTACATGTAAAACGTTTTTCTGAGGTTGGAAACTACTTTTCTACAAGCAACTAAAATGTAGACTGGAAATTCATATCCTGAGTTCAATTTTGAAAAGAATAATATAAATGGTAAAATGAAATGAGAAACATCAAAATAAATGCTTTTTTGAGAAATGTTTAAAGATGGTTTCACATCTATTTAACAGCACATGTAAAAAAAGTAGTTTTCTCCAAGACAGCAAAAGAATAATATAAATGTTAAAATGAAACTACAAACATAAAAATAAATGCATTTTTGAGAAATGTTTAAACATAGTATCAGATCTATGAATTTTTGTGTTTATATATTAAGACCACTTGTAAAAATTTTAGAGATGTTGGAAAATGTACTTTACACGAAGAAAGTAAAATGTAGATAAAGAAATTCGCATTTAAATTTCCATCTCAAAACATATAAATAATTGATACTATGAACATAGATACATTGAAATAAATGCATTTTAGGAAAAGATTAAACATAGTTTTCACATCTATGAACTTCCTTGTTAATGCATAAACAGTACATGTAAAACGTTTTTCTGAGATTGCAAAGTACTTTTATACAAGCAACTAAAATGTAGACTGGAAATTCATATCCAGAGTTCAATTTTGAAAAGAATAATATAAATGGTAAAATGAAATGACAAACATAAATGCTTTTTTGAGAAATGTTTAAAGCTGGTTTCACATCTATGTAAAAAAAGTAGTTTTCTCCAGGAAAGCAAAAGAATAACATAAATGTTATAATGAAACTACAAACATAAAAATAAATGCATTTTTGAGAAATGTTTAAACATAGTATCAGATCTATGAATTTTTGTGTTTATATATTAAGACCACTTGTAAAAAGTTTAAAGAAGTTGGAAAATATACTTTACACACAGAAAGCAAAATGTAGATAAATAAATTCGCATTTAAATTTCCATCTCAAAACATATCAATAAATGCTAATATGAAGCTAGAAACATTGAATTAAATGCATTTTAGGAAAAAATTAAACAGTTTTCTCATCTATGAACTTCCTTGTTAATATATAAACAGTACATGAAAAACGTTTTTCTGAGATTGGAAAGTACTTTTCTACAAGCAACTAAAATGTAGAATGAAAATTCACATTCAGATTTCAATTTTGAAAAGAATAATATAAATTTTAAAATGAAATGACAAACATCAAAATAAATGCTTTTTTGATAAATGTTTAAACATAGTTTCACATCTATGAATTTTTGTGTTTAAATATTAAGACCACTTGTAAAAAGTTTAGAGATGTTGGAAAATGTACTTTACACGCAGAAAGTAAAATGTAGATAAAGAAATTCGCATTTCAATTTCCATCTCAAAACATATAAATAATTGATACTATGAACATAGATACATTGAAATAAATGCATTTTAGGAAAAGATTAAACATAGTTTTCACATCTATGAACTTCCTTGTTAATGCATAAACAGTACATGTAAAACGTTTTTCTGAGGTTCGAAACTACTTTTATACAAGCAACTAAAATGTAGACTGAAAATTCACTTACAGAGTTCAATTTTGAAAAGAATAATATAAATGGTAAAATGAAATGACAAACATAAATGCTTTTTTGAGAAATGTTTAAAGCTGGTTTCACATCTATGAAACAGCACATGTAAAAAAAGTAGTTTTCTCCAGGAAAGCAAAAGAATAACATAAATGTTATAATGAAACTACAAACATAAAAATAAATGCATTTTTCAGAAATTTTTAAACATAGTATCAGATCTATGAATTATTGTGTTTATATATTAAGACCACTTGTAAAAAGTTTAAAGAAGTTGGAAAATATACTTTACACACAGAAAGCAAAATGTAGATAAATAAATTCGCATTTAAATTTCCATCTCAAAACATATAAATAAATGCTAATATGAAGCTAGAAACATTGAATTAAATGCATTTTAGGAAAAAATTAAACAGTTTTCTCATCTATGAACTTCCTTTTTAATGCATAAACAGTACATGAAAAACGTTTTTCTGAGGTTGGAAAGTACTTTTATACAAGCAACTAAAATGTAGACTGAAAATTCACATCCAGAGTTCAATTTTGAAAAGAATAATATAAATGGTAAAATGAAATGACAAACATCAAAATAAATGCTTTTTTGAGAAATGTTTAAAGATGGTTTCACATCTATTTAACAGCACATGTAAAAAAAAGTAGTTTTCTCCAAGACAGCAAAAGAATAATATAAATGTTAAAATGAAACTACAAACATAAAAATAAATACATTTTTGAGAAATGTTTAAACATAGTTTCACATCTATTAATTTTCGTGTTTAAATATTAAGACCACGTAAAAAGTTTAAAGAAGTTGGAAAATGTACTTTTCACACAGAAAGCAAAATGTAGATAAATAAATTCGCATTTAAATATCCATCTCAAAACATATAAATAATTGCTAAAATGATCCAAGAAACATTGAAATAAATGCATTTTATGAAAAGATTAAACATAGATTTCACATCTATGATCTTCCTTGTTAATATATAAACAGTACATGTAAAACGTTTTTCTGAGGTTGGAAAGTACTTTTCTACAACCAACTAAAATGTAGACTGGAAATTCATATCCAGAATTCAATTTTGAAAAGAATAATATAAATGGTAAAATGAAATGACAAACATCAAAATAAATGCCTTTTTGAGAAATGTTTGAAGCTGGTTTCACATCTATGAAACAGCACATGTAAAAAGAGTAGTTTTCTCCAGGAAAGCAAAAGAATAACATAAATGTTAAAATGAAACTACAAACATAACAATAAATGCATTTTTGAAAAATGTTTAAACATAGTATCAGATCTATGAATTTTTGTGTTTATATATTAACACCACTTGTAAAAAGTTTAAAGAAGTTGGAAAATATAGTTTACACTCAGAAAGCAAAATGTAGATAAATAAATTCGCATTTAAATTTCCATCTCAAAACATATAAATAAATGCTAATATGAAGCTAGAAACATTGAATTAAATGCATTTTAGGAAAAAATTAAACATAGTTTTCTCATCTATGAACTTCCTTGTTAATATATAAACAGTACATGTAAAACGTTTTTCTCAGGTTGGAAAGTACTTTTCTACAAGCAACTAAAATGTAGACTGGAAATTCATATCATGAGTTCAATTTTGAAAAGAATAATATAAATGGTAAAATGAAATGAGAAACATCAAAATAAATGCTTTTTTGAGAAATGTTTAAAGATGGTTTCACATCTATTTAACAGCACATGTAAAAAAAGTAGTTTTCTCCAAGACAGCAAAAGAATAATATAAATGTTAAAATGAAACTACAAACATAAAAATAAATGCATTTTTGAGAAATGTTTAAACATAGTATCAGATCTATGAATTTTTGTGTTTATATATTAAGACCACTTGTAAAAATTTTAGAGATGTTGGAAAATGTACTTTACACGCAGAAAGTAAAATGTAGATAAAGAAATTCGCATTTCAATTTCCATCTCAAAACATATAAATAATTGATACTATGATCCAAGAAACATTGAAATAAATGCATTTTATGAAAAGATTAAACATAGATTTCACATCTATGATCTTCCTTGTTAATATATAAACAGTACATGTAAAACGTTTTTCTGAGGTTGGAAAGTACTTTTCTACAACCAACTTAAATGTAGACTGGAAATTCATATCCAGAGTTCAATTTTGAAAAGAATAATATAAATGGTAAAATGAAATGACAAACATCAAAATAAATGCCTTTTTGAGAAATGTTTGAAGCTGGTTTCACATCTATGAAACAGCACATGTAAAAAGAGTAGTTTTCTCCAGGAAAGCAAAAGAATAACATAAATGTTAAAATGAAACTACAAACATAACAATAAATGCATTTTTGAGAAATGTTTAAACATAGTATCAGATCTATGAATTTTTGTGTTTATATATTAAGACCACTTGTAAAAAGTTTAAAGAAGTTGGAAAATATAGTTTACACACAGAAAGCAAAATGTAGATAAATAAATTCGCATTTAAATTTCCATCTCAAAACATATAAATAATTGCTAATATGATCCAAGAAACATTGAAATAAATGCATTTTAGGAAAAGATTAAACATAGTTTTCACATCTATGAACTTCCTTGTTAATGCATAAACAGTACATGTAAAAAGTTTTTCTGAGGTTGGAAAGTACTTTTCTACAAGCAACTAAAATGTAGACTGGAAATTCATATCCTGAGTTCAATTTTGAAAAGAATAATATAAATGGTAAAATGAAATGACAAACATAAATGCTTTTTTGAGAAATGTTTAAAGCTGGTTTCATATCTATGAAACAGCACATGTAAAAAAAGTAGTTTTCTCCAGGAAAGCAAAAGAATAACATAAATGTTATAATGAAACTACAAACATAAAAATAAATGCATTTTTCAGAAATTTTTAAACATAGTATCAGATCTATGAATTATTGTGTTTATATATTAAGACCACTTGTAAAAAGTTTAAAGAAGTTGGAAAATATACTTTACACACAGAAAGCAAAATGTAGATAAATAAATTCGCATTTAAATTTCCATCTCAAAACATATAAATAAATGCTAATATGAAGCTAGAAACATTGAATTAAATGCATTTTAGGAAAAAATTAAACAGTTTTCTCATCTATGAACTTCCTTGTTAATGCATAAACAGTACATGAAAAACGTTTTTCTGAGGTTGGAAAGTACTTTTATACAAGCAACTAAAATGTAGACTGAAAATTCACATCCAGAGTTCAATTTTGAAAAGAATAATATAAATGGTAAAATGAAATGACAAACATCAAAATAAATGCTTTTTTGAGAAATGTTTAAAGATGGTTTCACATCTATTTAACAGCACATGTAAAAAAAGTAGTTTTCTCCAAGACAGCAAAAGAATAATATAAATGTTAAAATGAAACTACAAACATAAAAACAAATGCATTTTTGAGAAATGTTTAAACATAGTTTCACATCTATGAATTTTCGTGTTTAAATATTAGGACCACTTGTAAAAAGTTTAAAGAAGTTGGAAAATGTACTTTACACACAGAAAGCAAAATGTAGATAAATAAATTCGCATTTAAATTTCCATCTCAAAACATATAAATAATTGCTAATATGATCCAAGAAACATTGAAATAAATGCATTTTAGGAAAAGATTAAACATAGATTTCACATCTATGATCTTCCTTGTTAATATATAAACAGTACATGTAAAACGTTTTTCTGAGGTTGGAAAGTACTTTTCTACAAGCAACTAAAATGTAGACTGGAAATTCATATCCTGAGTTCAATTTTGAAAAGAATAATATAAATGGTAAAATGAAATGAGAAACATCAAAATAAATGCTTTTTTGAGAAATGTTTAAAGATGGTTTCACATCTATTTAACAGCACATGTAAAAAAAGTAGTTTTCTCCAAGACAGCAAAAGAATAATATAAATGTTAAAATGAAACTACAAGCATAAAAATAAATGCATTTTTGAGAAATGTTTAAACATAGTATCAGATCTATGAATTTTTGTGTTTATATATTAAGACCACTTGTAAAAATTTTAGAGATGTTGGAAAATGTACTTTACACGCAGAAAGTAAAATGTAGATAAAGAAATTCGCATTTAAATTTCCATCTCAAAACATATAAATAATTGATACTATGAACATAGATACATTGAAATAAATGCATTTTAGGAAAAGATTAAACATAGTTTTCACATCTATGAACTTCCTTGTTAATGCATAAACAGTACATGTAAAACGTTTTTCTGAGATTGCAAAGTACTTTTATACAAGCAACTAAAATGTAGACTGGAAATTCATATCCAGAGTTCAATTTTGAAAAGAATAATATAAATGGTAAAATGAAATGACAAACATAAATGCTTTTTTGAGAAATGTTTAAAGCTGGTTTCACATCTATGTAAAAAAAGTAGTTTTCTCCAGGAAAGCAAAAGAATAACATAAATGTTATAATGAAACTACAAACATAAAAATAAATGCATTTTTGAGAAATGTTTAAACATAGTATCAGATCTATGAATTTTTGTGTTTATATATTAAGACCACTTGTAAAAAGTTTAAAGAAGTTGGAAAATATACTTTACACACAGAAAGCAAAATGTAGATAAATAAATTCGCATTTAAATTTCCATCTCAAAACATATCAATAAATGCTAATATGAAGCTAGAAACATTGAATTAAATGCATTTTAGGAAAAAATTAAACAGTTTTCTCATCTATGAACTTCCTTGTTAATATATAAACAGTACATGAAAAACGTTTTTCTGAGATTGGAAAGTACTTTTCTACAAGCAACTAAAATGTAGAATGAAAATTCACATTCAGATTTCAATTTTGAAAAGAATAATATTAATTGTAAAATGAAATGACAAACATCAAAATAAATGCTTTTTTGATAAATGTTTAAACATAGTTTCACATCTATGAATTTTTGTGTTTAAATATTAAGACCACTTGTAAAAAGTTTAGAGATGTTGGAAAATGTACTTTACACGCAGAAAGTAAAATGTAGATAAAGAAATTCGCATTTAAATTTCCATCTCAAAACATATAAATAATTGATACTATGAACATAGATACATTGAAATAAATGCATTTTAGGAAAAGATTAAACATAGTTTTCACATCTATGAACTTCCTTGTTAATGCATAAACAGTACATGTAAAACGTTTTTCTGAGGTTCGAAACTACTTTTATACAAGCAACTAAAATGTAGACTGAAAATTCACTTACAGAGTTCAATTTTGAAAAGAATAATATAAATGGTAAAATGAAATGACAAACATAAATGCTTTTTTGAGAAATGTTTAAAGCTGGTTTCACATCTATGAAACAGCACATGTAAAAAAAGTAGTTTTCTCCAGGAAAGCAAAAGAATAACATAAATGTTATAATGAAACTACAAACATAAAAATAAATGCATTTTTCAGAAATTTTTAAACATAGTATCAGATCTATGAATTATTGTGTTTATATATTAAGACCACTTGTAAAAAGTTTAAAGAAGTTGGAAAATATACTTTACACACAGAAAGCAAAATGTAGATAAATATATTCGCATTTAAATTTCCATCTCAAAACATATAAATAAATGCTAATATGAAGCTAGAAACATTGAATTAAATGCATTTTAGGAAAAAATTAAACAGTTTTCTCATCTATGAACTTCCTTGTTAATGCATAAACAGTACATGAAAAACGTTTTTCTGACGTTGGAAAGTACTTTTATACAAGCAACTAAAATGTAGACTGAAAATTCACATCCAGAGTTCAATTTTGAAAAGAATAATATAAATGGTAAAATGAAATGACAAACATAAATGCTTTTTTGAGAAATGTTTAAAGCTGGTTTCACATCTATGAAACTGCACATGTAAAAAAAAGTAGTTTTCTCCAAGACAGCAAAAAATAATATAAATGTTAAAATGAAACTACAAACATAAAAATAAATGCATTTTTGAGAAATGTTTAAACATAGTTTCACATCTATGAATTTTCGTGTTTAAATATTAAGACCACTTGTAAAAAGTTTAAAGAAGTTGGAAAATGTACTTTACACACAGAAAGCAAAATGTAGATAAATAAATTCGCATTTAAATTTCCATCTCAAAACATATAAATAAATGCTAATATGAAGCTAGAAACATTGAATTAAATGCATTTTAGGAAAAAATTAAACATAGTTTTCTCATCTATGAACTTCCTTGTTAATATATAAACAGTACATGTAAAACGTTTTTCTGAGGTTGGAAACTACTTTTCTACAAGCAACTAAAATGTAGACTGGAAATTCATATCCTGAGTTCAATTTTGAAAAGAATAATATAAATGGTAAAATGAAATGAGAAACATCAAAATAAATGCTTTTTTGAGAAATGTTTAAAGATGGTTTCACATCTATTTAACAGCACATGTAAAAAAAGTAGTTTTCTCCAAGACAGCAAAAGAATAATATAAATGTTAAAATGAAACTACAAACATAAAAATAAATGCATTTTTGAGAAATGTTTAAACATAGTATCAGATCTATGAATTTTTGTGTTTATATATTAAGACCACTTGTAAAAATTTTAGAGATGTTGGAAAATGTACTTTACACGAAGAAAGTAAAATGTAGATAAAGAAATTCGCATTTAAATTTCCATCTCAAAACATATAAATAATTGATACTATGAACATAGATACATTGAAATAAATGCATTTTAGGAAAAGATTAAACATAGTTTTCACATCTATGAACTTCCTTGTTAATGCATAAACAGTACATGTAAAACGTTTTTCTGAGATTGCAAAGTACTTTTATACAAGCAACTAAAATGTAGACTGGAAATTCATATCCAGAGTTCAATTTTGAAAAGAATAATATAAATGGTAAAATGAAATGACAAACATAAATGCTTTTTTGAGAAATGTTTAAAGCTGGTTTCACATCTATGTAAAAAAAGTAGTTTTCTCCAGGAAAGCAAAAGAATAACATAAATGTTATAATGAAACTACAAACATAAAAATAAATGCATTTTTGAGAAATGTTTAAACATAGTATCAGATCTATGAATTTTTGTGTTTATATATTAAGACCACTTGTAAAAAGTTTAAAGAAGTTGGAAAATATACTTTACACACAGAAAGCAAAATGTAGATAAATAAATTCGCATTTAAATTTCCATCTCAAAACATATCAATAAATGCTAATATGAAGCTAGAAACATTGAATTAAATGCATTTTAGGAAAAAATTAAACAGTTTTCTCA
Organism: Narcine bancroftii; assembly: GCF_036971445.1. NCBI lineage: Eukaryota > Metazoa > Chordata > Chondrichthyes > Torpediniformes > Narcinidae > Narcine > Narcine bancroftii. Next base: position 66,241,955 of record NC_091475.1, on the reverse strand, counting down.
TCTATGAACTTCCTTGTTAATATATAAACAGTACATGAAAAACGTTTTTCTGAGATTGGAAAGTACTTTTCTACAAGCAACTAAAATGTAGAATGAAAATTCACATTCAGATTTCAATTTTGAAAAGAATAATATAAATTTTAAAATGAAATGACAAACATCAAAATAAATGCTTTTTTGATAAATGTTTAAACATAGTTTCACATCTATGAATTTTTGTGTTTAAATATTAAGACCACTTGTAAAAAGTTTAGAGATGTTGGAAAATGTACTTTACACGCAGAAAGTAAAATGTAGATAAAGAAATTCGCATTTCAATTTCCATCTCAAAACATATAAATAATTGATACTATGAACATAGATACATTGAAATAAATGCATTTTAGGAAAAGATTAAACATAGTTTTCACATCTATGAACTTCCTTGTTAATGCATAAACAGTACATGTAAAACGTTTTTCTGAGGTTCGAAACTACTTTTATACAAGCAACTAAAATGTAGACTGAAAATTCACTTACAGAGTTCAATTTTGAAAAGAATAATATAAATGGTAAAATGAAATGACAAACATAAATGCTTTTTTGAGAAATGTTTAAAGCTGGTTTCACATCTATGAAACAGCACATGTAAAAAAAGTAGTTTTCTCCAGGAAAGCAAAAGAATAACATAAATGTTATAATGAAACTACAAACATAAAAATAAATGCATTTTTCAGAAATTTTTAAACATAGTATCAGATCTATGAATTATTGTGTTTATATATTAAGACCACTTGTAAAAAGTTTAAAGAAGTTGGAAAATATACTTTACACACAGAAAGCAAAATGTAGATAAATAAATTCGCATTTAAATTTCCATCTCAAAACATATAAATAAATGCTAATATGAAGCTAGAAACATTGAATTAAATGCATTTTAGGAAAAAATTAAACAGTTTTCTCATCTATGAACTTCCTTTTTAATGCATAAACAGTACATGTAAAACGTTTTTCTGAGGTTGGAAAGTACTTTTCTACAAGCAACTAAAATGTAGACTGGAAATTCATATCCTGAGTTCAATTTTGAAAAGAATAATATAAATGGTAAAATGAAATGACAAACATCAAAATAAATGCTTTTTTGAGAAATGTTTAAAGATGGTTTCACATCTATTTAACAGCACATGTAAAAAAAAGTAGTTTTCTCCAAGACAGCAAAAGAATAATATAAATGTTAAAATGAAACTACAAACATAAAAATAAATACATTTTTGAGAAATGTTTAAACATAGTTTCACATCTATTAATTTTCGTGTTTAAATATTAAGACCACGTAAAAAGTTTAAAGAAGTTGGAAAATGTACTTTTCACACAGAAAGCAAAATGTAGATAAATAAATTCGCATTTAAATATCCATCTCAAAACATATAAATAATTGCTAATATGATCCAAGAAACATTGAAATAAATGCATTTTATGAAAAGATTAAACATAGATTTCACATCTATGATCTTCCTTGTTAATATATAAACAGTACATGTAAAACGTTTTTCTGAGGTTGGAAAGTACTTTTCTACAACCAACTAAAATGTAGACTGGAAATTCATATCCAGAATTCAATTTTGAAAAGAATAATATAAATGGTAAAATGAAATGACAAACATCAAAATAAATGCCTTTTTGAGAAATGTTTGAAGCTGGTTTCACATCTATGAAACAGCACATGTAAAAAGAGTAGTTTTCTCCAGGAAAGCAAAAGAATAACATAAATGTTAAAATGAAACTACAAACATAACAATAAATGCATTTTTGAAAAATGTTTAAACATAGTATCAGATCTATGAATTTTTGTGTTTATATATTAAGACCACTTGTAAAAAGTTTAAAGAAGTTGGAAAATATAGTTTACACTCAGAAAGCAAAATGTAGATAAATAAATTCGCATTTAAATTTCCATCTCAAAACATATAAATAAATGCTAATATGAAGCTAGAAACATTGAATTAAATGCATTTTAGGAAAAAATTAAACATAGTTTTCTCATCTATGAACTTCCTTGTTAATATATAAACAGTACATGTAAAACGTTTTTCTCAGGTTGGAAAGTACTTTTCTACAAGCAACTAAAATGTAGACTGGAAATTCATATCCTGAGTTCAATTTTGAAAAGAATAATATAAATGGTAAAATGAAATGAGAAACATCAAAATAAATGCTTTTTTGAGAAATGTTTAAAGATGGTTTCACATCTATTTAACAGCACATGTAAAAAAAGTAGTTTTCTCCAAGACAGCAAAAGAATAATATAAATGTTAAAATGAAACTACAAACATAAAAATAAATGCATTTTTGAGAAATGTTTAAACATAGTATCAGATCTATGAATTTTTGTGTTTATATATTAAGACCACTTGTAAAAATTTTAGAGATGTTGGAAAATGTACTTTACACGCAGAAAGTAAAATGTAGATAAAGAAATTCGCATTTCAATTTCCATCTCAAAACATATAAATAATTGATACTATGATCCAAGAAACATTGAAATAAATGCATTTTATGAAAAGATTAAACATAGATTTCACATCTATGATCTTCCTTGTTAATATATAAACAGTACATGTAAAACGTTTTTCTGAGGTTGGAAAGTACTTTTCTACAACCAACTTAAATGTAGACTGGAAATTCATATCCAGAGTTCAATTTTGAAAAGAATAATATAAATGGTAAAATGAAATGACAAACATCAAAATAAATGCCTTTTTGAGAAATGTTTGAAGCTGGTTTCACATCTATGAAACAGCACATGTAAAAAGAGTAGTTTTCTCCAGGAAAGCAAAAGAATAACATAAATGTTAAAATGAAACTACAAACATAACAATAAATGCATTTTTGAGAAATGTTTAAACATAGTATCAGATCTATGAATTTTAGTGTTTATATATTAAGACCACTTGTAAAAAGTTTAAAGAAGTTGGAAAATATAGTTTACACACAGAAAGCAAAATGTAGATAAATAAATTCGCATTTAAATTTCCATCTCAAAACATATAAATAATTGCTAATATGATCCAAGAAACATTGAAATAAATGCATTTTAGGAAAAGATTAAACATAGTTTTCACATCTATGAACTTCCTTGTTAATGCATAAACAGTACATGTAAAAAGTTTTTCTGAGGTTGGAAAGTACTTTTCTACAAGCAACTAAAATGTAGACTGGAAATTCATATCCTGAGTTCAATTTTGAAAAGAATAATATAAATGGTAAAATGAAATGACAAACATAAATGCTTTTTTGAGAAATGTTTAAAGCTGGTTTCATATCTATGAAACAGCACATGTAAAAAAAGTAGTTTTCTCCAGGAAAGCAAAAGAATAACATAAATGTTATAATGAAACTACAAACATAAAAATAAATGCATTTTTCAGAAATTTTTAAACATAGTATCAGATCTATGAATTATTGTGTTTATATATTAAGACCACTTGTAAAAAGTTTAAAGAAGTTGGAAAATATACTTTACACACAGAAAGCAAAATGTAGATAAATAAATTCGCATTTAAATTTCCATCTCAAAACATATAAATAAATGCTAATATGAAGCTAGAAACATTGAATTAAATGCATTTTAGGAAAAAATTAAACAGTTTTCTCATCTATGAACTTCCTTGTTAATGCATAAACAGTACATGAAAAACGTTTTTCTGAGGTTGGAAAGTACTTTTATACAAGCAACTAAAATGTAGACTGAAAATTCACATCCAGAGTTCAATTTTGAAAAGAATAATATAAATGGTAAAATGAAATGACAAACATCAAAATAAATGCTTTTTTGAGAAATGTTTAAAGATGGTTTCACATCTATTTAACAGCACATGTAAAAAAAGTAGTTTTCTCCAAGACAGCAAAAGAATAATATAAATGTTAAAATGAAACTACAAACATAAAAACAAATGCATTTTTGAGAAATGTTTAAACATAGTTTCACATCTATGAATTTTCGTGTTTAAATATTAGGACCACTTGTAAAAAGTTTAAAGAAGTTGGAAAATGTACTTTACACACAGAAAGCAAAATGTAGATAAATAAATTCGCATTTAAATTTCCATCTCAAAACATATAAATAATTGCTAATATGATCCAAGAAACATTGAAATAAATGCATTTTAGGAAAAGATTAAACATAGATTTCACATCTATGATCTTCCTTGTTAATATATAAACAGTACATGTAAAACGTTTTTCTGAGGTTGGAAAGTACTTTTCTACAACCAACTTAAATGTAGACTGGAAATTCATATCCAGAGTTCAATTTTGAAAAGAATAATATAAATGGTAAAATGAAATGACAAACATCAAAATAAATGCCTTTTTGAGAAATGTTTGAAGCTGGTTTCACATCTATGAAACAGCACATGTAAAAAGAGTAGTTTTCTCCAGGAAAGCAAAAGAATAACATAAATGTTAAAATGAAACTACAAACATAACAATAAATGCATTTTTGAGAAATGTTTAAACATAGTATCAGATCTATGAATTTTTGTGTTTATATATTAAGACCACTTGTAAAAAGTTTAAAGAAGTTGGAAAATATAGTTTACACACAGAAAGCAAAATGTAGATAAATAAATTCGCATTTAAATTTCCATCTCAAAACATATAAATAATTGCTAATATGATCCAAGAAACATTGAAATAAATGCATTTTAGGAAAAGATTAAACATAGTTTTCACATCTATGAACTTCCTTGTTAATGCATAAACAGTACATGTAAAACGTTTTTCTGAGGTTGGAAAGTACTTTTCTACAAGCAACTAAAATGTAGACTGGAAATTCATATCCTGAGTTCAATTTTGAAAAGAATAATATAAATGGTAAAATGAAATGACAAACATAAATGCTTTTTTGAGAAATGTTTAAAGCTGGTTTCATATCTATGAAACAGCACATGTAAAAAAAGTAGTTTTCTCCAGGAAAGCAAAAGAATAACATAAATGTTATAATGAAACTACAAACATAAAAATAAATGCATTTTTCAGAAATTTTTAAACATAGTATCAGATCTATGAATTATTGTGTTTATATATTAAGACCACTTGTAAAAAGTTTAAAGAAGTTGGAAAATATACTTTACACACAGAAAGCAAAATGTAGATAAATAAATTCGCATTTAAATTTCCATCTCAAAACATATAAATAAATGCTAATATGAAGCTAGAAACATTGAATTAAATGCATTTTAGGAAAAAATTAAACAGTTTTCTCATCTATGAACTTCCTTGTTAATGCATAAACAGTACATGAAAAACGTTTTTCTGAGGTTGGAAAGTACTTTTATACAAGCAACTAAAATGTAGACTGAAAATTCACATCCAGAGTTCAATTTTGAAAAGAATAATATAAATGGTAAAATGAAATGACAAACATCAAAATAAATGCTTTTTTGAGAAATGTTTAAAGATGGTTTCACATCTATTTAACAGCACATGTAAAAAAAGTAGTTTTCTCCAAGACAGCAAAAGAATAATATAAATGTTAAAATGAAACTACAAACATAAAAACAAATGCATTTTTGAGAAATGTTTAAACATAGTTTCACATCTATGAATTTTCGTGTTTAAATATTAGGACCACTTGTAAAAAGTTTAAAGAAGTTGGAAAATGTACTTTACACACAGAAAGCAAAATGTAGATAAATAAATTCGCATTTAAATTTCCATCTCAAAACATATAAATAATTGCTAATATGATCCAAGAAACATTGAAATAAATGCATTTTAGGAAAAGATTAAACATAGATTTCACATCTATGATCTTCCTTGTTAATATATAAACAGTACATGTAAAACGTTTTTCTGAGGTTGGAAAGTACTTTTCTACAACCAACTTAAATGTAGACTGGAAATTCATATCCAGAGTTCAATTTTGAAAAGAATAATATAAATGGTAAAATGAAATGACAAACATCAAAATAAATGCCTTTTTGAGAAATGTTTGAAGCTGGTTTCACATCTATGAAACAGCACATGTAAAAAGAGTAGTTTTCTCCAGGAAAGCAAAAGAATAACATAAATGTTAAAATGAAACTACAAACATAACAATAAATGCATTTTTGAGAAATGTTTAAACATAGTATCAGATCTATGAATTTTTGTGTTTATATATTAAGACCACTTGTAAAAAGTTTAAAGAAGTTGGAAAATATAGTTTACACACAGAAAGCAAAATGTAGATAAATAAATTCGCATTTAAATTTCCATCTCAAAACATATAAATAATTGCTAATATGATCCAAGAAACATTGAAATAAATGCATTTTAGGAAAAGATTAAACATAGTTTTCACATCTATGAACTTCCTTGTTAATGCATAAACAGTACATGTAAAACGTTTTTCTGAGGTTGGAAAGTACTTTTCTACAAGCAACTAAAATGTAGACTGGAAATTCATATCCTGAGTTCAATTTTGAAAAGAATAATATAAATGGTAAAATGAAATGACAAACATAAATGCTTTTTTGAGAAATGTTTAAAGCTGGTTTCATATCTATGAAACAGCACATGTAAAAAAAGTAGTTTTCTCCAGGAAAGCAAAAGAATAACATAAATGTTATAATGAAACTACAAACATAAAAATAAATGCATTTTTCAGAAATTTTTAAACATAGTATCAGATCTATGAATTATTGTGTTTATATATTAAGACCACTTGTAAAAAGTTTAAAGTTGGAAAATATACTTTACACACAGAAAGCAAAATGTAGATAAATAAATTCGCATTTAAATTTCCATCTCAAAACATATAAATAAATGCTAATATGAAGCTAGAAACATTGAATTAAATGCATTTTAGGAAAAAATTAAACAGTTTTCTCATCTATGAACTTCCTTGTTAATGCATAAACAGTACATGAAAAACGTTTTTCTGAGGTTGGAAAGTACTTTTATACAAGCAACTAAAATGTAGACTGAAAATTCACATCCAGAGTTCAATTTTGAAAAGAATAATATAAATGGTAAAATGAAATGACAAACATAAATGCTTTTTTGAGAAATGTTTAAAGCTGGTTTCACATCTATGAAACTGCACATGTAAAAAAAAGTAGTTTTCTCCAAGACAGCAAAAGAATAATATAAATGTTAAAATGAAACTACAAACATAAAAATAAATGCATTTTTGAGAAATGTTTAAACATAGTTTCACATCTATGAATTTTCGTGTTTAAATATTAAGACCACTTGTAAAAAGTTTAAAGAAGTTGGAAAATGTACTTTACACACAGACAGCAAAATGTAGATAAATAAATTCGCATTTAAATTTCCATCTCAAAACATATAAATAAATGCTAATATGAAGCTAGAAACATTGAATTAAATGCATTTTAGGAAAAAAATTAAACATAGTTTTCTCATCTATGAACTTCCTTGTTAATATATAAACAGTACATGTAAAACGTTTTTCTGAGGTTGGAAAGTACTTTTCTACAAGCAACTAAAATGTAGACTGGAAATTCATATCCTGAGTTCAATTTTGAAAAGAATAATATAAATGGTAAAATGAAATGAGAAACATCAAAATAAATGCTTTTTTGAGAAATGTTTAAAGATGGTTTCACATCTATTTAACAGCACATGTAAAAAAAGTAGTTTTCTCCAAGACAGCAAAAGAATAATATAAATGTTAAAATGAAACTACAAGCATAAAAATAAATGCATTTTTGAGAAATGTTTAAACATAGTATCAGATCTATGAATTTTTGTGTTTATATATTAAGACCACTTGTAAAAATTTTAGAGATGTTGGAAAATGTACTTTACACGCAGAAAGTAAAATGTAGATAAAGAAATTCGCATTTAAATTTCCATCTCAAAACATATAAATAATTGATACTATGAACATAGATACATTGAAATAAATGCATTTTAGGAAAAGATTAAACATAGTTTTCACATCTATGAACTTCCTTGTTAATGCATAAACAGTACATGTAAAACGTTTTTCTGAGATTGCAAAGTACTTTTATACAAGCAACTAAAATGTAGACTGGAAATTCATATCCAGAGTTCAATTTTGAAAAGAATAATATAAATGGTAAAATGAAATGACAAACATAAATGCTTTTTTGAGAAATGTTTAAAGCTGGTTTCATATCTATGAAACAGCACATGTAAAAAAAGTAGTTTTCTCCAGGAAAGCAAAAGAATAACATAAATGTTATAATGAAACTACAAACATAAAAATAAATGCATTTTTCAGAAATTTTTAAACATAGTATCAGATCTATGAATTATTGTGTTTATATATTAAGACCACTTGTAAAAAGTTTAAAGAAGTTGGAAAATATACTTTACACACAGAAAGCAAAATGTAGATAAATAAATTCGCATTTAAATTTCCATCTCAAAACATATAAATAAATGCTAATATGAAGCTAGAAACATTGAATTAAATGCATTTTAGGAAAAAATTAAACAGTTTTCTCATCTATGAACTTCCTTGTTAATGCATAAACAGTACATGAAAAACGTTTTTCTGAGGTTGGAAAGTACTTTTATACAAGCAACTAAAATGTAGACTGAAAATTCACATCCAGAGTTCAATTTTGAAAAGAATAATATAAATGGTAAAATGAAATGACAAACATCAAAATAAATGCTTTTTTGAGAAATGTTTAAAGATGGTTTCACATCTATTTAACAGCACATGTAAAAAAAGTAGTTTTCTCCAAGACAGCAAAAGAATAATATAAATGTTAAAATGAAACTACAAACATAAAAACAAATGCATTTTTGAGAAATGTTTAAACATAGTTTCACATCTATGAATTTTCGTGTTTAAATATTAGGACCACTTGTAAAAAGTTTAAAGAAGTTGGAAAATGTACTTTACACACAGAAAGCAAAATGTAGATAAATAAATTCGCATTTAAATTTCCATCTCAAAACATATAAATAATTGCTAATATGATCCAAGAAACATTGAAATAAATGCATTTTAGGAAAAGATTAAACATAGATTTCACATCTATGATCTTCCTTGTTAATATATAAACAGTACATGTAAAACGTTTTTCTGAGGTTGGAAAGTACTTTTCTACAACCAACTTAAATGTAGACTGGAAATTCATATCCAGAGTTCAATTTTGAAAAGAATAATATAAATGGTAAAATGAAATGACAAACATCAAAATAAATGCCTTTTTGAGAAATGTTTGAAGCTGGTTTCACATCTATGAAACAGCACATGTAAAAAGAGTAGTTTTCTCCAGGAAAGCAAAAGAATAACATAAATGTTAAAATGAAACTACAAACATAACAATAAATGCATTTTTGAGAAATGTTTAAACATAGTATCAGATCTATGAATTTTTGTGTTTATATATTAAGACCACTTGTAAAAAGTTTAAAGAAGTTGGAAAATATAGTTTACACACAGAAAGCAAAATGTAGATAAATAAATTCGCATTTAAATTTCCATCTCAAAACATATAAATAATTGCTAATATGATCCAAGAAACATTGAAATAAATGCATTTTAGGAAAAGATTAAACATAGTTTTCACATCTATGAACTTCCTTGTTAATGCATAAACAGTACATGTAAAACGTTTTTCTGAGGTTGGAAAGTACTTTTCTACAAGCAACTAAAATGTAGACTGGAAATTCATATCCTGAGTTCAATTTTGAAAAGAATAATATAAATGGTAAAATGAAATGACAAACATAAATGCTTTTTTGAGAAATGTTTAAAGCTGGTTTCATATCTATGAAACAGCACATGTAAAAAAAGTAGTTTTCTCCAGGAAAGCAAAAGAATAACATAAATGTTATAATGAAACTACAAACATAAAAATAAATGCATTTTTCAGAAATTTTTAAACATAGTATCAGATCTATGAATTATTGTGTTTATATATTAAGACCACTTGTAAAAAGTTTAAAGTTGGAAAATATACTTTACACACAGAAAGCAAAATGTAGATAAATAAATTCGCATTTAAATTTCCATCTCAAAACATATAAATAAATGCTAATATGAAGCTAGAAACATTGAATTAAATGCATTTTAGGAAAAAATTAAACAGTTTTCTCATCTATGAACTTCCTTGTTAATGCATAAACAGTACATGAAAAACGTTTTTCTGAGGTTGGAAAGTACTTTTATACAAGCAACTAAAATGTAGACTGAAAATTCACATCCAGAGTTCAATTTTGAAAAGAATAATATAAATGGTAAAATGAAATGACAAACATAAATGCTTTTTTGAGAAATGTTTAAAGCTGGTTTCACATCTATGAAACTGCACATGTAAAAAAAAGTAGTTTTCTCCAAGACAGCAAAAGAATAATATAAATGTTAAAATGAAACTACAAACATAAAAATAAATGCATTTTTGAGAAATGTTTAAACATAGTTTCACATCTATGAATTTTCGTGTTTAAATATTAAGACCACTTGTAAAAAGTTTAAAGAAGTTGGAAAATGTACTTTACACACAGACAGCAAAATGTAGATAAATAAATTCGCATTTAAATTTCCATCTCAAAACATATAAATAAATGCTAATATGAAGCTAGAAACATTGAATTAAATGCATTTTAGGAAAAAAATTAAACAGTTTTCTCATCTATGAACTTCCTTGTTAATATATAAACAGTACATGTAAAACGTTTTTCTGAGGTTGGAAAGTACTTTTCTACAAGCAACTAAAATGTAGACTGGAAATTCATATCCTGAGTTCAATTTTGAAAAGAATAATATAAATGGTAAAATGAAATGAGAAACATCAAAATAAATGCTTTTTTGAGAAATGTTTAAAGATGGTTTCACATCTATTTAACAGCACATGTAAAAAAAGTAGTTTTCTCCAAGACAGCAAAAGAATAATATAAATGTTAAAATGAAACTACAAGCATAAAAATAAATGCATTTTTGAGAAATGTTTAAACATAGTATCAGATCTATGAATTTTTGTGTTTATATATTAAGACCACTTGTAAAAATTTTAGAGATGTTGGAAAATGTACTTTACACGCAGAAAGTAAAATGTAGATAAAGAAATTCGCATTTAAATTTCCATCTCAAAACATATAAATAATTGATACTATGAACATAGATACATTGAAATAAATGCATTTTAGGAAAAGATTAAACATAGTTTTCACATCTATGAACTTCCTTGTTAATGCATAAACAGTACATGTAAAACGTTTTTCTGAGATTGCAAAGTACTTTTATACAAGCAACTAAAATGTAGACTGGAAATTCATATCCAGAGTTCAATTTTGAAAAGAATAATATAAATGGTAAAATGAAATGACAAACATAAATGCTTTTTTGAGAAATGTTTAAAGCTGGTTTCACATCTATGTAAAAAAAGTAGTTTTCTCCAGGAAAGCAAAAGAATAACATAAATGTTATAATGAAACTACAAACATAAAAATAAATGCATTTTTGAGAAATGTTTAAACATAGTATCAGATCTATGAATTTTTGTGTTTATATATTAAGACCACTTGTAAAAAGTTTAAAGAAGTTGGAAAATATACTTTACACACAGAAAGCAAAATGTAGATAAATAAATTCGCATTTAAATTTCCATCTCAAAACATATCAATAAATGCTAATATGAAGCTAGAAACATTGAATTAAATGCATTTTAGGAAAAAATTAAACAGTTTTCTCATCTATGAACTTCCTTGTTAATATATAAACAGTACATGAAAAACGTTTTTCTGAGATTGGAAAGTACTTTTCTACAAGCAACTAAAATGTAGAATGAAAATTCACATTCAGATTTCAATTTTGAAAAGAATAATATTAATTGTAAAATGAAATGACAAACATCAAAATAAATGCTTTTTTGATAAATGTTTAAACATAGTTTCACATCTATGAATTTTTGTGTTTAAATATTAAGACCACTTGTAAAAAGTTTAGAGATGTTGGAAAATGTACTTTACACGCAGAAAGTAAAATGTAGATAAAGAAATTCGCATTTAAATTTCCATCTCAAAACATATAAATAATTGATACTATGAACATAGATACATTGAAATAAATGCATTTTAGGAAAAGATTAAACATAGTTTTCACATCTATGAACTTCCTTGTTAATGCATAAACAGTACATGTAAAACGTTTTTCTGAGGTTCGAAACTACTTTTATACAAGCAACTAAAATGTAGACTGAAAATTCACTTACAGAGTTCAATTTTGAAAAGAATAATATAAATGGTAAAATGAAATGACAAACATAAATGCTTTTTTGAGAAATGTTTAAAGCTGGTTTCACATCTATGAAACAGCACATGTAAAAAAAGTAGTTTTCTCCAGGAAAGCAAAAGAATAACATAAATGTTATAATGAAACTACAAACATAAAAATAAATGCATTTTTCAGAAATTTTTAAACATAGTATCAGATCTATGAATTATTGTGTTTATATATTAAGACCACTTGTAAAAAGTTTAAAGAAGTTGGAAAATATACTTTACACACAGAAAGCAAAATGTAGATAAATATATTCGCATTTAAATTTCCATCTCAAAACATATAAATAAATGCTAATATGAAGCTAGAAACATTGAATTAAATGCATTTTAGGAAAAAATTAAACAGTTTTCTCATCTATGAACTTCCTTGTTAATGCATAAACAGTACATGAAAAACGTTTTTCTGACGTTGGAAAGTACTTTTATACAAGCAACTAAAATGTAGACTGAAAATTCACATCCAGAGTTCAATTTTGAAAAGAATAATATAAATGGTAAAATGAAATGACAAACATAAATGCTTTTTTGAGAAATGTTTAAAGCTGGTTTCACATCTATGAAACTGCACATGTAAAAAAAAGTAGTTTTCTCCAAGACAGCAAAAGAATAATATAAATGTTAAAATGAAACTACAAACATAAAAATAAATGCATTTTTGAGAAATGTTTAAACATAGTTTCACATCTATGAATTTTCGTGTTTAAATATTAAGACCACTTGTAAAAAGTTTAAAGAAGTTGGAAAATGTACTTTACACACAGAAAGCAAAATGTAGATAAATAAATTCGCATTTAAATTTCCATCTCAAAACATATAAATAAATGCTAATATGAAGCTAGAAACATTGAATTAAATGCATTTTAGGAAAAAATTAAACATAGTTTTCTCATCTATGAACTTCCTTGTTAATATATAAACAGTACATGTAAAACGTTTTTCTGAGGTTGGAAACTACTTTTCTACAAGCAACTAAAATGTAGACTGGAAATTCATATCCTGAGTTCAATTTTGAAAAGAATAATATAAATGGTAAAATGAAATGAGAAACATCAAAATAAATGCTTTTTTGAGAAATGTTTAAAGATGGTTTCACATCTATTTAACAGCACATGTAAAAAAAGTAGTTTTCTCCAAGACAGCAAAAGAATAATATAAATGTTAAAATGAAACTACAAACATAAAAATAAATGCATTTTTGAGAAATGTTTAAACATAGTATCAGATCTATGAATTTTTGTGTTTATATATTAAGACCACTTGTAAAAATTTTAGAGATGTTGGAAAATGTACTTTACACGAAGAAAGTAAAATGTAGATAAAGAAATTCGCATTTAAATTTCCATCTCAAAACATATAAATAATTGATACTATGAACATAGATACATTGAAATAAATGCATTTTAGGAAAAGATTAAACATAGTTTTCACATCTATGAACTTCCTTGTTAATGCATAAACAGTACATGTAAAACGTTTTTCTGAGATTGCAAAGTACTTTTATACAAGCAACTAAAATGTAGACTGGAAATTCATATCCAGAGTTCAATTTTGAAAAGAATAATATAAATGGTAAAATGAAATGACAAACATAAATGCTTTTTTGAGAAATGTTTAAAGCTGGTTTCACATCTATGTAAAAAAAGTAGTTTTCTCCAGGAAAGCAAAAGAATAACATAAATGTTATAATGAAACTACAAACATAAAAATAAATGCATTTTTGAGAAATGTTTAAACATAGTATCAGATCTATGAATTTTTGTGTTTATATATTAAGACCACTTGTAAAAAGTTTAAAGAAGTTGGAAAATATACTTTACACACAGAAAGCAAAATGTAGATAAATAAATTCGCATTTAAATTTCCATCTCAAAACATATCAATAAATGCTAATATGAAGCTAGAAACATTGAATTAAATGCATTTTAGGAAAAAATTAAACAGTTTTCTCATCTATGAACTTCCTTGTTAATATATAAACAGTACATGAAAAACGTTTTTCTGAGATTGGAAAGTACTTTTCTACAAGCAACTAAAATGTAGAATGAAAATTCACATTCAGATTTCAATTTTGAAAAGAATAATATAAATTTTAAAATGAAATGACAAACATCAAAATAAATGCTTTTTTGATAAATGTTTAAACATAGTTTCACATCTATGAATTTTTGTGTTTAAATATTAAGACCACTTGTAAAAAGTTTAGAGATGTTGGAAAATGTACTTTACACGCAGAAAGTAAAATGTAGATAAAGAAATTCGCATTTCAATTTCCATCTCAAAACATATAAATAATTGATACTATGAACATAGATACATTGAAATAAATGCATTTTAGGAAAAGATTAAACATAGTTTTCACATCTATGAACTTCCTTGTTAATGCATAAACAGTACATGTAAAACGTTTTTCTGAGGTTCGAAACTACTTTTATACAAGCAACTAAAATGTAGACTGAAAATTCACTTACAGAGTTCAATTTTGAAAAGAATAATATAAATGGTAAAATGAAATGACAAACATAAATGCTTTTTTGAGAAATGTTTAAAGCTGGTTTCACATCTATGAAACAGCACATGTAAAAAAAGTAGTTTTCTCCAGGAAAGCAAAAGAATAACATAAATGTTATAATGAAACTACAAACATAAAAATAAATGCATTTTTCAGAAATTTTTAAACATAGTATCAGATCTATGAATTATTGTGTTTATATATTAAGACCACTTGTAAAAAGTTTAAAGAAGTTGGAAAATATACTTTACACACAGAAAGCAAAATGTAGATAAATAAATTCGCATTTAAATTTCCATCTCAAAACATATAAATAAATGCTAATATGAAGCTAGAAACATTGAATTAAATGCATTTTAGGAAAAAATTAAACAGTTTTCTCATCTATGAACTTCCTTTTTAATGCATAAACAGTACATGAAAAACGTTTTTCTGAGGTTGGAAAGTACTTTTATACAAGCAACTAAAATGTAGACTGAAAATTCACATCCAGAGTTCAATTTTGAAAAGAATAATATAAATGGTAAAATGAAATGACAAACATCAAAATAAATGCTTTTTTGAGAAATGTTTAAAGATGGTTTCACATCTATTTAACAGCACATGTAAAAAAAAGTAGTTTTCTCCAAGACAGCAAAAGAATAATATAAATGTTAAAATGAAACTACAAACATAAAAATAAATACATTTTTGAGAAATGTTTAAACATAGTTTCACATCTATTAATTTTCGTGTTTAAATATTAAGACCACGTAAAAAGTTTAAAGAAGTTGGAAAATGTACTTTTCACACAGAAAGCAAAATGTAGATAAATAAATTCGCATTTAAATATCCATCTCAAAACATATAAATAATTGCTAATATGATCCAAGAAACATTGAAATAAATGCATTTTATGAAAAGATTAAACATAGATTTCACATCTATGATCTTCCTTGTTAATATATAAACAGTACATGTAAAACGTTTTTCTGAGGTTGGAAAGTACTTTTCTACAACCAACTAAAATGTAGACTGGAAATTCATATCCAGAATTCAATTTTGAAAAGAATAATATAAATGGTAAAATGAAATGACAAACATCAAAATAAATGCCTTTTTGAGAAATGTTTGAAGCTGGTTTCACATCTATGAAACAGCACATGTAAAAAGAGTAGTTTTCTCCAGGAAAGCAAAAGAATAACATAAATGTTAAAATGAAACTACAAACATAACAATAAATGCATTTTTGAAAAATGTTTAAACATAGTATCAGATCTATGAATTTTTGTGTTTATATATTAAGACCACTTGTAAAAAGTTTAAAGAAGTTGGAAAATATAGTTTACACTCAGAAAGCAAAATGTAGATAAATAAATTCGCATTTAAATTTCCATCTCAAAACATATAAATAAATGCTAATATGAAGCTAGAAACATTGAATTAAATGCATTTTAGGAAAAAATTAAACATAGTTTTCTCATCTATGAACTTCCTTGTTAATATATAAACAGTACATGTAAAACGTTTTTCTCAGGTTGGAAAGTACTTTTCTACAAGCAACTAAAATGTAGACTGGAAATTCATATCATGAGTTCAATTTTGAAAAGAATAATATAAATGGTAAAATGAAATGAGAAACATCAAAATAAATGCTTTTTTGAGAAATGTTTAAAGATGGTTTCACATCTATTTAACAGCACATGTAAAAAAAGTAGTTTTCTCCAAGACAGCAAAAGAATAATATAAATGTTAAAATGAAACTACAAACATAAAAATAAATGCATTTTTGAGAAATGTTTAAACATAGTATCAGATCTATGAATTTTTGTGTTTATATATTAAGACCACTTGTAAAAATTTTAGAGATGTTGGAAAATGTACTTTACACGCAGAAAGTAAAATGTAGATAAAGAAATTCGCATTTCAATTTCCATCTCAAAACATATAAATAATTGATACTATGATCCAAGAAACATTGAAATAAATGCATTTTATGAAAAGATTAAACATAGATTTCACATCTATGATCTTCCTTGTTAATATATAAACAGTACATGTAAAACGTTTTTCTGAGGTTGGAAAGTACTTTTCTACAACCAACTTAAATGTAGACTGGAAATTCATATCCAGAGTTCAATTTTGAAAAGAATAATATAAATGGTAAAATGAAATGACAAACATCAAAATAAATGCCTTTTTGAGAAATGTTTGAAGCTGGTTTCACATCTATGAAACAGCACATGTAAAAAGAGTAGTTTTCTCCAGGAAAGCAAAAGAATAACATAAATGTTAAAATGAAACTACAAACATAACAATAAATGCATTTTTGAGAAATGTTTAAACATAGTATCAGATCTATGAATTTTTGTGTTTATATATTAAGACCACTTGTAAAAAGTTTAAAGAAGTTGGAAAATATAGTTTACACACAGAAAGCAAAATGTAGATAAATAAATTCGCATTTAAATTTCCATCTCAAAACATATAAATAATTGCTAATATGATCCAAGAAACATTGAAATAAATGCATTTTAGGAAAAGATTAAACATAGTTTTCACATCTATGAACTTCCTTGTTAATGCATAAACAGTACATGTAAAAAGTTTTTCTGAGGTTGGAAAGTACTTTTCTACAAGCAACTAAAATGTAGACTGGAAATTCATATCCTGAGTTCAATTTTGAAAAGAATAATATAAATGGTAAAATGAAATGACAAACATAAATGCTTTTTTGAGAAATGTTTAAAGCTGGTTTCATATCTATGAAACAGCACATGTAAAAAAAGTAGTTTTCTCCAGGAAAGCAAAAGAATAACATAAATGTTATAATGAAACTACAAACATAAAAATAAATGCATTTTTCAGAAATTTTTAAACATAGTATCAGATCTATGAATTATTGTGTTTATATATTAAGACCACTTGTAAAAAGTTTAAAGAAGTTGGAAAATATACTTTACACACAGAAAGCAAAATGTAGATAAATAAATTCGCATTTAAATTTCCATCTCAAAACATATAAATAAATGCTAATATGAAGCTAGAAACATTGAATTAAATGCATTTTAGGAAAAAATTAAACAGTTTTCTCATCTATGAACTTCCTTGTTAATGCATAAACAGTACATGAAAAACGTTTTTCTGAGGTTGGAAAGTACTTTTATACAAGCAACTAAAATGTAGACTGAAAATTCACATCCAGAGTTCAATTTTGAAAAGAATAATATAAATGGTAAAATGAAATGACAAACATCAAAATAAATGCTTTTTTGAGAAATGTTTAAAGATGGTTTCACATCTATTTAACAGCACATGTAAAAAAAGTAGTTTTCTCCAAGACAGCAAAAGAATAATATAAATGTTAAAATGAAACTACAAACATAAAAACAAATGCATTTTTGAGAAATGTTTAAACATAGTTTCACATCTATGAATTTTCGTGTTTAAATATTAGGACCACTTGTAAAAAGTTTAAAGAAGTTGGAAAATGTACTTTACACACAGAAAGCAAAATGTAGATAAATAAATTCGCATTTAAATTTCCATCTCAAAACATATAAATAATTGCTAATATGATCCAAGAAACATTGAAATAAATGCATTTTAGGAAAAGATTAAACATAGATTTCACATCTATGATCTTCCTTGTTAATATATAAACAGTACATGTAAAACGTTTTTCTGAGGTTGGAAACTACTTTTCTACAAGCAACTAAAATGTAGACTGGAAATTCATATCCTGAGTTCAATTTTGAAAAGAATAATATAAATGGTAAAATGAAATGAGAAACATCAAAATAAATGCTTTTTTGAGAAATGTTTAAAGATGGTTTCACATCTATTTAACAGCACATGTAAAAAAAGTAGTTTTCTCCAAGACAGCAAAAGAATAATATAAATGTTAAAATGAAACTACAAGCATAAAAATAAATGCATTTTTGAGAAATGTTTAAACATAGTATCAGATCTATGAATTTTTGTGTTTATATATTAAGACCACTTGTAAAAATTTTAGAGATGTTGGAAAATGTACTTTACACGCAGAAAGTAAAATGTAGATAAAGAAATTCGCATTTAAATTTCCATCTCAAAACATATAAATAATTGATACTATGAACATAGATACATTGAAATAAATGCATTTTAGGAAAAGATTAAACATAGTTTTCACATCTATGAACTTCCTTGTTAATGCATAAACAGTACATGTAAAACGTTTTTCTGAGATTGCAAAGTACTTTTATACAAGCAACTAAAATGTAGACTGGAAATTCATATCCAGAGTTCAATTTTGAAAAGAATAATATAAATGGTAAAATGAAATGACAAACATAAATGCTTTTTTGAGAAATGTTTAAAGCTGGTTTCACATCTATGTAAAAAAAGTAGTTTTCTCCAGGAAAGCAAAAGAATAACATAAATGTTATAATGAAACTACAAACATAAAAATAAATGCATTTTTGAGAAATGTTTAAACATAGTATCAGATCTATGAATTTTTGTGTTTATATATTAAGACCACTTGTAAAAAGTTTAAAGAAGTTGGAAAATATACTTTACACACAGAAAGCAAAATGTAGATAAATAAATTCGCATTTAAATTTCCATCTCAAAACATATCAATAAATGCTAATATGAAGCTAGAAACATTGAATTAAATGCATTTTAGGAAAAAATTAAACAGTTTTCTCATCTATGAACTTCCTTGTTAATATATAAACAGTACATGAAAAACGTTTTTCTGAGATTGGAAAGTACTTTTCTACAAGCAACTAAAATGTAGAATGAAAATTCACATTCAGATTTCAATTTTGAAAAGAATAATATTAATTGTAAAATGAAATGACAAACATCAAAATAAATGCTTTTTTGATAAATGTTTAAACATAGTTTCACATCTATGAATTTTTGTGTTTAAATATTAAGACCACTTGTAAAAAGTTTAGAGATGTTGGAAAATGTACTTTACACGCAGAAAGTAAAATGTAGATAAAGAAATTCGCATTTAAATTTCCATCTCAAAACATATAAATAATTGATACTATGAACATAGATACATTGAAATAAATGCATTTTAGGAAAAGATTAAACATAGTTTTCACATCTATGAACTTCCTTGTTAATGCATAAACAGTACATGTAAAACGTTTTTCTGAGGTTCGAAACTACTTTTATACAAGCAACTAAAATGTAGACTGAAAATTCACTTACAGAGTTCAATTTTGAAAAGAATAATATAAATGGTAAAATGAAATGACAAACATAAATGCTTTTTTGAGAAATGTTTAAAGCTGGTTTCACATCTATGAAACAGCACATGTAAAAAAAGTAGTTTTCTCCAGGAAAGCAAAAGAATAACATAAATGTTATAATGAAACTACAAACATAAAAATAAATGCATTTTTCAGAAATTTTTAAACATAGTATCAGATCTATGAATTATTGTGTTTATATATTAAGACCACTTGTAAAAAGTTTAAAGAAGTTGGAAAATATACTTTACACACAGAAAGCAAAATGTAGATAAATATATTCGCATTTAAATTTCCATCTCAAAACATATAAATAAATGCTAATATGAAGCTAGAAACATTGAATTAAATGCATTTTAGGAAAAAATTAAACAGTTTTCTCATCTATGAACTTCCTTGTTAATGCATAAACAGTACATGAAAAACGTTTTTCTGACGTTGGAAAGTACTTTTATACAAGCAACTAAAATGTAGACTGAAAATTCACATCCAGAGTTCAATTTTGAAAAGAATAATATAAATGGTAAAATGAAATGACAAACATAAATGCTTTTTTGAGAAATGTTTAAAGCTGGTTTCACATCTATGAAACTGCACATGTAAAAAAAAGTAGTTTTCTCCAAGACAGCAAAAGAATAATATAAATGTTAAAATGAAACTACAAACATAAAAATAAATGCATTTTTGAGAAATGTTTAAACATAGTTTCACATCTATGAATTTTCGTGTTTAAATATTAAGACCACTTGTAAAAAGTTTAAAGAAGTTGGAAAATGTACTTTACACACAGAAAGCAAAATGTAGATAAATAAATTCGCATTTAAATTTCCATCTCAAAACATATAAATAAATGCTAATATGAAGCTAGAAACATTGAATTAAATGCATTTTAGGAAAAAATTAAACATAGTTTTCTCATCTATGAACTTCCTTGTTAATATATAAACAGTACATGTAAAACGTTTTTCTGAGGTTGGAAACTACTTTTCTACAAGCAACTAAAATGTAGACTGGAAATTCATATCCTGAGTTCAATTTTGAAAAGAATAATATAAATGGTAAAATGAAATGAGAAACATCAAAATAAATGCTTTTTTGAGAAATGTTTAAAGATGGTTTCACATCTATTTAACAGCACATGTAAAAAAAGTAGTTTTCTCCAAGACAGCAAAAGAATAATATAAATGTTAAAATGAAACTACAAGCATAAAAATAAATGCATTTTTGAGAAATGTTTAAACATAGTATCAGATCTATGAATTTTTGTGTTTATATATTAAGACCACTTGTAAAAATTTTAGAGATGTTGGAAAATGTACTTTACACGCAGAAAGTAAAATGTAGATAAAGAAATTCGCATTTAAATTTCCATCACAAAACATATAAATAATTGATACTATGAACATAGATACATTGAAATAAATGCATTTTAGGAAAAGATTAAACATAGTTTTCACATCTATGAACTTCCTTGTTAATGCATAAACAGTACATGTAAAACGTTTTTCTGAGATTGCAAAGTACTTTTATACAAGCAACTAAAATGTAGACTGGAAATTCATATCCAGAGTTCAATTTTGAAAAGAATAATATAAATGGTAAAATGAAATGACAAACATAAATGCTTTTTTGAGAAATGTTTAAAGCTGGTTTCACATCTATGTAAAAAAAGTAGTTTTCTCCAGGAAAGCAAAAGAATAACATAAATGTTATAATGAAACTACAAACATAAAAATAAATGCATTTTTGAGAAATGTTTAAACATAGTATCAGATCTATGAATTTTTGTGTTTATATATTAAGACCACTTGTAAAAAGTTTAAAGAAGTTGGAAAATATACTTTACACACAGAAAGCAAAATGTAGATAAATAAATTCGCATTTAAATTTCCATCTCAAAACATATCAATAAATGCTAATATGAAGCTAGAAACATTGAATTAAATGCATTTTAGGAAAAAATTAAACAGTTTTCTCATCTATGAACTTCCTTGTTAATATATAAACAGTACATGAAAAACGTTTTTCTGAGATTGGAAAGTACTTTTCTACAAGCAACTAAAATGTAGAATGAAAATTCACATTCAGATTTCAATTTTGAAAAGAATAATATTAATTGTAAAATGAAATGACAAACATCAAAATAAATGCTTTTTTGATAAATGTTTAAACATAGTTTCACATCTATGAATTTTTGTGTTTAAATATTAAGACCACTTGTAAAAAGTTTAGAGATGTTGGAAAATGTACTTTACACGCAGAAAGTAAAATGTAGATAAAGAAATTCGCATTTAAATTTCCATCTCAAAACATATAAATAATTGATACTATGAACATAGATACATTGAAATAAATGCATTTTAGGAAAAGATTAAACATAGTTTTCACATCTATGAACTTCCTTGTTAATGCATAAACAGTACATGTAAAACGTTTTTCTGAGGTTCGAAACTACTTTTATACAAGCAACTAAAATGTAGACTGAAAATTCACTTACAGAGTTCAATTTTGAAAAGAATAATATAAATGGTAAAATGAAATGACAAACATAAATGCTTTTTTGAGAAATGTTTAAAGCTGGTTTCACATCTATGAAACAGCACATGTAAAAAAAGTAGTTTTCTCCAGGAAAGCAAAAGAAGAACATAAATGTTATAATGAAACTACAAACATAAAAATAAATGCATTTTTCAGAAATTTTTAAACATAGTATCAGATCTATGAATTATTGTGTTTATATATTAAGACCACTTGTAAAAAGTTTAAAGAAGTTGGAAAATATACTTTACACACAGAAAGCAAAATGTAGATAAATATATTCGCATTTAAATTTCCATCTCAAAACATATAAATAAATGCTAATATGAAGCTAGAAACATTGAATTAAATGCATTTTAGGAAAAAATTAAACAGTTTTCTCATCTATGAACTTCCTTGTTAATGCATAAACAGTACATGAAAAACGTTTTTCTGACGTTGGAAAGTACTTTTATACAAGCAACTAAAATGTAGACTGAAAATTCACATCCAGAGTTCAATTTTGAAAAGAATAATATAAATGGTAAAATGAAATGACAAACATAAATGCTTTTTTGAGAAATGTTTAAAGCTGGTTTCACATCTATGAAACTGCACATGTAAAAAAAAGTAGTTTTCTCCAAGACAGCAAAAGAATAATATAAATGTTAAAATGAAACTACAAACATAAAAATAAATGCATTTTTGAGAAATGTTTAAACATAGTTTCACATCTATGAATTTTCGTGTTTAAATATTAAGACCACTTGTAAAAAGTTTAAAGAAGTTGGAAAATGTACTTTACACACAGAAAGCAAAATGTAGATAAATAAATTCGCATTTAAATTTCCATCTCAAAACATATAAATAAATGCTAATATGAAGCTAGAAACATTGAATTAAATGCATTTTAGGAAAAAATTAAACATAGTTTTCTCATCTATGAACTTCCTTGTTAATATATAAACAGTACATGTAAAACGTTTTTCTGAGGTTGGAAACTACTTTTCTACAAGCAACTAAAATGTAGACTGGAAATTCATATCCTGAGTTCAATTTTGAAAAGAATAATATAAATGGTAAAATGAAATGAGAAACATCAAAATAAATGCTTTTTTGAGAAATGTTTAAAGATGGTTTCACATCTATTTAACAGCACATGTAAAAAAAGTAGTTTTCTCCAAGACAGCAAAAGAATAATATAAATGTTAAAATGAAACTACAAACATAAAAATAAATGCATTTTTGAGAAATGTTTAAACATAGTATCAGATCTATGAATTTTTGTGTTTATATATTAAGACCACTTGTAAAAATTTTAGAGATGTTGGAAAATGTACTTTACACGAAGAAAGTAAAATGTAGATAAAGAAATTCGCATTTAAATTTCCATCTCAAAACATATAAATAATTGATACTATGAACATAGATACATTGAAATAAATGCATTTTAGGAAAAGATTAAACATAGTTTTCACATCTATGAACTTCCTTGTTAATGCATAAACAGTACATGTAAAACGTTTTTCTGAGATTGCAAAGTACTTTTATACAAGCAACTAAAATGTAGACTGGAAATTCATATCCAGAGTTCAATTTTGAAAAGAATAATATAAATGGTAAAATGAAATGACAAACATAAATGCTTTTTTGAGAAATGTTTAAAGCTGGTTTCACATCTATGTAAAAAAAGTAGTTTTCTCCAGGAAAGCAAAAGAATAACATAAATGTTATAATGAAACTACAAACATAAAAATAAATGCATTTTTGAGAAATGTTTAAACATAGTATCAGATCTATGAATTTTTGTGTTTATATATTAAGACCACTTGTAAAAAGTTTAAAGAAGTTGGAAAATATACTTTACACACAGAAAGCAAAATGTAGATAAATAAATTCGCATTTAAATTTCCATCTCAAAACATATCAATAAATGCTAATATGAAGCTAGAAACATTGAATTAAATGCATTTTAGGAAAAAATTAAACAGTTTTCTCATCTATGAACTTCCTTGTTAATATATAAACAGTACATGAAAAACGTTTTTCTGAGATTGGAAAGTACTTTTCTACAAGCAACTAAAATGTAGAATGAAAATTCACATTCAGATTTCAATTTTGAAAAGAATAATATAAATTTTAAAATGAAATGACAAACATCAAAATAAATGCTTTTTTGATAAATGTTTAAACATAGTTTCACATCTATGAATTTTTGTGTTTAAATATTAAGACCACTTGTAAAAAGTTTAGAGATGTTGGAAAATGTACTTTACACGCAGAAAGTAAAATGTAGATAAAGAAATTCGCATTTCAATTTCCATCTCAAAACATATAAATAATTGATACTATGAACATAGATACATTGAAATAAATGCATTTTAGGAAAAGATTAAACATAGTTTTCACATCTATGAACTTCCTTGTTAATGCATAAACAGTACATGTAAAACGTTTTTCTGAGGTTCGAAACTACTTTTATACAAGCAACTAAAATGTAGACTGAAAATTCACTTACAGAGTTCAATTTTGAAAAGAATAATATAAATGGTAAAATGAAATGACAAACATAAATGCTTTTTTGAGAAATGTTTAAAGCTGGTTTCACATCTATGAAACAGCACATGTAAAAAAAGTAGTTTTCTCCAGGAAAGCAAAAGAATAACATAAATGTTATAATGAAACTACAAACATAAAAATAAATGCATTTTTCAGAAATTTTTAAACATAGTATCAGATCTATGAATTATTGTGTTTATATATTAAGACCACTTGTAAAAAGTTTAAAGAAGTTGGAAAATATACTTTACACACAGAAAGCAAAATGTAGATAAATAAATTCGCATTTAAATTTCCATCTCAAAACATATAAATAAATGCTAATATGAAGCTAGAAACATTGAATTAAATGCATTTTAGGAAAAAATTAAACAGTTTTCTCATCTATGAACTTCCTTGTTAATGCATAAACAGTACATGAAAAACGTTTTTCTGAGGTTGGAAAGTACTTTTATACAAGCAACTAAAATGTAGACTGAAAATTCACATCCAGAGTTCAATTTTGAAAAGAATAATATAAATGGTAAAATGAAATGACAAACATCAAAATAAATGCTTTTTTGAGAAATGTTTAAAGATGGTTTCACATCTATTTAACAGCACATGTAAAAAAAAGTAGTTTTCTCCAAGACAGCAAAAGAATAATATAAATGTTAAAATGAAACTACAAACATAAAAATAAATACATTTTTGAGAAATGTTTAAACATAGTTTCACATCTATTAATTTTCGTGTTTAAATATTAAGACCACGTAAAAAGTTTAAAGAAGTTGGAAAATGTACTTTTCACACAGAAAGCAAAATGTAGATAAATAAATTCGCATTTAAATATCCATCTCAAAACATATAAATAATTGCTAATATGATCCAAGAAACATTGAAATAAATGCATTTTATGAAAAGATTAAACATAGATTTCACATCTATGATCTTCCTTGTTAATATATAAACAGTACATGTAAAACGTTTTTCTGAGGTTGGAAAGTACTTTTCTACAACCAACTAAAATGTAGACTGGAAATTCATATCCAGAATTCAATTTTGAAAAGAATAATATAAATGGTAAAATGAAATGACAAACATCAAAATAAATGCCTTTTTGAGAAATGTTTGAAGCTGGTTTCACATCTATGAAACAGCACATGTAAAAAGAGTAGTTTTCTCCAGGAAAGCAAAAGAATAACATAAATGTTAAAATGAAACTACAAACATAACAATAAATGCATTTTTGAAAAATGTTTAAACATAGTATCAGATCTATGAATTTTTGTGTTTATATATTAAGACCACTTGTAAAAAGTTTAAAGAAGTTGGAAAATATAGTTTACACTCAGAAAGCAAAATGTAGATAAATAAATTCGCATTTAAATTTCCATCTCAAAACATATAAATAAATGCTAATATGAAGCTAGAAACATTGAATTAAATGCATTTTAGGAAAAAATTAAACATAGTTTTCTCATCTATGAACTTCCTTGTTAATATATAAACAGTACATGTAAAACGTTTTTCTCAGGTTGGAAAGTACTTTTCTACAAGCAACTAAAATGTAGACTGGAAATTCATATCATGAGTTCAATTTTGAAAAGAATAATATAAATGGTAAAATGAAATGAGAAACATCAAAATAAATGCTTTTTTGAGAAATGTTTAAAGATGGTTTCACATCTATTTAACAGCACATATAAAAAAAGTAGTTTTCTCCAAGACAGCAAAAGAATAATATAAATGTTAAAATGAAACTACAAACATAAAAATAAATGCATTTTTGAGAAATGTTTAAACATAGTATCAGATCTATGAATTTTTGTGTTTATATATTAAGACCACTTGTAAAAATTTTAGAGATGTTGGAAAATGTACTTTACACGCAGAAAGTAAAATGTAGATAAAGAAATTCGCATTTCAATTTCCATCTCAAAACATATAAATAATTGATACTATGATCCAAGAAACATTGAAATAAATGCATTTTATGAAAAGATTAAACATAGATTTCACATCTATGATCTTCCTTGTTAATATATAAACAGTACATGTAAAACGTTTTTCTGAGGTTGGAAAGTACTTTTCTACAACCAACTTAAATGTAGACTGGAAATTCATATCCAGAGTTCAATTTTGAAAAGAATAATATAAATGGTA
This sequence comes from Narcine bancroftii, assembly GCF_036971445.1. Lineage (NCBI taxonomy): Eukaryota > Metazoa > Chordata > Chondrichthyes > Torpediniformes > Narcinidae > Narcine > Narcine bancroftii. Next base: position 66,214,736 of record NC_091475.1, on the reverse strand, counting down.
AAATGAAATGACAAACATCAAAATAAATGCCTTTTTGAGAAATGTTTGAAGCTGGTTTCACATCTATGAAACAGCACATGTAAAAAGAGTAGTTTTCTCCAGGAAAGCAAAAGAATAACATAAATGTTAAAATGAAACTACAAACATAACAATAAATGCATTTTTGAGAAATGTTTAAACATAGTATCAGATCTATGAATTTTTGTGTTTATATATTAAGACCACTTGTAAAAAGTTTAAAGAAGTTGGAAAATATAGTTTACACACAGAAAGCAAAATGTAGATAAATAAATTCGCATTTAAATTTCCATCTCAAAACATATAAATAATTGCTAATATGATCCAAGAAACATTGAAATAAATGCATTTTAGGAAAAGATTAAACATAGTTTTCACATCTATGAACTTCCTTGTTAATGCATAAACAGTACATGTAAAAAGTTTTTCTGAGGTTGGAAAGTACTTTTCTACAAGCAACTAAAATGTAGACTGGAAATTCATATCCTGAGTTCAATTTTGAAAAGAATAATATAAATGGTAAAATGAAATGACAAACATAAATGCTTTTTTGAGAAATGTTTAAAGCTGGTTTCATATCTATGAAACAGCACATGTAAAAAAAGTAGTTTTCTCCAGGAAAGCAAAAGAATAACATAAATGTTATAATGAAACTACAAACATAAAAATAAATGCATTTTTCAGAAATTTTTAAACATAGTATCAGATCTATGAATTATTGTGTTTATATATTAAGACCACTTGTAAAAAGTTTAAAGAAGTTGGAAAATATACTTTACACACAGAAAGCAAAATGTAGATAAATAAATTCGCATTTAAATTTCCATCTCAAAACATATAAATAAATGCTAATATGAAGCTAGAAACATTGAATTAAATGCATTTTAGGAAAAAATTAAACAGTTTTCTCATCTATGAACTTCCTTGTTAATGCATAAACAGTACATGAAAAACGTTTTTCTGAGGTTGGAAAGTACTTTTATACAAGCAACTAAAATGTAGACTGAAAATTCACATCCAGAGTTCAATTTTGAAAAGAATAATATAAATGGTAAAATGAAATGACAAACATCAAAATAAATGCTTTTTTGAGAAATGTTTAAAGATGGTTTCACATCTATTTAACAGCACATGTAAAAAAAGTAGTTTTCTCCAAGACAGCAAAAGAATAATATAAATGTTAAAATGAAACTACAAACATAAAAACAAATGCATTTTTGAGAAATGTTTAAACATAGTTTCACATCTATGAATTTTCGTGTTTAAATATTAGGACCACTTGTAAAAAGTTTAAAGAAGTTGGAAAATGTACTTTACACACAGAAAGCAAAATGTAGATAAATAAATTCGCATTTAAATTTCCATCTCAAAACATATAAATAATTGCTAATATGATCCAAGAAACATTGAAATAAATGCATTTTAGGAAAAGATTAAACATAGATTTCACATCTATGATCTTCCTTGTTAATATATAAACAGTACATGTAAAACGTTTTTCTGAGGTTGGAAAGTACTTTTCTACAACCAACTTAAATGTAGACTGGAAATTCATATCCAGAGTTCAATTTTGAAAAGAATAATATAAATGGTAAAATGAAATGACAAACATCAAAATAAATGCCTTTTTGAGAAATGTTTGAAGCTGGTTTCACATCTATGAAACAGCACATGTAAAAAGAGTAGTTTTCTCCAGGAAAGCAAAAGAATAACATAAATGTTAAAATGAAACTACAAACATAACAATAAATGCATTTTTGAGAAATGTTTAAACATAGTATCAGATCTATGAATTTTTGTGTTTATATATTAAGACCACTTGTAAAAAGTTTAAAGAAGTTGGAAAATATAGTTTACACACAGAAAGCAAAATGTAGATAAATAAATTCGCATTTAAATTTCCATCTCAAAACATATAAATAATTGCTAATATGATCCAAGAAACATTGAAATAAATGCATTTTAGGAAAAGATTAAACATAGTTTTCACATCTATGAACTTCCTTGTTAATGCATAAACAGTACATGTAAAACGTTTTTCTGAGGTTGGAAAGTACTTTTCTACAAGCAACTAAAATGTAGACTGGAAATTCATATCCTGAGTTCAATTTTGAAAAGAATAATATAAATGGTAAAATGAAATGACAAACATAAATGCTTTTTTGAGAAATGTTTAAAGCTGGTTTCATATCTATGAAACAGCACATGTAAAAAAAGTAGTTTTCTCCAGGAAAGCAAAAGAATAACATAAATGTTATAATGAAACTACAAACATAAAAATAAATGCATTTTTCAGAAATTTTTAAACATAGTATCAGATCTATGAATTATTGTGTTTATATATTAAGACCACTTGTAAAAAGTTTAAAGAAGTTGGAAAATATACTTTACACACAGAAAGCAAAATGTAGATAAATAAATTCGCATTTAAATTTCCATCTCAAAACATATAAATAAATGCTAATATGAAGCTAGAAACATTGAATTAAATGCATTTTAGGAAAAAATTAAACAGTTTTCTCATCTATGAACTTCCTTGTTAATGCATAAACAGTACATGAAAAACGTTTTTCTGAGGTTGGAAAGTACTTTTATACAAGCAACTAAAATGTAGACTGAAAATTCACATCCAGAGTTCAATTTTGAAAAGAATAATATAAATGGTAAAATGAAATGACAAACATCAAAATAAATGCTTTTTTGAGAAATGTTTAAAGATGGTTTCACATCTATTTAACAGCACATGTAAAAAAAGTAGTTTTCTCCAAGACAGCAAAAGAATAATATAAATGTTAAAATGAAACTACAAACATAAAAACAAATGCATTTTTGAGAAATGTTTAAACATAGTTTCACATCTATGAATTTTCGTGTTTAAATATTAGGACCACTTGTAAAAAGTTTAAAGAAGTTGGAAAATGTACTTTACACACAGAAAGCAAAATGTAGATAAATAAATTCGCATTTAAATTTCCATCTCAAAACATATAAATAATTGCTAATATGATCCAAGAAACATTGAAATAAATGCATTTTAGGAAAAGATTAAACATAGATTTCACATCTATGATCTTCCTTGTTAATATATAAACAGTACATGTAAAACGTTTTTCTGAGGTTGGAAAGTACTTTTCTACAAGCAACTAAAATGTAGACTGGAAATTCATATCCTGAGTTCAATTTTGAAAAGAATAATATAAATGGTAAAATGAAATGAGAAACATCAAAATAAATGCTTTTTTGAGAAATGTTTAAAGATGGTTTCACATCTATTTAACAGCACATGTAAAAAAAGTAGTTTTCTCCAAGACAGCAAAAGAATAATATAAATGTTAAAATGAAACTACAAGCATAAAAATAAATGCATTTTTGAGAAATGTTTAAACATAGTATCAGATCTATGAATTTTTGTGTTTATATATTAAGACCACTTGTAAAAATTTTAGAGATGTTGGAAAATGTACTTTACACGCAGAAAGTAAAATGTAGATAAAGAAATTCGCATTTAAATTTCCATCTCAAAACATATAAATAATTGATACTATGAACATAGATACATTGAAATAAATGCATTTTAGGAAAAGATTAAACATAGTTTTCACATCTATGAACTTCCTTGTTAATGCATAAACAGTACATGTAAAACGTTTTTCTGAGATTGCAAAGTACTTTTATACAAGCAACTAAAATGTAGACTGGAAATTCATATCCAGAGTTCAATTTTGAAAAGAATAATATAAATGGTAAAATGAAATGACAAACATAAATGCTTTTTTGAGAAATGTTTAAAGCTGGTTTCACATCTATGTAAAAAAAGTAGTTTTCTCCAGGAAAGCAAAAGAATAACATAAATGTTATAATGAAACTACAAACATAAAAATAAATGCATTTTTGAGAAATGTTTAAACATAGTATCAGATCTATGAATTTTTGTGTTTATATATTAAGACCACTTGTAAAAAGTTTAAAGAAGTTGGAAAATATACTTTACACACAGAAAGCAAAATGTAGATAAATAAATTCGCATTTAAATTTCCATCTCAAAACATATCAATAAATGCTAATATGAAGCTAGAAACATTGAATTAAATGCATTTTAGGAAAAAATTAAACAGTTTTCTCATCTATGAACTTCCTTGTTAATATATAAACAGTACATGAAAAACGTTTTTCTGAGATTGGAAAGTACTTTTCTACAAGCAACTAAAATGTAGAATGAAAATTCACATTCAGATTTCAATTTTGAAAAGAATAATATTAATTGTAAAATGAAATGACAAACATCAAAATAAATGCTTTTTTGATAAATGTTTAAACATAGTTTCACATCTATGAATTTTTGTGTTTAAATATTAAGACCACTTGTAAAAAGTTTAGAGATGTTGGAAAATGTACTTTACACGCAGAAAGTAAAATGTAGATAAAGAAATTCGCATTTAAATTTCCATCTCAAAACATATAAATAATTGATACTATGAACATAGATACATTGAAATAAATGCATTTTAGGAAAAGATTAAACATAGTTTTCACATCTATGAACTTCCTTGTTAATGCATAAACAGTACATGTAAAACGTTTTTCTGAGGTTCGAAACTACTTTTATACAAGCAACTAAAATGTAGACTGAAAATTCACTTACAGAGTTCAATTTTGAAAAGAATAATATAAATGGTAAAATGAAATGACAAACATAAATGCTTTTTTGAGAAATGTTTAAAGCTGGTTTCACATCTATGAAACAGCACATGTAAAAAAAGTAGTTTTCTCCAGGAAAGCAAAAGAATAACATAAATGTTATAATGAAACTACAAACATAAAAATAAATGCATTTTTCAGAAATTTTTAAACATAGTATCAGATCTATGAATTATTGTGTTTATATATTAAGACCACTTGTAAAAAGTTTAAAGAAGTTGGAAAATATACTTTACACACAGAAAGCAAAATGTAGATAAATATATTCGCATTTAAATTTCCATCTCAAAACATATAAATAAATGCTAATATGAAGCTAGAAACATTGAATTAAATGCATTTTAGGAAAAAATTAAACAGTTTTCTCATCTATGAACTTCCTTGTTAATGCATAAACAGTACATGAAAAACGTTTTTCTGACGTTGGAAAGTACTTTTATACAAGCAACTAAAATGTAGACTGAAAATTCACATCCAGAGTTCAATTTTGAAAAGAATAATATAAATGGTAAAATGAAATGACAAACATAAATGCTTTTTTGAGAAATGTTTAAAGCTGGTTTCACATCTATGAAACTGCACATGTAAAAAAAAGTAGTTTTCTCCAAGACAGCAAAAAATAATATAAATGTTAAAATGAAACTACAAACATAAAAATAAATGCATTTTTGAGAAATGTTTAAACATAGTTTCACATCTATGAATTTTCGTGTTTAAATATTAAGACCACTTGTAAAAAGTTTAAAGAAGTTGGAAAATGTACTTTACACACAGAAAGCAAAATGTAGATAAATAAATTCGCATTTAAATTTCCATCTCAAAACATATAAATAAATGCTAATATGAAGCTAGAAACATTGAATTAAATGCATTTTAGGAAAAAATTAAACATAGTTTTCTCATCTATGAACTTCCTTGTTAATATATAAACAGTACATGTAAAACGTTTTTCTGAGGTTGGAAACTACTTTTCTACAAGCAACTAAAATGTAGACTGGAAATTCATATCCTGAGTTCAATTTTGAAAAGAATAATATAAATGGTAAAATGAAATGAGAAACATCAAAATAAATGCTTTTTTGAGAAATGTTTAAAGATGGTTTCACATCTATTTAACAGCACATGTAAAAAAAGTAGTTTTCTCCAAGACAGCAAAAGAATAATATAAATGTTAAAATGAAACTACAAACATAAAAATAAATGCATTTTTGAGAAATGTTTAAACATAGTATCAGATCTATGAATTTTTGTGTTTATATATTAAGACCACTTGTAAAAATTTTAGAGATGTTGGAAAATGTACTTTACACGAAGAAAGTAAAATGTAGATAAAGAAATTCGCATTTAAATTTCCATCTCAAAACATATAAATAATTGATACTATGAACATAGATACATTGAAATAAATGCATTTTAGGAAAAGATTAAACATAGTTTTCACATCTATGAACTTCCTTGTTAATGCATAAACAGTACATGTAAAACGTTTTTCTGAGATTGCAAAGTACTTTTATACAAGCAACTAAAATGTAGACTGGAAATTCATATCCAGAGTTCAATTTTGAAAAGAATAATATAAATGGTAAAATGAAATGACAAACATAAATGCTTTTTTGAGAAATGTTTAAAGCTGGTTTCACATCTATGTAAAAAAAGTAGTTTTCTCCAGGAAAGCAAAAGAATAACATAAATGTTATAATGAAACTACAAACATAAAAATAAATGCATTTTTGAGAAATGTTTAAACATAGTATCAGATCTATGAATTTTTGTGTTTATATATTAAGACCACTTGTAAAAAGTTTAAAGAAGTTGGAAAATATACTTTACACACAGAAAGCAAAATGTAGATAAATAAATTCGCATTTAAATTTCCATCTCAAAACATATCAATAAATGCTAATATGAAGCTAGAAACATTGAATTAAATGCATTTTAGGAAAAAATTAAACAGTTTTCTCATCTATGAACTTCCTTGTTAATATATAAACAGTACATGAAAAACGTTTTTCTGAGATTGGAAAGTACTTTTCTACAAGCAACTAAAATGTAGAATGAAAATTCACATTCAGATTTCAATTTTGAAAAGAATAATATAAATTTTAAAATGAAATGACAAACATCAAAATAAATGCTTTTTTGATAAATGTTTAAACATAGTTTCACATCTATGAATTTTTGTGTTTAAATATTAAGACCACTTGTAAAAAGTTTAGAGATGTTGGAAAATGTACTTTACACGCAGAAAGTAAAATGTAGATAAAGAAATTCGCATTTCAATTTCCATCTCAAAACATATAAATAATTGATACTATGAACATAGATACATTGAAATAAATGCATTTTAGGAAAAGATTAAACATAGTTTTCACATCTATGAACTTCCTTGTTAATGCATAAACAGTACATGTAAAACGTTTTTCTGAGGTTCGAAACTACTTTTATACAAGCAACTAAAATGTAGACTGAAAATTCACTTACAGAGTTCAATTTTGAAAAGAATAATATAAATGGTAAAATGAAATGACAAACATAAATGCTTTTTTGAGAAATGTTTAAAGCTGGTTTCACATCTATGAAACAGCACATGTAAAAAAAGTAGTTTTCTCCAGGAAAGCAAAAGAATAACATAAATGTTATAATGAAACTACAAACATAAAAATAAATGCATTTTTCAGAAATTTTTAAACATAGTATCAGATCTATGAATTATTGTGTTTATATATTAAGACCACTTGTAAAAAGTTTAAAGAAGTTGGAAAATATACTTTACACACAGAAAGCAAAATGTAGATAAATAAATTCGCATTTAAATTTCCATCTCAAAACATATAAATAAATGCTAATATGAAGCTAGAAACATTGAATTAAATGCATTTTAGGAAAAAATTAAACAGTTTTCTCATCTATGAACTTCCTTTTTAATGCATAAACAGTACATGTAAAACGTTTTTCTGAGGTTGGAAAGTACTTTTCTACAAGCAACTAAAATGTAGACTGGAAATTCATATCCTGAGTTCAATTTTGAAAAGAATAATATAAATGGTAAAATGAAATGACAAACATCAAAATAAATGCTTTTTTGAGAAATGTTTAAAGATGGTTTCACATCTATTTAACAGCACATGTAAAAAAAAGTAGTTTTCTCCAAGACAGCAAAAGAATAATATAAATGTTAAAATGAAACTACAAACATAAAAATAAATACATTTTTGAGAAATGTTTAAACATAGTTTCACATCTATTAATTTTCGTGTTTAAATATTAAGACCACGTAAAAAGTTTAAAGAAGTTGGAAAATGTACTTTTCACACAGAAAGCAAAATGTAGATAAATAAATTCGCATTTAAATATCCATCTCAAAACATATAAATAATTGCTAATATGATCCAAGAAACATTGAAATAAATGCATTTTATGAAAAGATTAAACATAGATTTCACATCTATGATCTTCCTTGTTAATATATAAACAGTACATGTAAAACGTTTTTCTGAGGTTGGAAAGTACTTTTCTACAACCAACTAAAATGTAGACTGGAAATTCATATCCAGAATTCAATTTTGAAAAGAATAATATAAATGGTAAAATGAAATGACAAACATCAAAATAAATGCCTTTTTGAGAAATGTTTGAAGCTGGTTTCACATCTATGAAACAGCACATGTAAAAAGAGTAGTTTTCTCCAGGAAAGCAAAAGAATAACATAAATGTTAAAATGAAACTACAAACATAACAATAAATGCATTTTTGAAAAATGTTTAAACATAGTATCAGATCTATGAATTTTTGTGTTTATATATTAAGACCACTTGTAAAAAGTTTAAAGAAGTTGGAAAATATAGTTTACACTCAGAAAGCAAAATGTAGATAAATAAATTCGCATTTAAATTTCCATCTCAAAACATATAAATAAATGCTAATATGAAGCTAGAAACATTGAATTAAATGCATTTTAGGAAAAAATTAAACATAGTTTTCTCATCTATGAACTTCCTTGTTAATATATAAACAGTACATGTAAAACGTTTTTCTCAGGTTGGAAAGTACTTTTCTACAAGCAACTAAAATGTAGACTGGAAATTCATATCCTGAGTTCAATTTTGAAAAGAATAATATAAATGGTAAAATGAAATGAGAAACATCAAAATAAATGCTTTTTTGAGAAATGTTTAAAGATGGTTTCACATCTATTTAACAGCACATGTAAAAAAAGTAGTTTTCTCCAAGACAGCAAAAGAATAATATAAATGTTAAAATGAAACTACAAACATAAAAATAAATGCATTTTTGAGAAATGTTTAAACATAGTATCAGATCTATGAATTTTTGTGTTTATATATTAAGACCACTTGTAAAAATTTTAGAGATGTTGGAAAATGTACTTTACACGCAGAAAGTAAAATGTAGATAAAGAAATTCGCATTTCAATTTCCATCTCAAAACATATAAATAATTGATACTATGATCCAAGAAACATTGAAATAAATGCATTTTATGAAAAGATTAAACATAGATTTCACATCTATGATCTTCCTTGTTAATATATAAACAGTACATGTAAAACGTTTTTCTGAGGTTGGAAAGTACTTTTCTACAACCAACTTAAATGTAGACTGGAAATTCATATCCAGAGTTCAATTTTGAAAAGAATAATATAAATGGTAAAATGAAATGACAAACATCAAAATAAATGCCTTTTTGAGAAATGTTTGAAGCTGGTTTCACATCTATGAAACAGCACATGTAAAAAGAGTAGTTTTCTCCAGGAAAGCAAAAGAATAACATAAATGTTAAAATGAAACTACAAACATAACAATAAATGCATTTTTGAGAAATGTTTAAACATAGTATCAGATCTATGAATTTTAGTGTTTATATATTAAGACCACTTGTAAAAAGTTTAAAGAAGTTGGAAAATATAGTTTACACACAGAAAGCAAAATGTAGATAAATAAATTCGCATTTAAATTTCCATCTCAAAACATATAAATAATTGCTAATATGATCCAAGAAACATTGAATTAAATGCATTTTAGGAAAAAATTAAACAGTTTTCTCATCTATGAACTTCCTTGTTAATGCATAAACAGTACATGAAAAACGTTTTTCTGAGGTTGGAAAGTACTTTTATACAAGCAACTAAAATGTAGACTGAAAATTCACATCCAGAGTTCAATTTTGAAAAGAATAATATAAATGGTAAAATGAAATGACAAACATCAAAATAAATGCTTTTTCTAGAAATGTTTAAAGATGGTTTCACATCTATTTAACAGCACATGTAAAAAAAGTAGTTTTCTCCAAGACAGCAAAAGAATAATATAAATGTTAAAATGAAACTACAAACATAAAAATAAATGCATTTTTGAGAAATGTTTAAACATAGTTTCACATCTATGAATTTTCGTGTTTAAATATTAAGACCACTTGTAAAAAGTTTAAAGAAGTTGGAAAATGTACTTTACACACAGAAAGCAAAATGTAGATAAATAAATTCGCATTTAAATTTCCATCTCAAAACATATAAATGATTGCTAATATGATCCAAGAAACATTGAAATAAATGCATTTTAGGAAAAGATTAAACATAGATTTCACATCTATGATCTTCCTTCTTAATATATAAACAGTACATGTAAAACGTTTTTCTGAGGTTGGAAAGTACTTTTCTACAACCAACTAAAATGTAGACTGGAAATTCATATCCAGAGTTCAATTTTGAAAAGAATAATATAAATGGTAAAATGAAATGACAAACATAAATGCTTTTTTGAGAAATGTTTAAAGCTGGTTTCACATCTATGAAACAGCACATGTAAAAAAAGTAGTTTTCTCCAGGAAAGCAAAAGAATAACATAAATGTTATAATGAAACTACAAAAATAAAAATAAATGCATTTTTGAGAAATGTTTAAACATAGTATCAGATCTATGAATTTTTGTGTTTATATATTAAGACCATTTGTAAAAAGTTTAAAGAAGTTGGAAAATATACTTTACACACAGAAAGCAAAATGTAGATAAATAAATTCGCATTTAAATTTCCATCTCAAAACATATAAATAAATGCTAATATGAAGCTAGAAACATTGAATTAAATGCATTTTAGGAAAAAATTAAACAGTTTTCTCATCTATGAACTTCCTTTTTAATGCATAAACAGTACATGAAAAACGTTTTTCTGAGGTTGGAAAATACTTTTATACAAGCAACTAAAATGTAGACTGAAAATTCACATCCAGAGTTCAATTTTGAAAAGAATAATATAAATGGTAAAATGAAATGACAAACATCAAAATAAATGCTTTTTTGAGAAATGTTTAAAGATGGTTTCACATCTATTTAACAGCACATGTAAAAAAAAGTAGTTTTCTCCAAGACAGCAAAAGAATAATATAAATGTTAAAATGAAACTACAAACATAAAAATAAATGCATTTTTGAGAAATGTTTAAACATAGTTTCACATCTATGAATTTTCGTGTTTAAATATTAAGACCACTTGTAAAAAGTTTAAAGAAGTTGGAAAATGTACTTTACACACAGAAAGCAAAATGTAGATAAATAAATTCGCATTTAAATTTCCATCTCAAAACATATAAATGATTGCTAATATGATCCAAGAAACATTGAAATAAATGCATTTTAGGAAAAGATTAAACATAGATTTCACATCTATGATCTCCCTTGTTAATATATAAACAGTACATGTAAAACGTTTTTCTGAGGTTGGAAAGTACTTTTCTACAACCAACTAAAATGTAGACTGGAAATTCATATCCAGAGTTCAATTTTGAAAAGAATAATATAAATGGTAAAATGAAATGACAAACATCAAAATAAATGCCTTTTTGAGAAATGTTTGAAGCTGGTTTCACATCTATGAAACAGCACATGTAAAAAGATTAGTTTTCTCCAGGAAAGCAAAAGAATAACATAAATGTTAAAATGAAACTACAAACATAACAATAAATGCATTTTTGAGAAATGTTTAAACATAGTATCAGATCTATGAATTTTTGTGTTTATATATTAAGACCACGTAAAAAGTTTAAAGAAGTTGGAAAATATAGTTTACACACAGAAAGCAAAATGTAGATAAATAAATTCGCATTTAAATTTCCATCTCAAAACATATAAATAAATGCTAATATGAAGCTAGAAACATTGAATTAAATGCATTTTAGGAAAAAATTAAACATAGTTTTCTCATCTATGAACTTCCTTGTTAATATATAAACAGTACATGTAAAACGTTTTTCTGAGGTTGGAAAGTACTTTTCTACAAGCAACTAAAATGTAGACTGGAAATTCATATCCTGAGTTCAATTTTGAAAAGAATAATATAAATGGGAAAATGAAATGACAAACATCAAAATAAATGCTTTTTTGAGAAATGTTTGAAGCTCGTTTCACATCTATGAAACAGCACATGTAAAAAGAGTAGTTTTCTCCAGGAAAGCAAAAGAATAACATAAATGTTAAAATGAAATGACAAACATCAAAATAAATGCTTTTTTGAGAAATGTTTAAAGATGGTTTCACATCTATTTAACAGCACATGTAAAAAAAGTAGTTTTCTCCAAGACAGCAAAAGAATAATATAAATGTTAAAATGAAACTACAAACATAAAAATAAATGCATTTTTGAGAAATGTTTAAACATAGTATCAGATCTATGAATTTTTGTGTTTATATATTAAGACCACTTGTAAAAATTTTAGAGATGTTGGAAAATGTACTTTACACGCAGAAAGTAAAATGTAGATAAAGAAATTCGCATTTAAATTTCAATCTCAAAACATATAAATAATTGATACTATGAACATCGATACATTGAAATAAATGCATTTTAGGAAAAGATTAAACATAGTTTCACATCTATGAACTTCCTTGTTAGTACATGTAAAACGTTTTTCTGAGGTTGCAAAGTACAAGCAACTAAAATGTAGACTGAAAATTCACATCCAGAGTTCAATTTTGAAAAGAATAATATAAATGGTAAAATGAAATGACAAACATAAATGCTTTTTTGAGAAATGTTTAAAGCTGGTTTCACATCTATGTAAAAAAAGTATTTTTCTCCAGGAAAGCAAAAGAATAACATAAATGTTATAATGAAACTACAAACATAAAAATAAATGCATTTTTGAGAAATGTTTAAAGCTGATTTCACATCTATGAAACTGCACATGTAAAAAAAAGTAGTTTTCTCCAAGACAGCAAAAGAATAATATAAATGTTAAAATGAAACTACAAACATAAAAATAAATGCATTTTTGAGAAATGTTTAAACATAGTTTCACATCTATGAATTTTCGTGTTTAAATATTAAGACGTAAAAAGTTTAAAGAAGTTGGAAAATGTACTTTACACACAGAAAGCAAAATGTACATAAATAAATTCGCATTTAAATTTCCATCTCAAAACATATAAATAAATGCTAATATGAAGCTAGAAAGATTGAATTAAATGCATTTTAGGAAAAAATTAAACAGTTTTCTCATCTATGAACTTCCTTGTTAATATATAAACAGTACATGTAAAACGTTTTTCTGAGGTTGGAAAGTACTTTTCTACAAGCAACTAAAATGTAGACTGGAAATTCATATCCTGAGTTCAATTTTGAAAAGAATAATATAAATGGTAAAATGAAATGAGAAACATCAAAATAAATGCTTTTTTGAGAAATGTTTAAAGATGGTTTCACATCTATTTAACAGCACATGTAAAAAAAGTAGTTTTCTCCAAGACAGCAAAAGAATAAGATAAGTGTTAAAATGAAACTACAAACATAAAAATAAATGCATTTTTGAGAAATGTTTAAACATAGTATCAGATCTATGAATTTTTGTGTTTATATATTAAGACCACTTGTAAAAATTTTAGAGATGTTGGAAAATGTACTTTACACGCAGAAAGTAAAATGTAGATAAAGAAATTCGCATTTAAATTTCCATCTCAAAACATATAAATAATTGATACTATGAACATAGATACATTGAAATAAATGCATTTTAGGAAAAGATTAAACATAGTTTTCACATCTATGAACTTCCTTGTTAATGCATAAACAGTACATGTAAAACGTTTTTCTGAGGTTGCAAAGTACTTTTATACAAGCAACTAAAATGTAGACTGGAAATTCATATCCAGAGTTCAATTTTGAAAAGAATAATATAAATGGTAAAATGAAATGACAAACATAAATGCTTTTTTGAGAAATGTTTAAAGCTGGTTTCACATCTATGAAACAGCACATGTAAAAAAAGTATTCTCCAGGAAAGCAAAAGAATAACATAAATGTTATAATGAAACTACAAACATAAAAATAAATGCATTTTTGAGAAATGTTTAAACATAGTATCAGATCTATGAATTTTTGTGTTTATATATTAAGACCACTTGTAAAAAGTTTAAAGAAGTTGGAAAATATACTTTACACACAGAAAGCAAAATGTAGATAAATAAATTCGCATTTAAATTTCCATCTCAAAACATATAAATAAATGCTAATATGAAGCTAGAAACATTGAATTAAATGCATTTTAGGAAAAAATTAAACAGTTTTCTCATCTATGAACTTCCTTGTTAATGCATAAACAGTACATGAAAAACGTTTTTCTGAGGTTGGAAAATACTTTTATACAAGCAACTAAAATGTAGACTGAAAATTCACATCCAGAGTTCAATTTTGAAAAGAATAATATAAATGGTAAAATGAAATGACAAACATCAAAATAAATGCTTTTTTGAGAAATGTTTAAAGATGGTTTCACATCTATTTAACAGCACATGTAAAAAAAAGTAGATTTCTCCAAGACAGCAAAAGAATAATATAAATGTTAAAATGAAACTACAAAATAAAAATAAATGCATTTTTGAGAAATGTTTAAACATAGTTTCACATCTATGAATTTTCGTGTTTAAATATTAAGACCACTTGTAAAAAGTTTAAAGAAGTTGGAAAATGTACTTTACACACAGAAAGCAAAATGTAGATAAATAAATTCGCATTTAAATTTCCATCTCAAAACATATAAATAATTGCTAATATGATCCAAGAAACATTGAAATAAATGCATTTTATGAAAAGATTAAACATAGATTTCACATCTATGATCTTCCTTGTTAATATATAAACAGTACATGTAAAACGTTTTTCTGAGGTTGGAAAGTACTTTTCTACAACCAACTTAAATGTAGACTGGAAATTCATATCCAGAGTTCAATTTTGAAAAGAATAATATAAATGGTATAATGAAATGACAAACATCAAAATAAATGCCTTTTGGAGAAATGTTTGAAGCTGGTTTCACATCTATGAAACAGCACATGTAAAAAGAGTAGTTTTCTCCAGGAAAGCAAAAGAATAACATAAATGTTAAAATGAAACTACAAACATAACAATAAATGCATTTTTGAGAAATGTTTAAACATAGTATCAGATCTATGAATTTTTGTGTTTATATATTAAGACCACGTAAAAAGTTTAAAGAAGTTGGAAAATATAGTTTACACACAGAAAGCAAAATGTAGATAAATAAATTCGCATTTAAATTTCCATCTCAAAACATATAAATAAATGCTAATATGAAGCTAGAAACATTGAATTAAATGCATTTTAGGAAAAAATTAAACATAGTTTTCTCATCTATGAACTTCCTTGTTAATATATAAACAGTACATGTAAAACGTTTTTCTGAGGTTGGAAAGTACTTTTCTACAAGCAACTAAAATGTAGACTGGAAATTCATATCCTGAGTTCAATTTTGAAAAGAATAATATAAATGGGAAAATGAAATGACAAACATCAAAATAAATGCTTTTTTGAGAAATGTTTGAAGCTCGTTTCACATCTATGAAACAGCACATGTAAAAAGAGTAGTTTTCTCCAGGAAAGCAAAAGAATAACATAAATGTTAAAATGAAATGACAAACATCAAAATAAATGCTTTTTTGAGAAATGTTTAAAGATGGTTTCACATCTATTTAACAGCACATGTAAAAAAAGTAGTTTTCTCCAAGACAGCAAAAGAATAATATAAATGTTAAAATGAAACTGCAAACATAAAAATAAATGCATTTTTGAGAAATGTTTAAACATAGTATCAGATCTATGAATTTTTGTGTCTATATATTAAGACCACTTGTAAAAATTTTAGAGATGTTGGAAAATGTACTTTACACGCAGAAAGTAAAATGTAGATAAAGAAATTCGCATTTAAATTTCCATCTCAAAACATATAAATAATTGATACTATGAACATAGATACATTGAAATAAATGCATTTTAGGAAAAGATTAAACATAGTTTTCACATCTATGAACTTCCTTGTTAATGCATAAACAGTACATGTAAAACGTTTTTCTGAGGTTGCAAAGTACTTTTATACAAGCAACTAAAATGTAGACTGAAAATTCACATCCAGAGTTCAATTTTGAAAAGAATAATATAAATGGTAAAATGAAATGACAAACATAAATGCTTTTTTGAGAAATGTTTAAAGCTGGTTTCACATCTATGAAACTGCACATGTTAAAAAAAAGTAGTTTTCTCCAAGACAGCAAAAGAATAATATAAATGTTAAAATGAAACTACAAACATAAAAATAAATGCATTTTTGAGAAATGTTTAAACATAGTTTCACATCTATGAATTTTCGTGTTTAAATATTAAGACCACTTGTAAAAAGTTTAAAGAAGTTGGAAAATGTACTTTACACACAGAAAGCAAAATGTAGATAAATAAATTCGCATTTAAATTTCCATCTCAAAACATATAAATAATTGCTAATATGATCCAAGAAACATTGAAATAAATGCATTTTATGAAAAGATTAAACATAGATTTCACATCTATGATCTTCCTTGTTAATATATAAACAGTACATGTAAAAGGTTTTTCTGAGGTTGGAAAGTACTTTTCTACAACCAACTTAAATGTATACTGGAAATTCATATCCAGAGTTCAATTTTGAAAAGAATAATATAAATGGTAAAATGAAATGACAAACATCAAAATAAATGCCTTTTTGAGAAATGTTTGAAGCTGGTTTCACATCTATGAAACAGCACATGTAAAAAGAGTAGTTTTCTCCAGGAAAGCAAAAGAATAATATAAATGTTAAAATGAAACTACAAACATAAAAATAAATGCAGTTTTGAGAAATGTTTAAAGATAGTTTCACATCTATGAATTTTTGTGTTTATATATTAAGACCACTTGTAAAAAGTTTAAAGAAGTTGGAAAATATACTTTACACACAGAAAGCAAAATGTAGATAAATAAATTCGCATTTAAATTTCCATCTCAAAACATATAAATAAATGCTAATATGAAGCTAGAAACATTGAATTAAATGCATTTTAGGAAAAAATTAAACAGTTTTCTCATCTATGAACTTCCTTGTTAATGCATAAACAGTACATGAAAAACGTTTTTCTGAGGTTGGAAAATACTTTTATACAAGCAACTAAAATGTAGACTGAAAATTCACATCCAGAGTTCAATTTTGAAAAGAATAATATAAATGGTAAAATGAAATGACAAACATAAATGCTTTTTTGATAAATGTTTAAAGCTGGTTTCACATCTATGAAACTGCACATGTAAAAAAAAGTAGTTTTCTCCAAGACAGCAAAAGAATAATATAAATGTTAAAATGAAACTACAAACGTAAAAATAAATGCATTTTTGAGAAATGTTTAAACATAGTTTCACATCTATGAATTTTCGTATTTAAATATTAAGACCACTTGTAAAAAGTTTAAAGAAGTTGGAAAATGTACTTTACACACAGAAAGCAAAATGTAGATAAATAAATTCGCATTTAAATTTCCATCTCAAAACATATAAATAATTGCTAATATGATCCAAGAAACATTGAAATAAATGCATTTTATGAAAAGATTAAACATAGATTTCACATCTATGATCTTCCTTGTTAATATATAAACAGTACATGTAAAACGTTTTTCTGAGATTGGAAAGTACTTTTCTACAACCAACTTAAATGTAGACTGGAAATTCATATCCAGAGTTCAATTTTGAAAAGAATAATATAAATGGTAAAATGAAATGACAAACATCAAAATAAATGCCTTTTTGAGAAATGTTTGAAGCTGGTTTCACATCTATGAAACAGCACATGTAAAAAGAGTAGTTTTCTCCAGGAAAGCAAAAGAATAACATAAATGTTAAAATGAAACTACAAACATAACAATAAATGCATTTTTGAGAAATGTTTAAACATAGTATCAGATCTATGAATTTTTGTGTTTATATATTAAGACCACTTGTAAAAAGTTTAAAGAAGTTGGAAAATATAGTTTACACACAGAAAGCAAAATGTAGATAAATAAATTCGCATTTAAATTTCCATCTCAAAACATATAAATAATTGCTAATATGATCCAAGAAACATTGAAATAAATGCATTTTAGGAAAAGATTAAACATAGTTTTCACATCTATGAACTTCCTTGTTAATGCATAAACAGTACATGTAAAACGTTTTTCTGAGGTTGGAAAGTACTTTTCTACAAGCAACTAAAATGTAGACTGGAAATTCATATCCTGAGTTCAATTTTGAAAAGAATAATATAAATGGTAAAATGAAATGACAAACATAAATGCTTTTTTGAGAAATGTTTAAAGCTGGTTTCATATCTATGAAACAGCACATGTAAAAAAAGTAGTTTTCTCCAGGAAAGCAAAAGAATAACATAAATGTTATAATGAAACTACAAACATAAAAATAAATGCATTTTTCAGAAATTTTTAAACATAGTATCAGATCTATGAATTATTGTGTTTATATATTAAGACCACTTGTAAAAAGTTTAAAGAAGTTGGAAAATATACTTTACACACAGAAAGCAAAATGTAGATAAATAAATTCGCATTTAAATTTCCATCTCAAAACATATAAATAAATGCTAATATGAAGCTAGAAACATTGAATTAAATGCATTTTAGGAAAAAATTAAACAGTTTTCTCATCTATGAACTTCCTTGTTAATGCATAAACAGTACATGAAAAACGTTTTTCTGAGGTTGGAAAGTACTTTTATACAAGCAACTAAAATGTAGACTGAAAATTCACATCCAGAGTTCAATTTTGAAAAGAATAATATAAATGGTAAAATGAAATGACAAACATAAATGCTTTTTTGAGAAATGTTTAAAGCTGGTTTCACATCTATGAAACTGCACATGTAAAAAAAAGTAGTTTTCTCCAAGACAGCAAAAGAATAATATAAATGTTAAAATGAAACTACAAAGATAAAAATAAATGAATTTTTGAGAAATGTTTAAACATTGTTTCACATCTATGAATTTTCGTGTTTAAATATTAAGACCACTTGTAAAAAGTTTAAAGAAGTTGGAAAATGTACTTTACACACAGAAAGCAAAATGTAGATAAATAAATTCGCATTTAAATTTCCATCTCAAAACATATAAATAATTGCTAATATGATCCAAGAAACATTGAAATAAATGCATTTTATGAAAAGATTAAACATAGATTTCACATCTATGATCTTTCTTGTTAATATATAAACAGTACATGTAAAACGTTTTTCTGAGGTTGGAAAGTACTTTTCTACAACCAACTTAAATGTAGACTGGAAATTCATATCCAGAGTTCAATTTTGAAAAGAATAATATAAATGGTAAAATGAAATGACAAACATAAATGCTTTTTTGAGAAATGTTTAAAGCTGGTTTCACATCTATGAAACTGCACATGTAAAAAAAAGTAGTTTTCTCCAAGACAGCAAAAGAATAATATAAATGTTAAAATGAAACTACAAACATAAAAATAAATGCATTTTTGAGAAATGTTTAAACATAGTTTCACATCTATGAATTTTCGTGTTTAAATATTAAGACCACTTGTAAAAAGTTTAAAGAAGTTGGAAAATGTACTTTACACACAGACAGCAAAATGTAGATAAATAAATTCGCATTTAAATTTCCATCTCAAAACATATAAATAAATGCTAATATGAAGCTAGAAACATTGAATTAAATGCATTTTAGGAAAAAATTAAACATAGTTTTCTCATCTATGAACTTCCTTGTTAATATATAAACAGTACATGTAAAACGTTTTTCTGAGGTTGGAAAGTACTTTTCTACAAGCAACTAAAATGTAGACTGGAAATTCATATCCTGAGTTCAATTTTGAAAAGAATAATATAAATGGTAAAATGAAATGAGAAACATCAAAATAAATGCTTTTTTGAGAAATGTTTAAAGATGGTTTCACATCTATTTAACAGCACATGTAAAAAAAGTAGTTTTCTCCAAGACAGCAAAAGAATAATATAAATGTTAAAATGAAACTACAAGCATAAAAATAAATGCATTTTTGAGAAATGTTTAAACATAGTATCAGATCTATGAATTTTTGTGTTTATATATTAAGACCACTTGTAAAAATTTTAGAGATGTTGGAAAATGTACTTTACACGCAGAAAGTAAAATGTAGATAAAGAAATTCGCATTTAAATTTCCATCTCAAAACATATAAATAATTGATACTATGAACATAGATACATTGAAATAAATGCATTTTAGGAAAAGATTAAACATAGTTTTCACATCTATGAACTTCCTTGTTAATGCATAAACAGTACATGTAAAACGTTTTTCTGAGATTGCAAAGTACTTTTATACAAGCAACTAAAATGTAGACTGGAAATTCATATCCAGAGTTCAATTTTGAAAAGAATAATATAAATGGTAAAATGAAATGACAAACATAAATGCTTTTTTGAGAAATGTTTAAAGCTGGTTTCACATCTATGTAAAAAAAGTAGTTTTCTCCAGGAAAGCAAAAGAATAACATAAATGTTATAATGAAACTACAAACATAAAAATAAATGCATTTTTGAGAAATGTTTAAACATAGTATCAGATCTATGAATTTTTGTGTTTATATATTAAGACCACTTGTAAAAAGTTTAAAGAAGTTGGAAAATATACTTTACACACAGAAAGCAAAATGTAGATAAATAAATTCGCATTTAAATTTCCATCTCAAAACATATAAATAAATGCTAATATGAAGCTAGAAACATTGAATTAAATGCATTTTAGGAAAAAATTAAACAGTTTTCTCATCTATGAACTTCCTTGTTAATATATAAACAGTACATGAAAAACGTTTTTCTGAGATTGGAAAGTACTTTTCTACAAGCAACTAAAATGTAGAATGAAAATTCACATTCAGATTTCAATTTTGAAAAGAATAATATTAATTGTAAAATGAAATGACAAACATCAAAATAAATGCTTTTTTGATAAATGTTTAAACATAGTTTCACATCTATGAATTTTTGTGTTTAAATATTAAGACCACTTGTAAAAAGTTTAGAGATGTTGGAAAATGTACTTTACACGCAGAAAGTAAAATGTAGATAAAGAAATTCGCATTTAAATTTCCATCTCAAAACATATAAATAATTGATACTATGAACATAGATACATTGAAATAAATGCATTTTATGAAAAGATTAAACATAGATTTCACATCTATGATCTTTCTTGTTAATATATAAACAGTACATGTAAAACGTTTTTCTGAGGTTGGAAAGTACTTTTCTACAACCAACTTAAATGTAGACTGGAAATTCATATCCAGAGTTCAATTTTGAAAAGAATAATATAAATGGTAAAATGAAATGACAAACATAAATGCTTTTTTGAGAAATGTTTAAAGCTGGTTTCACATCTATGAAACTGCACATGTAAAAAAAAGTAGTTTTCTCCAAGACAGCAAAAGAATAATATAAATGTTAAAATGAAACTACAAACATAAAAATAAATGCATTTTTGAGAAATGTTTAAACATAGTTTCACATCTATGAATTTTCGTGTTTAAATATTAAGACCACTTGTAAAAAGTTTAAAGAAGTTGGAAAATGTACTTTACACACAGACAGCAAAATGTAGATAAATAAATTCGCATTTAAATTTCCATCTCAAAACATATAAATAAATGCTAATATGAAGCTAGAAACATTGAATTAAATGCATTTTAGGAAAAAAATTAAACATAGTTTTCTCATCTATGAACTTCCTTGTTAATATATAAACAGTACATGTAAAACGTTTTTCTGAGGTTGGAAAGTACTTTTCTACAAGCAACTAAAATGTAGACTGGAAATTCATATCCTGAGTTCAATTTTGAAAAGAATAATATAAATGGTAAAATGAAATGAGAAACATCAAAATAAATGCTTTTTTGAGAAATGTTTAAAGATGGTTTCACATCTATTTAACAGCACATGTAAAAAAAGTAGTTTTCTCCAAGACAGCAAAAGAATAATATAAATGTTAAAATGAAACTACAAGCATAAAAATAAATGCATTTTTGAGAAATGTTTAAACATAGTATCAGATCTATGAATTTTTGTGTTTATATATTAAGACCACGTAAAAAGTTTAAAGAAGTTGGAAAATATAGTTTACACACAGAAAGCAAAATGTAGATAAATAAATTCGCATTTAAATTTCCATCTCAAAACATATAAATAAATGCTAATATGAAGCTAGAAACATTGAATTAAATGCATTTTAGGAAAAAATTAAACATAGTTTTCTCATCTATGAACTTCCTTGTTAATATATAAACAGTACATGTAAAACGTTTTTCTGAGGTTGGAAAGTACTTTTCTACAAGCAACTAAAATGTAGACTGGAAATTCATATCCTGAGTTCAATTTTGAAAAGAATAATATAAATGGGAAAATGAAATGACAAACATCAAAATAAATGCTTTTTTGAGAAATGTTTGAAGCTCGTTTCACATCTATGAAACAGCACATGTAAAAAGAGTAGTTTTCTCCAGGAAAGCAAAAGAATAACATAAATGTTAAAATGAAATGACAAACATCAAAATAAATGCTTTTTTGAGAAATGTTTAAAGATGGTTTCACATCTATTTAACAGCACATGTAAAAAAAGTAGTTTTCTCCAAGACAGCAAAAGAATAATATAAATGTTAAAATGAAACTGCAAACATAAAAATAAATGCATTTTTGAGAAATGTTTAAACATAGTATCAGATCTATGAATTTTTGTGTCTATATATTAAGACCACTTGTAAAAATTTTAGAGATGTTGGAAAATGTACTTTACACGCAGAAAGTAAAATGTAGATAAAGAAATTCGCATTTAAATTTCCATCTCAAAACATATAAATAATTGATACTATGAACATAGATACATTGAAATAAATGCATTTTAGGAAAAGATTAAACATAGTTTTCACATCTATGAACTTCCTTGTTAATGCATAAACAGTACATGTAAAACGTTTTTCTGAGGTTGCAAAGTACTTTTATACAAGCAACTAAAATGTAGACTGAAAATTCACATCCAGAGTTCAATTTTGAAAAGAATAATATAAATGGTAAAATGAAATGACAAACATAAATGCTTTTTTGAGAAATGTTTAAAGCTGGTTTCACATCTATGAAACTGCACATGTTAAAAAAAAGTAGTTTTCTCCAAGACAGCAAAAGAATAATATAAATGTTAAAATGAAACTACAAACATAAAAATAAATGCATTTTTGAGAAATGTTTAAACATAGTTTCACATCTATGAATTTTCGTGTTTAAATATTAAGACCACTTGTAAAAAGTTTAAAGAAGTTGGAAAATGTACTTTACACACAGAAAGCAAAATGTAGATAAATAAATTCGCATTTAAATTTCCATCTCAAAACATATAAATAATTGCTAATATGATCCAAGAAACATTGAAATAAATGCATTTTATGAAAAGATTAAACATAGATTTCACATCTATGATCTTCCTTGTTAATATATAAACAGTACATGTAAAAGGTTTTTCTGAGGTTGGAAAGTACTTTTCTACAACCAACTTAAATGTATACTGGAAATTCATATCCAGAGTTCAATTTTGAAAAGAATAATATAAATGGTAAAATGAAATGACAAACATCAAAATAAATGCCTTTTTGAGAAATGTTTGAAGCTGGTTTCACATCTATGAAACAGCACATGTAAAAAGAGTAGTTTTCTCCAGGAAAGTAAAAGAATAATATAAATGTTAAAATGAAACTACAAACATAAAAATAAATGCAGTTTTGAGAAATGTTTAAAGATAGTTTCACATCTATGAATTTTTGTGTTTATATATTAAGACCACTTGTAAAAAGTTTAAAGAAGTTGGAAAATATACTTTACACACAGAAAGCAAAATGTAGATAAATAAATTCGCATTTAAATTTCCATCTCAAAACATATAAATAAATGCTAATATGAAGCTAGAAACATTGAATTAAATGCATTTTAGGAAAAAATTAAACAGTTTTCTCATCTATGAACTTCCTTGTTAATGCATAAACAGTACATGAAAAACGTTTTTCTGAGGTTGGAAAATACTTTTATACAAGCAACTAAAATGTAGACTGAAAATTCACATCCAGAGTTCAATTTTGAAAAGAATAATATAAATGGTAAAATGAAATGACAAACATAAATGCTTTTTTGATAAATGTTTAAAGCTGGTTTCACATCTATGAAACTGCACATGTAAAAAAAAGTAGTTTTCTCCAAGACAGCAAAAGAATAATATAAATGTTAAAATGAAACTACAAACGTAAAAATAAATGCATTTTTGAGAAATGTTTAAACATAGTTTCACATCTATGAATTTTCGTATTTAAATATTAAGACCACTTGTAAAAAGTTTAAAGAAGTTGGAAAATGTACTTTACACACAGAAAGCAAAATGTAGATAAATAAATTCGCATTTAAATTTCCATCTCAAAACATATAAATAATTGCTAATATGATCCAAGAAACATTGAAATAAATGCATTTTATGAAAAGATTAAACATAGATTTCACATCTATGATCTTCCTTGTTAATATATAAACAGTACATGTAAAACGTTTTTCTGAGATTGGAAAGTACTTTTCTACAACCAACTTAAATGTAGACTGGAAATTCATATCCAGAGTTCAATTTTGAAAAGAATAATATAAATGGTAAAATGAAATGACAAACATCAAAATAAATGCCTTTTTGAGAAATGTTTGAAGCTGGTTTCACATCTATGAAACAGCACATGTAAAAAGAGTAGTTTTCTCCAGGAAAGCAAAAGAATAACATAAATGTTAAAATGAAACTACAAACATAACAATAAATGCATTTTTGAGAAATGTTTAAACATAGTATCAGATCTATGAATTTTTGTGTTTATATATTAAGACCACTTGTAAAAAGTTTAAAGAAGTTGGAAAATATAGTTTACACACAGAAAGCAAAATGTAGATAAATAAATTCGCATTTAAATTTCCATCTCAAAACATATAAATAATTGCTAATATGATCCAAGAAACATTGAAATAAATGCATTTTAGGAAAAGATTAAACATAGTTTTCACATCTATGAACTTCCTTGTTAATGCATAAACAGTACATGTAAAACGTTTTTCTGAGGTTGGAAAGTACTTTTCTACAAGCAACTAAAATGTAGACTGGAAATTCATATCCTGAGTTCAATTTTGAAAAGAATAATATAAATGGTAAAATGAAATGACAAACATAAATGCTTTTTTGAGAAATGTTTAAAGCTGGTTTCATATCTATGAAACAGCACAT
This sequence comes from Narcine bancroftii, assembly GCF_036971445.1. Classification (NCBI taxonomy): domain Eukaryota; kingdom Metazoa; phylum Chordata; class Chondrichthyes; order Torpediniformes; family Narcinidae; genus Narcine; species Narcine bancroftii. The sequence goes on along the minus strand of NC_091475.1, from coordinate 66,189,367 downwards.
GTAAAAAAAGTAGTTTTCTCCAGGAAAGCAAAAGAATAACATAAATGTTATAATGAAACTACAAACATAAAAATAAATGCATTTTTCAGAAATTTTTAAACATAGTATCAGATCTATGAATTATTGTGTTTATATATTAAGACCACTTGTAAAAAGTTTAAAGAAGTTGGAAAATATACTTTACACACAGAAAGCAAAATGTAGATAAATAAATTCGCATTTAAATTTCCATCTCAAAACATATAAATAAATGCTAATATGAAGCTAGAAACATTGAATTAAATGCATTTTAGGAAAAAATTAAACAGTTTTCTCATCTATGAACTTCCTTGTTAATGCATAAACAGTACATGAAAAACGTTTTTCTGAGGTTGGAAAGTACTTTTATACAAGCAACTAAAATGTAGACTGAAAATTCACATCCAGAGTTCAATTTTGAAAAGAATAATATAAATGGTAAAATGAAATGACAAACATAAATGCTTTTTTGAGAAATGTTTAAAGCTGGTTTCACATCTATGAAACTGCACATGTAAAAAAAAGTAGTTTTCTCCAAGACAGCAAAAGAATAATATAAATGTTAAAATGAAACTACAAAGATAAAAATAAATGAATTTTTGAGAAATGTTTAAACATTGTTTCACATCTATGAATTTTCGTGTTTAAATATTAAGACCACTTGTAAAAAGTTTAAAGAAGTTGGAAAATGTACTTTACACACAGAAAGCAAAATGTAGATAAATAAATTCGCATTTAAATTTCCATCTCAAAACATATAAATAATTGCTAATATGATCCAAGAAACATTGAAATAAATGCATTTTATGAAAAGATTAAACATAGATTTCACATCTATGATCTTTCTTGTTAATATATAAACAGTACATGTAAAACGTTTTTCTGAGGTTGGAAAGTACTTTTCTACAACCAACTTAAATGTAGACTGGAAATTCATATCCAGAGTTCAATTTTGAAAAGAATAATATAAATGGTAAAATGAAATGACAAACATAAATGCTTTTTTGAGAAATGTTTAAAGCTGGTTTCACATCTATGAAACTGCACATGTAAAAAAAAGTAGTTTTCTCCAAGACAGCAAAAGAATAATATAAATGTTAAAATGAAACTACAAACATAAAAATAAATGCATTTTTGAGAAATGTTTAAACATAGTTTCACATCTATGAATTTTCGTGTTTAAATATTAAGACCACTTGTAAAAAGTTTAAAGAAGTTGGAAAATGTACTTTACACACAGACAGCAAAATGTAGATAAATAAATTCGCATTTAAATTTCCATCTCAAAACATATAAATAAATGCTAATATGAAGCTAGAAACATTGAATTAAATGCATTTTAGGAAAAAATTAAACATAGTTTTCTCATCTATGAACTTCCTTGTTAATATATAAACAGTACATGTAAAACGTTTTTCTGAGGTTGGAAAGTACTTTTCTACAAGCAACTAAAATGTAGACTGGAAATTCATATCCTGAGTTCAATTTTGAAAAGAATAATATAAATGGTAAAATGAAATGAGAAACATCAAAATAAATGCTTTTTTGAGAAATGTTTAAAGATGGTTTCACATCTATTTAACAGCACATGTAAAAAAAGTAGTTTTCTCCAAGACAGCAAAAGAATAATATAAATGTTAAAATGAAACTACAAGCATAAAAATAAATGCATTTTTGAGAAATGTTTAAACATAGTATCAGATCTATGAATTTTTGTGTTTATATATTAAGACCACTTGTAAAAATTTTAGAGATGTTGGAAAATGTACTTTACACGCAGAAAGTAAAATGTAGATAAAGAAATTCGCATTTAAATTTCCATCTCAAAACATATAAATAATTGATACTATGAACATAGATACATTGAAATAAATGCATTTTAGGAAAAGATTAAACATAGTTTTCACATCTATGAACTTCCTTGTTAATGCATAAACAGTACATGTAAAACGTTTTTCTGAGATTGCAAAGTACTTTTATACAAGCAACTAAAATGTAGACTGGAAATTCATATCCAGAGTTCAATTTTGAAAAGAATAATATAAATGGTAAAATGAAATGACAAACATAAATGCTTTTTTGAGAAATGTTTAAAGCTGGTTTCACATCTATGTAAAAAAAGTAGTTTTCTCCAGGAAAGCAAAAGAATAACATAAATGTTATAATGAAACTACAAACATAAAAATAAATGCATTTTTGAGAAATGTTTAAACATAGTATCAGATCTATGAATTTTTGTGTTTATATATTAAGACCACTTGTAAAAAGTTTAAAGAAGTTGGAAAATATACTTTACACACAGAAAGCAAAATGTAGATAAATAAATTCGCATTTAAATTTCCATCTCAAAACATATAAATAAATGCTAATATGAAGCTAGAAACATTGAATTAAATGCATTTTAGGAAAAAATTAAACAGTTTTCTCATCTATGAACTTCCTTGTTAATATATAAACAGTACATGAAAAACGTTTTTCTGAGATTGGAAAGTACTTTTCTACAAGCAACTAAAATGTAGAATGAAAATTCACATTCAGATTTCAATTTTGAAAAGAATAATATTAATTGTAAAATGAAATGACAAACATCAAAATAAATGCTTTTTTGATAAATGTTTAAACATAGTTTCACATCTATGAATTTTTGTGTTTAAATATTAAGACCACTTGTAAAAAGTTTAGAGATGTTGGAAAATGTACTTTACACGCAGAAAGTAAAATGTAGATAAAGAAATTCGCATTTAAATTTCCATCTCAAAACATATAAATAATTGATACTATGAACATAGATACATTGAAATAAATGCATTTTATGAAAAGATTAAACATAGATTTCACATCTATGATCTTTCTTGTTAATATATAAACAGTACATGTAAAACGTTTTTCTGAGGTTGGAAAGTACTTTTCTACAACCAACTTAAATGTAGACTGGAAATTCATATCCAGAGTTCAATTTTGAAAAGAATAATATAAATGGTAAAATGAAATGACAAACATAAATGCTTTTTTGAGAAATGTTTAAAGCTGGTTTCACATCTATGAAACTGCACATGTAAAAAAAAGTAGTTTTCTCCAAGACAGCAAAAGAATAATATAAATGTTAAAATGAAACTACAAACATAAAAATAAATGCATTTTTGAGAAATGTTTAAACATAGTTTCACATCTATGAATTTTCGTGTTTAAATATTAAGACCACTTGTAAAAAGTTTAAAGAAGTTGGAAAATGTACTTTACACACAGACAGCAAAATGTAGATAAATAAATTCGCATTTAAATTTCCATCTCAAAACATATAAATAAATGCTAATATGAAGCTAGAAACATTGAATTAAATGCATTTTAGGAAAAAAATTAAACATAGTTTTCTCATCTATGAACTTCCTTGTTAATATATAAACAGTACATGTAAAACGTTTTTCTGAGGTTGGAAAGTACTTTTCTACAAGCAACTAAAATGTAGACTGGAAATTCATATCCTGAGTTCAATTTTGAAAAGAATAATATAAATGGTAAAATGAAATGAGAAACATCAAAATAAATGCTTTTTTGAGAAATGTTTAAAGATGGTTTCACATCTATTTAACAGCACATGTAAAAAAAGTAGTTTTCTCCAAGACAGCAAAAGAATAATATAAATGTTAAAATGAAACTACAAGCATAAAAATAAATGCATTTTTGAGAAATGTTTAAACATAGTATCAGATCTATGAATTTTTGTGTTTATATATTAAGACCACTTGTAAAAATTTTAGAGATGTTGGAAAATGTACTTTACACGCAGAAAGTAAAATGTAGATAAAGAAATTCGCATTTAAATTTCCATCTCAAAACATATAAATAATTGATACTATGAACATAGATACATTGAAATAAATGCATTTTAGGAAAAGATTAAACATAGTTTTCACATCTATGAACTTCCTTGTTAATGCATAAACAGTACATGTAAAACGTTTTTCTGAGATTGCAAAGTACTTTTATACAAGCAACTAAAATGTAGACTGGAAATTCATATCCAGAGTTCAATTTTGAAAAGAATAATATAAATGGTAAAATGAAATGACAAACATAAATGCTTTTTTGAGAAATGTTTAAAGCTGGTTTCACATCTATGTAAAAAAAGTAGTTTTCTCCAGGAAAGCAAAAGAATAACATAAATGTTATAATGAAACTACAAACATAAAAATAAATGCATTTTTGAGAAATGTTTAAACATAGTATCAGATCTATGAATTTTTGTGTTTATATATTAAGACCACTTGTAAAAAGTTTAAAGAAGTTGGAAAATATACTTTACACACAGAAAGCAAAATGTAGATAAATAAATTCGCATTTAAATTTCCATCTCAAAACATATAAATAAATGCTAATATGAAGCTAGAAACATTGAATTAAATGCATTTTAGGAAAAAATTAAACAGTTTTCTCATCTATGAACTTCCTTGTTAATATATAAACAGTACATGAAAAACGTTTTTCTGAGATTGGAAAGTACTTTTCTACAAGCAACTAAAATGTAGAATGAAAATTCACATTCAGATTTCAATTTTGAAAAGAATAATATTAATTGTAAAATGAAATGACAAACATCAAAATAAATGCTTTTTTGATAAATGTTTAAACATAGTTTCACATCTATGAATTTTTGTGTTTAAATATTAAGACCACTTGTAAAAAGTTTAGAGATGTTGGAAAATGTACTTTACACGCAGAAAGTAAAATGTAGATAAAGAAATTCGCATTTAAATTTCCATCTCAAAACATATAAATAATTGATACTATGAACATAGATACATTGAAATAAATGCATTTTAGGAAAAGATTAAACATAGTTTTCACATCTATGAACTTCCTTGTTAATGCATAAACAGTACATGTAAAACGTTTTTCTGAGGTTCGAAACTACTTTTATACAAGCAACTAAAATGTAGACTGAAAATTCACTTACAGAGTTCAATTTTGAAAAGAATAATATAAATGGTAAAATGAAATGACAAACATAAATGCTTTTTTGAGAAATGTTTAAAGCTGGTTTCACATCTATGAAACAGCACATGTAAAAAAAGTAGTTTTCTCCACGAAAGCAAAAGAATAACATAAATGTTATAATGAAACTACAAACATAAAAATAAATGCATTTTTCAGAAATTTTTAAACATAGTATCAGATCTATGAATTATTGTGTTTATATATTAAGACCACTTGTAAAAAGTTTAAAGAAGTTGGAAAATATACTTTACACACAGAAAGCAAAATGTAGATAAATAAATTCGCATTTAAATTTCCATCTCAAAACATATAAATAAATGCTAATATGAAGCTAGAAACATTGAATTAAATGCATTTTAGGAAAAAATTAAACAGTTTTCTCATCTATGAACTTCCTTGTTAATGCATAAACAGTACATGAAAAACGTTTTTCTGAGGTTGGAAAGTACTTTTATACAAGCAACTAAAATGTAGACTGAAAATTCACATCCAGAGTTCAATTTTGAAAAGAATAATATAAATGGTAAAATGAAATGACAAACATCAAAATAAATGCCTTTTTGAGAAATGTTTTAAGCTGGTTTCACATCTATGAAACAGCACATGTAAAAAGAGTAGTTTTCTCCAAGACAGCAAAAGAATAATATAAATGTTAAAATGAAACTACAAAGATAAAAATATATGAATTTTTGAGAAATGTTTAAACATTGTTTCACATCTATGAATTTTCGTGTTTAAATATTAAGACCACTTGTAAAAAGTTTAAAGAAGTTGGAAAATGTACTTTACACACAGAAAGCAAAATGTAGATAAATAAATTCGCATTTAAATTTCCATCTCAAAACATATAAATAATTGCTAATATGATCCAAGAAACATTGAAATAAATGCATTTTATGAAAAGATTAAACATAGATTTCACATCTATGATCTTTCTTGTTAATATATAAACAGTACATGTAAAACGTTTTTCTGAGGTTGGAAAGTACTTTTCTACAACCAACTTAAATGTAGACTGGAAATTCATATCCAGAGTTCAATTTTGAAAAGAATAATATAAATGGTAAAATGAAATGACAAACATAAATGCTTTTTTGAGAAATGTTTAAAGCTGGTTTCACATCTATGAAACTGCACATGTAAAAAAAAGTAGTTTTCTCCAAGACAGCAAAAGAATAATATAAATGTTAAAATGAAACTACAAACATAAAAATAAATGCATTTTTGAGAAATGTTTAAACATAGTTTCACATCTATGAATTTTCGTGTTTAAATATTAAGACCACTTGTAAAAAGTTTAAAGAAGTTGGAAAATGTACTTTACACACAGACAGCAAAATGTAGATAAATAAATTCGCATTTAAATTTCCATCTCAAAACATATAAATAAATGCTAATATGAAGCTAGAAACATTGAATTAAATGCATTTTAGGAAAAAAATTAAACATAGTTTTCTCATCTATGAACTTCCTTGTTAATATATAAACAGTACATGTAAAACGTTTTTCTGAGGTTGGAAAGTACTTTTCTACAAGCAACTAAAATGTAGACTGGAAATTCATATCCTGAGTTCAATTTTGAAAAGAATAATATAAATGGTAAAATGAAATGAGAAACATCAAAATAAATGCTTTTTTGAGAAATGTTTAAAGATGGTTTCACATCTATTTAACAGCACATGTAAAAAAAGTAGTTTTCTCCAAGACAGCAAAAGAATAATATAAATGTTAAAATGAAACTACAAGCATAAAAATAAATGCATTTTTGAGAAATGTTTAAACATAGTATCAGATCTATGAATTTTTGTGTTTATATATTAAGACCACTTGTAAAAATTTTAGAGATGTTGGAAAATGTACTTTACACGCAGAAAGTAAAATGTAGATAAAGAAATTCGCATTTAAATTTCCATCTCAAAACATATAAATAATTGATACTATGAACATAGATACATTGAAATAAATGCATTTTAGGAAAAGATTAAACATAGTTTTCACATCTATGAACTTCCTTGTTAATGCATAAACAGTACATGTAAAACGTTTTTCTGAGATTGCAAAGTACTTTTATACAAGCAACTAAAATGTAGACTGGAAATTCATATCCAGAGTTCAATTTTGAAAAGAATAATATAAATGGTAAAATGAAATGACAAACATAAATGCTTTTTTGAGAAATGTTTAAAGCTGGTTTCACATCTATGTAAAAAAAGTAGTTTTCTCCAGGAAAGCAAAAGAATAACATAAATGTTATAATGAAACTACAAACATAAAAATAAATGCATTTTTGAGAAATGTTTAAACATAGTATCAGATCTATGAATTTTTGTGTTTATATATTAAGACCACTTGTAAAAAGTTTAAAGAAGTTGGAAAATATACTTTACACACAGAAAGCAAAATGTAGATAAATAAATTCGCATTTAAATTTCCATCTCAAAACATATAAATAAATGCTAATATGAAGCTAGAAACATTGAATTAAATGCATTTTAGGAAAAAATTAAACAGTTTTCTCATCTATGAACTTCCTTGTTAATATATAAACAGTACATGAAAAACGTTTTTCTGAGATTGGAAAGTACTTTTCTACAAGCAACTAAAATGTAGAATGAAAATTCACATTCAGATTTCAATTTTGAAAAGAATAATATTAATTGTAAAATGAAATGACAAACATCAAAATAAATGCTTTTTTGATAAATGTTTAAACATAGTTTCACATCTATGAATTTTTGTGTTTAAATATTAAGACCACTTGTAAAAAGTTTAGAGATGTTGGAAAATGTACTTTACACGCAGAAAGTAAAATGTAGATAAAGAAATTCGCATTTAAATTTCCATCTCAAAACATATAAATAATTGATACTATGAACATAGATACATTGAAATAAATGCATTTTAGGAAAAGATTAAACATAGTTTTCACATCTATGAACTTCCTTGTTAATGCATAAACAGTACATGTAAAACGTTTTTCTGAGGTTCGAAACTACTTTTATACAAGCAACTAAAATGTAGACTGAAAATTCACTTACAGAGTTCAATTTTGAAAAGAATAATATAAATGGTAAAATGAAATGACAAACATAAATGCTTTTTTGAGAAATGTTTAAAGCTGGTTTCACATCTATGAAACAGCACATGTAAAAAAAGTAGTTTTCTCCAGGAAAGCAAAAGAATAACATAAATGTTATAATGAAACTACAAACATAAAAATAAATGCATTTTTCAGAAATTTTTAAACATAGTATCAGATCTATGAATTATTGTGTTTATATATTAAGACCACTTGTAAAAAGTTTAAAGAAGTTGGAAAATATACTTTACACACAGAAAGCAAAATGTAGATAAATATATTCGCATTTAAATTTCCATCTCAAAACATATAAATAAATGCTAATATGAAGCTAGAAACATTGAATTAAATGCATTTTAGGAAAAAATTAAACAGTTTTCTCATCTATGAACTTCCTTGTTAATGCATAAACAGTACATGAAAAACGTTTTTCTGACGTTGGAAAGTACTTTTATACAAGCAACTAAAATGTAGACTGAAAATTCACATCCAGAGTTCAATTTTGAAAAGAATAATATAAATGGTAAAATGAAATGACAAACATAAATGCTTTTTTGAGAAATGTTTAAAGCTGGTTTCACATCTATGAAACTGCACATGTAAAAAAAAGTAGTTTTCTCCAAGACAGCAAAAGAATAATATAAATGTTAAAATGAAACTACAAACATAAAAATAAATGCATTTTTGAGAAATGTTTAAACATAGTTTCACATCTATGAATTTTCGTGTTTAAATATTAAGACCACTTGTAAAAAGTTTAAAGAAGTTGGAAAATGTACTTTACACACAGAAAGCAAAATGTAGATAAATAAATTCGCATTTAAATTTCCATCTCAAAACATATAAATAAATGCTAATATGAAGCTAGAAACATTGAATTAAATGCATTTTAGGAAAAAATTAAACAGTTTTCTCATCTATGAACTTCCTTGTTAATGCATAAACAGTACATGAAAAACGTTTTTCTGAGGTTGGAAAGTACTTTTATACAAGCAACTAAAATGTAGACTGAAAATTCACATCCAGAGTTCAATTTTGAAAAGAATAATATAAATGGTAAAATGAAATGACAAACATCAAAATAAATGCCTTTTTGAGAAATGTTTTAAGCTGGTTTCACATCTATGAAACAGCACATGTAAAAAGAGTAGTTTTCTCCAAGACAGCAAAAGAATAATATAAATGTTAAAATGAAACTACAAAGATAAAAATATATGAATTTTTGAGAAATGTTTAAACATTGTTTCACATCTATGAATTTTCGTGTTTAAATATTAAGACCACTTGTAAAAAGTTTAAAGAAGTTGGAAAATGTACTTTACACACAGAAAGCAAAATGTAGATAAATAAATTCGCATTTAAATTTCCATCTCAAAACATATAAATAATTGCTAATATGATCCAAGAAACATTGAAATAAATGCATTTTATGAAAAGATTAAACATAGATTTCACATCTATGATCTTTCTTGTTAATATATAAACAGTACATGTAAAACGTTTTTCTGAGGTTGGAAAGTACTTTTCTACAACCAACTTAAATGTAGACTGGAAATTCATATCCAGAGTTCAATTTTGAAAAGAATAATATAAATGGTAAAATGAAATGACAAACATAAATGCTTTTTTGAGAAATGTTTAAAGCTGGTTTCACATCTATGAAACTGCACATGTAAAAAAAAGTAGTTTTCTCCAAGACAGCAAAAGAATAATATAAATGTTAAAATGAAACTACAAACATAAAAATAAATGCATTTTTGAGAAATGTTTAAACATAGTTTCACATCTATGAATTTTCGTGTTTAAATATTAAGACCACTTGTAAAAAGTTTAAAGAAGTTGGAAAATGTACTTTACACACAGACAGCAAAATGTAGATAAATAAATTCGCATTTAAATTTCCATCTCAAAACATATAAATAAATGCTAATATGAAGCTAGAAACATTGAATTAAATGCATTTTAGGAAAAAAATTAAACATAGTTTTCTCATCTATGAACTTCCTTGTTAATATATAAACAGTACATGTAAAACGTTTTTCTGAGGTTGGAAAGTACTTTTCTACAAGCAACTAAAATGTAGACTGGAAATTCATATCCTGAGTTCAATTTTGAAAAGAATAATATAAATGGTAAAATGAAATGAGAAACATCAAAATAAATGCTTTTTTGAGAAATGTTTAAAGATGGTTTCACATCTATTTAACAGCACATGTAAAAAAAGTAGTTTTCTCCAAGACAGCAAAAGAATAATATAAATGTTAAAATGAAACTACAAGCATAAAAATAAATGCATTTTTGAGAAATGTTTAAACATAGTATCAGATCTATGAATTTTTGTGTTTATATATTAAGACCACTTGTAAAAATTTTAGAGATGTTGGAAAATGTACTTTACACGCAGAAAGTAAAATGTAGATAAAGAAATTCGCATTTAAATTTCCATCTCAAAACATATAAATAATTGATACTATGAACATAGATACATTGAAATAAATGCATTTTAGGAAAAGATTAAACATAGTTTTCACATCTATGAACTTCCTTGTTAATGCATAAACAGTACATGTAAAACGTTTTTCTGAGATTGCAAAGTACTTTTATACAAGCAACTAAAATGTAGACTGGAAATTCATATCCAGAGTTCAATTTTGAAAAGAATAATATAAATGGTAAAATGAAATGACAAACATAAATGCTTTTTTGAGAAATGTTTAAAGCTGGTTTCACATCTATGTAAAAAAAGTAGTTTTCTCCAGGAAAGCAAAAGAATAACATAAATGTTATAATGAAACTACAAACATAAAAATAAATGCATTTTTGAGAAATGTTTAAACATAGTATCAGATCTATGAATTTTTGTGTTTATATATTAAGACCACTTGTAAAAAGTTTAAAGAAGTTGGAAAATATACTTTACACACAGAAAGCAAAATGTAGATAAATAAATTCGCATTTAAATTTCCATCTCAAAACATATAAATAAATGCTAATATGAAGCTAGAAACATTGAATTAAATGCATTTTAGGAAAAAATTAAACAGTTTTCTCATCTATGAACTTCCTTGTTAATATATAAACAGTACATGAAAAACGTTTTTCTGAGATTGGAAAGTACTTTTCTACAAGCAACTAAAATGTAGAATGAAAATTCACATTCAGATTTCAATTTTGAAAAGAATAATATTAATTGTAAAATGAAATGACAAACATCAAAATAAATGCTTTTTTGATAAATGTTTAAACATAGTTTCACATCTATGAATTTTTGTGTTTAAATATTAAGACCACTTGTAAAAAGTTTAGAGATGTTGGAAAATGTACTTTACACGCAGAAAGTAAAATGTAGATAAAGAAATTCGCATTTAAATTTCCATCTCAAAACATATAAATAATTGATACTATGAACATAGATACATTGAAATAAATGCATTTTAGGAAAAGATTAAACATAGTTTTCACATCTATGAACTTCCTTGTTAATGCATAAACAGTACATGTAAAACGTTTTTCTGAGGTTCGAAACTACTTTTATACAAGCAACTAAAATGTAGACTGAAAATTCACTTACAGAGTTCAATTTTGAAAAGAATAATATAAATGGTAAAATGAAATGACAAACATAAATGCTTTTTTGAGAAATGTTTAAAGCTGGTTTCACATCTATGAAACAGCACATGTAAAAAAAGTAGTTTTCTCCAGGAAAGCAAAAGAATAACATAAATGTTATAATGAAACTACAAACATAAAAATAAATGCATTTTTCAGAAATTTTTAAACATAGTATCAGATCTATGAATTATTGTGTTTATATATTAAGACCACTTGTAAAAAGTTTAAAGAAGTTGGAAAATATACTTTACACACAGAAAGCAAAATGTAGATAAATATATTCGCATTTAAATTTCCATCTCAAAACATATAAATAAATGCTAATATGAAGCTAGAAACATTGAATTAAATGCATTTTAGGAAAAAATTAAACAGTTTTCTCATCTATGAACTTCCTTGTTAATGCATAAACAGTACATGAAAAACGTTTTTCTGACGTTGGAAAGTACTTTTATACAAGCAACTAAAATGTAGACTGAAAATTCACATCCAGAGTTCAATTTTGAAAAGAATAATATAAATGGTAAAATGAAATGACAAACATAAATGCTTTTTTGAGAAATGTTTAAAGCTGGTTTCACATCTATGAAACTGCACATGTAAAAAAAAGTAGTTTTCTCCAAGACAGCAAAAGAATAATATAAATGTTAAAATGAAACTACAAACATAAAAATAAATGCATTTTTGAGAAATGTTTAAACATAGTTTCACATCTATGAATTTTCGTGTTTAAATATTAAGACCACTTGTAAAAAGTTTAAAGAAGTTGGAAAATGTACTTTACACACAGAAAGCAAAATGTAGATAAATAAATTCGCATTTAAATTTCCATCTCAAAACATATAAATAAATGCTAATATGAAGCTAGAAACATTGAATTAAATGCATTTTAGGAAAAAATTAAACATAGTTTTCTCATCTATGAACTTCCTTGTTAATATATAAACAGTACATGTAAAACGTTTTTCTGAGGTTGGAAACTACTTTTCTACAAGCAACTAAAATGTAGACTGGAAATTCATATCCTGAGTTCAATTTTGAAAAGAATAATATAAATGGTAAAATGAAATGAGAAACATCAAAATAAATGCTTTTTTGAGAAATGTTTAAAGATGGTTTCACATCTATTTAACAGCACATGTAAAAAAAGTAGTTTTCTCCAAGACAGCAAAAGAATAATATAAATGTTAAAATGAAACTACAAACATAAAAATAAATGCATTTTTGAGAAATGTTTAAACATAGTATCAGATCTATGAATTTTTGTGTTTATATATTAAGACCACTTGTAAAAATTTTAGAGATGTTGGAAAATGTACTTTACACGAAGAAAGTAAAATGTAGATAAAGAAATTCGCATTTAAATTTCCATCTCAAAACATATAAATAATTGATACTATGAACATAGATACATTGAAATAAATGCATTTTAGGAAAAGATTAAACATAGTTTTCACATCTATGAACTTCCTTGTTAATGCATAAACAGTACATGTAAAACGTTTTTCTGAGATTGCAAAGTACTTTTATACAAGCAACTAAAATGTAGACTGGAAATTCATATCCAGAGTTCAATTTTGAAAAGAATAATATAAATGGTAAAATGAAATGACAAACATAAATGCTTTTTTGAGAAATGTTTAAAGCTGGTTTCACATCTATGTAAAAAAAGTAGTTTTCTCCAGGAAAGCAAAAGAATAACATAAATGTTATAATGAAACTACAAACATAAAAATAAATGCATTTTTGAGAAATGTTTAAACATAGTATCAGATCTATGAATTTTTGTGTTTATATATTAAGACCACTTGTAAAAAGTTTAAAGAAGTTGGAAAATATACTTTACACACAGAAAGCAAAATGTAGATAAATAAATTCGCATTTAAATTTCCATCTCAAAACATATCAATAAATGCTAATATGAAGCTAGAAACATTGAATTAAATGCATTTTAGGAAAAAATTAAACAGTTTTCTCATCTATGAACTTCCTTGTTAATATATAAACAGTACATGAAAAACGTTTTTCTGAGATTGGAAAGTACTTTTCTACAAGCAACTAAAATGTAGAATGAAAATTCACATTCAGATTTCAATTTTGAAAAGAATAATATAAATTGTAAAATGAAATGACAAACATCAAAATAAATGCTTTTTTGATAAATGTTTAAACATAGTTTCACATCTATGAATTTTTGTGTTTAAATATTAAGACCACTTGTAAAAAGTTTAGAGATGTTGGAAAATGTACTTTACACGCAGAAAGTAAAATGTAGATAAAGAAATTCGCATTTCAATTTCCATCTCAAAACATATAAATAATTGATACTATGAACATAGATACATTGAAATAAATGCATTTTAGGAAAAGATTAAACATAGTTTTCACATCTATGAACTTCCTTGTTAATGCATAAACAGTACATGTAAAACGTTTTTCTGAGGTTCGAAACTACTTTTATACAAGCAACTAAAATGTAGACTGAAAATTCACTTACAGAGTTCAATTTTGAAAAGAATAATATAAATGGTAAAATGAAATGACAAACATAAATGCTTTTTTGAGAAATGTTTAAAGCTGGTTTCACATCTATGAAACAGCACATGTAAAAAAAGTAGTTTTCTCCAGGAAAGCAAAAGAATAACATAAATGTTATAATGAAACTACAAACATAAAAATAAATGCATTTTTCAGAAATTTTTAAACATAGTATCAGATCTATGAATTATTGTGTTTATATATTAAGACCACTTGTAAAAAGTTTAAAGAAGTTGGAAAATATACTTTACACACAGAAAGCAAAATGTAGATAAATAAATTCGCATTTAAATTTCCATCTCAAAACATATAAATAAATGCTAATATGAAGCTAGAAACATTGAATTAAATGCATTTTAGGAAAAAATTAAACAGTTTTCTCATCTATGAACTTCCTTTTTAATGCATAAACAGTACATGAAAAACGTTTTTCTGAGGTTGGAAAGTACTTTTATACAAGCAACTAAAATGTAGACTGAAAATTCACATCCAGAGTTCAATTTTGAAAAGAATAATATAAATGGTAAAATGAAATGACAAACATCAAAATAAATGCTTTTTTGAGAAATGTTTAAAGATGGTTTCACATCTATTTAACAGCACATGTAAAAAAAAGTAGTTTTCTCCAAGACAGCAAAAGAATAATATAAATGTTAAAATGAAACTACAAACATAAAAATAAATACATTTTTGAGAAATGTTTAAACATAGTTTCACATCTATTAATTTTCGTGTTTAAATATTAAGACCACTTGTAAAAAGTTTAAAGAAGTTGGAAAATGTACTTTTCACACAGAAAGCAAAATGTAGATAAATAAATTCGCATTTAAATATCCATCTCAAAACATATAAATAATTGCTAATATGATCCAAGAAACATTGAAATAAATGCATTTTATGAAAAGATTAAACATAGATTTCACATCTATGATCTTCCTTGTTAATATATAAACAGTACATGTAAAACGTTTTTCTGAGGTTGGAAAGTACTTTTCTACAACCAACTAAAATGTAGACTGGAAATTCATATCCAGAATTCAATTTTGAAAAGAATAATATAAATGGTAAAATGAAATGACAAACATCAAAATAAATGCCTTTTTGAGAAATGTTTGAAGCTGGTTTCACATCTATGAAACAGCACATGTAAAAAGAGTAGTTTTCTCCAGGAAAGCAAAAGAATAACATAAATGTTAAAATGAAACTACAAACATAACAATAAATGCATTTTTGAGAAATGTTTAAACATAGTATCAGATCTATGAATTTTTGTGTTTATATATTAAGACCACTTGTAAAAAGTTTAAAGAAGTTGGAAAATATAGTTTACACTCAGAAAGCAAAATGTAGATAAATAAATTCGCATTTAAATTTCCATCTCAAAACATATAAATAAATGCTAATATGAAGCTAGAAACATTGAATTAAATGCATTTTAG
Organism: Narcine bancroftii; assembly: GCF_036971445.1. Taxonomy (NCBI): domain Eukaryota; kingdom Metazoa; phylum Chordata; class Chondrichthyes; order Torpediniformes; family Narcinidae; genus Narcine; species Narcine bancroftii. The sequence continues at coordinate 66,173,686 of NC_091475.1, read as the reverse complement.
GAAAAAATTAAACATAGTTTTCTCATCTATGAACTTCCTTGTTAATATATAAACAGTACATGTAAAACGTTTTTCTGAGGTTGGAAAGTACTTTTCTACAAGCAACTAAAATGTAGACTGGAAATTCATATCATGAGTTCAATTTTGAAAAGAATAATATAAATGGTAAAATGAAATGAGAAACATCAAAATAAATGCTTTTTTGAGAAATGTTTAAAGATGGTTTCACATCTATTTAACAGCACATGTAAAAAAAGTAGTTTTCTCCAAGACAGCAAAAGAATAATATAAATGTTAAAATGAAACTACAAACATAAAAATAAATGCATTTTTGAGAAATGTTTAAACATAGTATCAGATCTATGAATTTTTGTGTTTATATATTAAGACCACTTGTAAAAATTTTAGAGATGTTGGAAAATGTACTTTACACGCAGAAAGTAAAATGTAGATAAAGAAATTCGCATTTCAATTTCCATCTCAAAACATATAAATAATTGATACTATGATCCAAGAAACATTGAAATAAATGCATTTTATGAAAAGATTAAACATAGATTTCACATCTATGATCTTCCTTGTTAATATATAAACAGTACATGTAAAACGTTTTTCTGAGGTTGGAAAGTACTTTTCTACAACCAACTTAAATGTAGACTGGAAATTCATATCCAGAGTTCAATTTTGAAAAGAATAATATAAATGGTAAAATGAAATGACAAACATCAAAATAAATGCCTTTTTGAGAAATGTTTGAAGCTGGTTTCACATCTATGAAACAGCACATGTAAAAAGAGTAGTTTTCTCCAGGAAAGCAAAAGAATAACATAAATGTTAAAATGAAACTACAAACATAACAATAAATGCATTTTTGAGAAATGTTTAAACATAGTATCAGATCTATGAATTTTTGTGTTTATATATTAAGACCACTTGTAAAAAGTTTAAAGAAGTTGGAAAATATAGTTTACACACAGAAAGCAAAATGTAGATAAATAAATTCGCATTTAAATTTCCATCTCAAAACATATAAATAATTGCTAATATGATCCAAGAAACATTGAAATAAATGCATTTTAGGAAAAGATTAAACATAGTTTTCACATCTATGAACTTCCTTGTTAATGCATAAACAGTACATGTAAAAAGTTTTTCTGAGGTTGGAAAGTACTTTTCTACAAGCAACTAAAATGTAGACTGGAAATTCATATCCTGAGTTCAATTTTGAAAAGAATAATATAAATGGTAAAATGAAATGACAAACATAAATGCTTTTTTGAGAAATGTTTAAAGCTGGTTTCATATCTATGAAACAGCACATGTAAAAAAAGTAGTTTTCTCCAGGAAAGCAAAAGAATAACATAAATGTTATAATGAAACTACAAACATAAAAATAAATGCATTTTTCAGAAATTTTTAAACATAGTATCAGATCTATGAATTATTGTGTTTATATATTAAGACCACTTGTAAAAAGTTTAAAGAAGTTGGAAAATGTACTTTACACACAGAAAGCAAAATGTAGATAAATAAATTCGCATTTAAATTTCCATCTCAAAACATATAAATAAATGCTAATATGAAGCTAGAAACATTGAATTAAATGCATTTTAGGAAAAAATTAAACAGTTTTCTCATCTATGAACTTCCTTGTTAATGCATAAACAGTACATGAAAAACGTTTTTCTGAGGTTGGAAAGTACTTTTATACAAGCAACTAAAATGTAGACTGAAAATTCACATCCAGAGTTCAATTTTGAAAAGAATAATATAAATGGTAAAATGAAATGACAAACATCAAAATAAATGCTTTTTTGAGAAATGTTTAAAGATGGTTTCACATCTATTTAACAGCACATGTAAAAAAAGTAGTTTTCTCCAAGACAGCAAAAGAATAATATAAATGTTAAAATGAAACTACAAACATAAAAACAAATGCATTTTTGAGAAATGTTTAAACATAGTTTCACATCTATGAATTTTCGTGTTTAAATATTAGGACCACTTGTAAAAAGTTTAAAGAAGTTGGAAAATGTACTTTACACACAGAAAGCAAAATGTAGATAAATAAATTCGCATTTAAATTTCCATCTCAAAACATATAAATAATTGCTAATATGATCCAAGAAACATTGAAATAAATGCATTTTAGGAAAAGATTAAACATAGATTTCACATCTATGATCTTCCTTGTTAATATATAAACAGTACATGTAAAACGTTTTTCTGAGGTTGCAATGTACTTTTATACAAGCAACTAAAATGTAGACTGAAAATTCACATCCAGAGTTCAATTTTGAAAAGAATAATATAAATGGTAAAATGAAATGACAAACATAAATGCTTTTTTGAGAAATGTTTAAAGCTGGTTTCACATCTATGAAACAGCACATGTAAAAAGAGTAGTTTTCTCCAGGAAAGCAAAAGAATAACATAAATGTTAAAATGAAACTACAAACATAACAATAAATGCATTTTTGAGAAATGTTTAAACATAGTATCAGATCTATGAATTTTTGTGTTTATATATTAAGACCACTTGTAAAAAGTTTAAAGAAGTTGGAAAATATAGTTTACACTCAGAAAGCAAAATGTAGATAAATAAATTCGCATTTAAATTTCCATCTCAAAACATATAAATAAATGCTAATATGAAGCTAGAAACATTGAATTAAATGCATTTTAGGAAAAAATAAAACATAGTTTTCTCATCTATGAACTTCCTTGTTAATATATAAACAGTACATGTAAAACGTTTTTCTCAGGTTGGAAAGTACTTTTCTACAAGCAACTAAAATGTAGACTGGAAATTCATATCCTGAGTTCAATTTTGAAAAGAATAATATAAATGGTAAAATGAAATGAGAAACATCAAAATAAATGCTTTTTTGAGAAATGTTTAAAGATGGTTTCACATCTATTTAACAGCACATGTAAAAAAAGTAGTTTTCTCCAAGACAGCAAAAGAATAATATAAATGTTAAAATGAAACTACAAACATAAAAATAAATGCATTTTTGAGAAATGTTTAAACATAGTATCAGATCTATGAATTTTTGTGTTTATATATTAAGACCACTTGTAAAAATTTTAGAGATGTTGGAAAATGTACTTTACACGCAGAAAGTAAAATGTAGATAAAGAAATTCGCATTTCAATTTCCATCTCAAAACATATAAATAATTGATACTATGAACATAGATACATTGAAATAAATGCATTTTAGGAAAAGATTAAACATAGTTTTCACATCTATGAACTTCCTTGTTAATGCATAAACAGTACATGTAAAACGTTTTTCTGAGGTTGCAAACTATTTTTATACAAGCAACTAAAATGTAGACTGAAAATTCACATCCAGAGTTCAATTTTGAAAAGAATAATATAAATGGTAAAATGAAATGACAAACATAAATGCTTTTTTGAGAAATGTTTAAAGTTGGTTTCACATCTATGAAACTGCACATGTTAAAAAAAAGTAGTTTTCTCCAAGACAGCAAAAGAATAATATAAATGTTAAAATGAAACTACAAACATAAAAATAAATGCATTTTTGAGAAATGTTTAAACATAGTTTCACATCTATGAATTTTCGTGTTTAAATATTAAGACCACTTGTAAAAAGTTTAAAGAAGTTGGAAAATGTACTTTACACACAGAAAGCAAAATGTAGATAAATAAATTCGCATTTAAATTTCCATCTCAAAACATATAAATAATTGCTAATATGATCCAAGAAACATTGAAATAAATGCATTTTATGAAAAGATTAAACATAGATTTCACATCTATGATCTTCCTTGTTAATATATAAACAGTACATGTAAAACGTTTTTCTGAGGTTGGAAAGTACTTTTCTACAACCAACTTAAATGTAGACTGGAAATTCATATCCAGAGTTCAATTTTGAAAAGAATAATATAAATGGTAAAATGAAATGACAAACATCAAAATAAATGCCTTTTTGAGAAATGTTTGAAGCTGGTTTCACATCTATGAAACAGCACATGTAAAAAGAGTAGTTTTCTCCAGGAAAGCAAAAGAATAATATAAATGTTAAAATGAAACTACAAACATAAAAATAAATGCATTTTTGAGAAATGTTTAAAGATAGTTTCACATCTATGAATTTTTGTGTTTATATATTAAGACCACTTGTAAAAAGTTTAAAGAAGTTGGAAAATATACTTTACACACAGAAAGCAAAATGTAGATAAATAAATTCGCATTTAAATTTCCATCTCAAAACATATAAATAAATGCTAATATGAAGCTAGAAACATTGAATTAAATGCATTTTAGGAAAAAATTAAACAGTTTTCTCATCTATGAACTTCCTTGTTAATGCATAAACAGTACATGAAAAACGTTTTTCTGAGGTTGGAAAATACTTTTATACAAGCAACTAAAATGTAGACTGAAAATTCACATCCAGAGTTCAATTTTGAAAAGAATAATATAAATGGTAAAATGAAATGACAAACATAAATGCTTTTTTGATAAATGTTTAAAGCTGGTTTCACATCTATGAAACTGCACATGTAAAAAAAAGTAGTTTTCTCCAAGACAGCAAAAGAATAATATAAATGTTAAAATGAAACTACAAACGTAAAAATAAATGCATTTTTGAGAAATGTTTAAACATAGTTTCACATCTATGAATTTTCGTGTTTAAATATTAAGACCACTTGTAAAAAGTTTAAAGAAGTTGGAAAATGTACTTTACACACAGAAAGCAAAATGTAGATAAATAAATTCGCATTTAAATTTCCATCTCAAAACATATAAATAATTGCTAATATGATCCAAGAAACATTGAAATAAATGCATTTTATGAAAAGATTAAACATAGATTTCACATCTATGATCTTCCTTGTTAATATATAAACAGTACATGTAAAACGTTTTTCTGAGGTTGGAAAGTACTTTTCTACAACCAACTTAAATGTAGACTGGAAATTCATATCCAGAGTTCAATTTTGAAAAGAATAATATAAATGGTAAAATGAAATGACAAACATCAAAATAAATGCCTTTTTGAGAAATGTTTGAAGCTGGTTTCACATCTATGAAACAGCACATGTAAAAAGAGTAGTTTTCTCCAGGAAAGCAAAAGAATAACATAAATGTTAAAATGAAACTACAAACATAACAATAAATGCATTTTTGAGAAATGTTTAAACATAGTATCAGATCTATGAATTTTTGTGTTTATATATTAAGACCACTTGTAAAAAGTTTAAAGAAGTTGGAAAATATAGTTTACACACAGAAAGCAAAATGTAGATAAATAAATTCGCATTTAAATTTCCATCTCAAAACATATAAATAATTGCTAATATGATCCAAGAAACATTGAAATAAATGCATTTTAGGAAAAGATTAAACATAGTTTTCACATCTATGAACTTCCTTGTTAATGCATAAACAGTACATGTAAAAAGTTTTTCTGAGGTTGGAAAGTACTTTTCTACAAGCAACTAAAATGTAGACTGGAAATTCATATCCTGAGTTCAATTTTGAAAAGAATAATATAAATGGTAAAATGAAATGACAAACATAAATGCTTTTTTGAGAAATGTTTAAAGCTGGTTTCATATCTATGAAACAGCACATGTAAAAAAAGTAGTTTTCTCCAGGAAAGCAAAAGAATAACATAAATGTTATAATGAAACTACAAACATAAAAATAAATGCATTTTTCAGAAATTTTTAAACATAGTATCAGATCTATGAATTATTGTGTTTATATATTAAGACCACTTGTAAAAAGTTTAAAGAAGTTGGAAAATGTACTTTACACACAGAAAGCAAAATGTAGATAAATAAATTCGCATTTAAATTTCCATCTCAAAACATATAAATAAATGCTAATATGAAGCTAGAAACATTGAATTAAATGCATTTTAGGAAAAAATTAAACAGTTTTCTCATCTATGAACTTCCTTGTTAATGCATAAACAGTACATGAAAAACGTTTTTCTGAGGTTGGAAAGTACTTTTATACAAGCAACTAAAATGTAGACTGAAAATTCACATCCAGAGTTCAATTTTGAAAAGAATAATATAAATGGTAAAATGAAATGACAAACATCAAAATAAATGCTTTTTTGAGAAATGTTTAAAGATGGTTTCACATCTATTTAACAGCACATGTAAAAAAAGTAGTTTTCTCCAAGACAGCAAAAGAATAATATAAATGTTAAAATGAAACTACAAACATAAAAACAAATGCATTTTTGAGAAATGTTTAAACATAGTTTCACATCTATGAATTTTCGTGTTTAAATATTAGGACCACTTGTAAAAAGTTTAAAGAAGTTGGAAAATGTACTTTACACACAGAAAGCAAAATGTAGATAAATAAATTCGCATTTAAATTTCCATCTCAAAACATATAAATAATTGCTAATATGATCCAAGAAACATTGAAATAAATGCATTTTAGGAAAAGATTAAACATAGATTTCACATCTATGATCTTCCTTGTTAATATATAAACAGTACATGTAAAACGTTTTTCTGAGGTTGCAATGTACTTTTATACAAGCAACTAAAATGTAGACTGAAAATTCACATCCAGAGTTCAATTTTGAAAAGAATAATATAAATGGTAAAATGAAATGACAAACATAAATGCTTTTTTGAGAAATGTTTAAAGCTGGTTTCACATCTATGAAACAGCACATGTAAAAAGAGTAGTTTTCTCCAGGAAAGCAAAAGAATAACATAAATGTTAAAATGAAACTACAAACATAACAATAAATGCATTTTTGAGAAATGTTTAAACATAGTATCAGATCTATGAATTTTTGTGTTTATATATTAAGACCACTTGTAAAAAGTTTAAAGAAGTTGGAAAATATAGTTTACACTCAGAAAGCAAAATGTAGATAAATAAATTCGCATTTAAATTTCCATCTCAAAACATATAAATAAATGCTAATATGAAGCTAGAAACATTGAATTAAATGCATTTTAGGAAAAAATAAAACATAGTTTTCTCATCTATGAACTTCCTTGTTAATATATAAACAGTACATGTAAAACGTTTTTCTCAGGTTGGAAAGTACTTTTCTACAAGCAACTAAAATGTAGACTGGAAATTCATATCCTGAGTTCAATTTTGAAAAGAATAATATAAATGGTAAAATGAAATGAGAAACATCAAAATAAATGCTTTTTTGAGAAATGTTTAAAGATGGTTTCACATCTATTTAACAGCACATGTAAAAAAAGTAGTTTTCTCCAAGACAGCAAAAGAATAATATAAATGTTAAAATGAAACTACAAACATAAAAATAAATGCATTTTTGAGAAATGTTTAAACATAGTATCAGATCTATGAATTTTTGTGTTTATATATTAAGACCACTTGTAAAAATTTTAGAGATGTTGGAAAATGTACTTTACACGCAGAAAGTAAAATGTAGATAAAGAAATTCGCATTTCAATTTCCATCTCAAAACATATAAATAATTGATACTATGAACATAGATACATTGAAATAAATGCATTTTAGGAAAAGATTAAACATAGTTTTCACATCTATGAACTTCCTTGTTAATGCATAAACAGTACATGTAAAACGTTTTTCTGAGGTTGCAAACTACTTTTATACAAGCAACTAAAATGTAGACTGAAAATTCACATCCAGAGTTCAATTTTGAAAAGAATAATATAAATGGTAAAATGAAATGACAAACATAAATGCTTTTTTGAGAAATGTTTAAAGTTGGTTTCACATCTATGAAACTGCACATGTTAAAAAAAAGTAGTTTTCTCCAAGACAGCAAAAGAATAATATAAATGTTAAAATGAAACTACAAACATAAAAATAAATGCATTTTTGAGAAATGTTTAAACATAGTTTCACATCTATGAATTTTCGTGTTTAAATATTAAGACCACTTGTAAAAAGTTTAAAGAAGTTGGAAAATGTACTTTACACACAGAAAGCAAAATGTAGATAAATAAATTCGCATTTAAATTTCCATCTCAAAACATATAAATAATTGCTAATATGATCCAAGAAACATTGAAATAAATGCATTTTATGAAAAGATTAAACATAGATTTCACATCTATGATCTTCCTTGTTAATATATAAACAGTACATGTAAAACGTTTTTCTGAGGTTGGAAAGTACTTTTCTACAACCAACTTAAATGTAGACTGGAAATTCATATCCAGAGTTCAATTTTGAAAAGAATAATATAAATGGTAAAATGAAATGACAAACATCAAAATAAATGCCTTTTTGAGAAATGTTTGAAGCTGGTTTCACATCTATGAAACAGCACATGTAAAAAGAGTAGTTTTCTCCAGGAAAGCAAAAGAATAATATAAATGTTAAAATGAAACTACAAACATAAAAATAAATGCATTTTTGAGAAATGTTTAAAGATAGTTTCACATCTATGAATTTTTGTGTTTATATATTAAGACCACTTGTAAAAAGTTTAAAGAAGTTGGAAAATATACTTTACACACAGAAAGCAAAATGTAGATAAATAAATTCGCATTTAAATTTCCATCTCAAAACATATAAATAAATGCTAATATGAAGCTAGAAACATTGAATTAAATGCATTTTAGGAAAAAATTAAACAGTTTTCTCATCTATGAACTTCCTTGTTAATGCATAAACAGTACATGAAAAACGTTTTTCTGAGGTTGGAAAATACTTTTATACAAGCAACTAAAATGTAGACTGAAAATTCACATCCAGAGTTCAATTTTGAAAAGAATAATATAAATGGTAAAATGAAATGACAAACATAAATGCTTTTTTGATAAATGTTTAAAGCTGGTTTCACATCTATGAAACTGCACATGTAAAAAAAAGTAGTTTTCTCCAAGACAGCAAAAGAATAATATAAATGTTAAAATGAAACTACAAACGTAAAAATAAATGCATTTTTGAGAAATGTTTAAACATAGTTTCACATCTATGAATTTTCGTGTTTAAATATTAAGACCACTTGTAAAAAGTTTAAAGAAGTTGGAAAATGTACTTTACACACAGAAAGCAAAATGTAGATAAATAAATTCGCATTTAAATTTCCATCTCAAAACATATAAATAATTGCTAATATGATCCAAGAAACATTGAAATAAATGCATTTTATGAAAAGATTAAACATAGATTTCACATCTATGATCTTCCTTGTTAATATATAAACAGTACATGTAAAACGTTTTTCTGAGGTTGGAAAGTACTTTTCTACAACCAACTTAAATGTAGACTGGAAATTCATATCCAGAGTTCAATTTTGAAAAGAATAATATAAATGGTAAAATGAAATGACAAACATCAAAATAAATGCCTTTTTGAGAAATGTTTGAAGCTGGTTTCACATCTATGAAACAGCACATGTAAAAAGAGTAGTTTTCTCCAGGAAAGCAAAAGAATAACATAAATGTTAAAATGAAACTACAAACATAACAATAAATGCATTTTTGAGAAATGTTTAAACATAGTATCAGATCTATGAATTTTTGTGTTTATATATTAAGACCACTTGTAAAAAGTTTAAAGAAGTTGGAAAATATAGTTTACACACAGAAAGCAAAATGTAGATAAATAAATTCGCATTTAAATTTCCATCTCAAAACATATAAATAATTGCTAATATGATCCAAGAAACATTGAAATAAATGCATTTTAGGAAAAGATTAAACATAGTTTTCACATCTATGAACTTCCTTGTTAATGCATAAACAGTACATGTAAAACGTTTTTCTGAGGTTGGAAAGTACTTTTCTACAAGCAACTAAAATGTAGACTGGAAATTCATATCCTGAGTTCAATTTTGAAAAGAATAATATAAATGGTAAAATGAAATGACAAACATAAATGCTTTTTTGAGAAATGTTTAAAGCTGGTTTCATATCTATGAAACAGCACATGTAAAAAAAGTAGTTTTCTCCAGGAAAGCAAAAGAATAACAAAAATGTTATAATGAAACTACAAACATAAAAATAAATGCATTTTTCAGAAATTTTTAAACATAGTATCAGATCTATGAATTATTGTGTTTATATATTAAGACCACTTGTAAAAAGTTTAAAGAAGTTGGAAAATATACTTTACACACAGAAAGCAAAATGTAGATAAATAAATTCGCATTTAAATTTCCATCTCAAAACATATAAATAAATGCTAATATGAAGCTAGAAACATTGAATTAAATGCATTTTAGGAAAAAATTAAACAGTTTTCTCATCTATGAACTTCCTTGTTAATGCATAAACAGTACATGAAAAACGTTTTTCTGAGGTTGGAAAGTACTTTTATACAAGCAACTAAAATGTAGACTGAAAATTCACATCCAGAGTTCAATTTTGAAAAGAATAATATAAATGGTAAAATGAAATGACAAACATCAAAATAAATGCTTTTTTGAGAAATGTTTAAAGATGGTTTCACATCTATTTAACAGCACATGTAAAAAAAGTAGTTTTCTCCAAGACAGCAAAAGAATAATATAAATGTTAAAATGAAACTACAAACATAAAAACAAATGCATTTTTGAGAAATGTTTAAACATAGTTTCACATCTATGAATTTTCGTGTTTAAATATTAGGACCACTTGTAAAAAGTTTAAAGAAGTTGGAAAATGTACTTTACACACAGAAAGCAAAATGTAGATAAATAAATTCGCATTTAAATTTCCATCTCAAAACATATAAATAATTGCTAATATGATCCAAGAAACATTGAAATAAATGCATTTTATGAAAAGATTAAACATAGATTTCACATCTATGATCTTCCTTGTTAATATATAAACAGTACATGTAAAACGTTTTTCTGAGGTTGCAATGTACTTTTATACAAGCAACTAAAATGTAGACTGAAAATTCACATCCAGAGTTCAATTTTGAAAAGAATAATATAAATGGTAAAATGAAATGACAAACATAAATGCTTTTTTGAGAAATGTTTAAAGCTGGTTTCACATCTATGAAACAGCACATGTAAAAAGAGTAGTTTTCTCCAGGAAAGCAAAAGAATAACATAAATGTTAAAATGAAACTACAAACATAACAATAAATGCATTTTTGAGAAATGTTTAAACATAGTATCAGATCTATGAATTTTTGTGTTTATATATTAAGACCACTTGTAAAAAGTTTAAAGAAGTTGGAAAATATAGTTTACACTCAGAAAGCAAAATGTAGATAAATAAATTCGCATTTAAATTTCCATCTCAAAACATATAAATAAATGCTAATATGAAGCTAGAAACATTGAATTAAATGCATTTTAGGAAAAAATAAAACATAGTTTTCTCATCTATGAACTTCCTTGTTAATATATAAACAGTACATGTAAAACGTTTTTCTCAGGTTGGAAAGTACTTTTCTACAAGCAACTAAAATGTAGACTGGAAATTCATATCCTGAGTTCAATTTTGAAAAGAATAATATAAATGGTAAAATGAAATGAGAAACATCAAAATAAATGCTTTTTTGAGAAATGTTTAAAGATGGTTTCACATCTATTTAACAGCACATGTAAAAAAAGTAGTTTTCTCCAAGACAGCAAAAGAATAATATAAATGTTAAAATGAAACTACAAACATAAAAATAAATGCATTTTTGAGAAATGTTTAAACATAGTATCAGATCTATGAATTTTTGTGTTTATATATTAAGACCACTTGTAAAAATTTTAGAGATGTTGGAAAATGTACTTTACACGCAGAAAGTAAAATGTAGATAAAGAAATTCGCATTTCAATTTCCATCTCAAAACATATAAATAATTGATACTATGAACATAGATACATTGAAATAAATGCATTTTAGGAAAAGATTAAACATAGTTTTCACATCTATGAACTTCCTTGTTAATGCATAAACAGTACATGTAAAACGTTTTTCTGAGGTTGCAAACTACTTTTATACAAGCAACTAAAATGTAGACTGAAAATTCACATCCAGAGTTCAATTTTGAAAAGAATAATATAAATGGTAAAATGAAATGACAAACATAAATGCTTTTTTGAGAAATGTTTAAAGTTGGTTTCACATCTATGAAACTGCACATGTTAAAAAAAAGTAGTTTTCTCCAAGACAGCAAAAGAATAATATAAATGTTAAAATGAAACTACAAACATAAAAATAAATGCATTTTTGAGAAATGTTTAAACATAGTTTCACATCTATGAATTTTCGTGTTTAAATATTAAGACCACTTGTAAAAAGTTTAAAGAAGTTGGAAAATGTACTTTACACACAGAAAGCAAAATGTAGATAAATAAATTCGCATTTAAATTTCCATCTCAAAACATATAAATAATTGCTAATATGATCCAAGAAACATTGAAATAAATGCATTTTATGAAAAGATTAAACATAGATTTCACATCTATGATCTTCCTTGTTAATATATAAACAGTACATGTAAAACGTTTTTCTGAGGTTGGAAAGTACTTTTCTACAACCAACTTAAATGTAGACTGGAAATTCATATCCAGAGTTCAATTTTGAAAAGAATAATATAAATGGTAAAATGAAATGACAAACATCAAAATAAATGCCTTTTTGAGAAATGTTTGAAGCTGGTTTCACATCTATGAAACAGCACATGTAAAAAGAGTAGTTTTCTCCAGGAAAGCAAAAGAATAATATAAATGTTAAAATGAAACTACAAACATAAAAATAAATGCATTTTTGAGAAATGTTTAAAGATAGTTTCACATCTATGAATTTTTGTGTTTATATATTAAGACCACTTGTAAAAAGTTTAAAGAAGTTGGAAAATATACTTTACACACAGAAAGCAAAATGTAGATAAATAAATTCGCATTTAAATTTCCATCTCAAAACATATAAATAAATGCTAATATGAAGCTAGAAACATTGAATTAAATGCATTTTAGGAAAAAATTAAACAGTTTTCTCATCTATGAACTTCCTTGTTAATGCATAAACAGTACATGAAAAACGTTTTTCTGAGGTTGGAAAATACTTTTATACAAGCAACTAAAATGTAGACTGAAAATTCACATCCAGAGTTCAATTTTGAAAAGAATAATATAAATGGTAAAATGAAATGAGAAACATCAAAATAAATGCTTTTTTGAGAAATGTTTAAAGATGGTTTCACATCTATTTAACAGCACATGTAAAAAAAAGTAGTTTTCTCCAAGACAGCAAAAGAATAATATAAATGTTAAAATGAAACTACAAACATAAAAATAAATGCATTTTTGAGAAATGTTTAAACATAGTTTCACATCTATGAATTTTCGTGTTTAAATATTAAGACCACTTGTAAAAAGTTTAAAGAAGTTGGAAAATGTACTTTACACACAGAAAGCAAAATGTAGATAAATAAATTCGCATTTAAATTTCCATCTCAAAACATATAAATAATTGCTAATATGATCCAAGAAACATTGAAATAAATGCATTTTATGAAAAGATTAAACATAGATTTCACATCTATGATCTTCCTTGTTAATATATAAACAGTACATGTAAAACGTTTTTCTGAGGTTGGAAAGTACTTTTCTACAACCAACTTAAATGTAGACTGGAAATTCATATCCAGAGTTCAATTTTGAAAAGAATAATATAAATGGTAAAATGAAATGACAAACATCAAAATAAATGCCTTTTTGAGAAATGTTTGAAGCTGGTTTCACATCTATGAAACAGCACATGTAAAAAGAGTAGTTTTCTCCAGGAAAGCAAAAGAATAACATAAATGTTAAAATGAAACTACAAACATAACAATAAATGCATTTTTGAGAAATGTTTAAACATAGTATCAGATCTATGAATTTTTGTGTTTATATATTAAGACCACTTGTAAAAAGTTTAAAGAAGTTGGAAAATATAGTTTACACACAGAAAGCAAAATGTAGATAAATAAATTCGCATTTAAATTTCCATCTCAAAACATATAAATAATTGCTAATATGATCCAAGAAACATTGAATTAAATGCATTTTAGGAAAAAATTAAACAGTTTTCTCATCTATGAACTTCCTTGTTAATGCATAAACAGTACATGAAAAACGTTTTTCTGAGGTTGGAAAGTACTTTTATACAAGCAACTAAAATGTAGACTGAAAATTCACATCCAGAGTTCAATTTTGAAAAGAATAATATAAATGGTAAAATGAAATGACAAACATCAAAATAAATGCTTTTTCTAGAAATGTTTAAAGATGGTTTCACATCTATTTAACAGCACATGTAAAAAAAGTAGTTTTCTCCAAGACAGCAAAAGAATAATATAAATGTTAAAATGAAACTACAAACATAAAAATAAATGCATTTTTGAGAAATGTTTAAACATAGTTTCACATCTATGAATTTTCGTGTTTAAATATTAAGACCACTTGTAAAAAGTTTAAAGAAGTTGGAAAATGTACTTTACACACAGAAAGCAAAATGTAGATAAATAAATTCGCATTTAAATTTCCATCTCAAAACATATAAATGATTGCTAATATGATCCAAGAAACATTGAAATAAATGCATTTTAGGAAAAGATTAAACATAGATTTCACATCTATGATCTTCCTTCTTAATATATAAACAGTACATGTAAAACGTTTTTCTGAGGTTGGAAAGTACTTTTCTACAACCAACTAAAATGTAGACTGGAAATTCATATCCAGAGTTCAATTTTGAAAAGAATAATATAAATGGTAAAATGAAATGACAAACATAAATGCTTTTTTGAGAAATGTTTAAAGCTGGTTTCACATCTATGAAACAGCACATGTAAAAAAAGTAGTTTTCTCCAGGAAAGCAAAAGAATAACATAAATGTTATAATGAAACTACAAAAATAAAAATAAATGCATTTTTGAGAAATGTTTAAACATAGTATCAGATCTATGAATTTTTGTGTTTATATATTAAGACCATTTGTAAAAAGTTTAAAGAAGTTGGAAAATATACTTTACACACAGAAAGCAAAATGTAGATAAATAAATTCGCATTTAAATTTCCATCTCAAAACATATAAATAAATGCTAATATGAAGCTAGAAACATTGAATTAAATGCATTTTAGGAAAAAATTAAACAGTTTTCTCATCTATGAACTTCCTTTTTAATGCATAAACAGTACATGAAAAACGTTTTTCTGAGGTTGGAAAATACTTTTATACAAGCAACTAAAATGTAGACTGAAAATTCACATCCAGAGTTCAATTTTGAAAAGAATAATATAAATGGTAAAATGAAATGACAAACATCAAAATAAATGCTTTTTTGAGAAATGTTTAAAGATGGTTTCACATCTATTTAACAGCACATGTAAAAAAAAGTAGTTTTCTCCAAGACAGCAAAAGAATAATATAAATGTTAAAATGAAACTACAAACATAAAAATAAATGCATTTTTGAGAAATGTTTAAACATAGTTTCACATCTATGAATTTTCGTGTTTAAATATTAAGACCACTTGTAAAAAGTTTAAAGAAGTTGGAAAATGTACTTTACACACAGAAAGCAAAATGTAGATAAATAAATTCGCATTTAAATTTCCATCTCAAAACATATAAATGATTGCTAATATGATCCAAGAAACATTGAAATAAATGCATTTTAGGAAAAGATTAAACATAGATTTCACATCTATGATCTCCCTTGTTAATATATAAACAGTACATGTAAAACGTTTTTCTGAGGTTGGAAAGTACTTTTCTACAACCAACTAAAATGTAGACTGGAAATTCATATCCAGAGTTCAATTTTGAAAAGAATAATATAAATGGTAAAATGAAATGACAAACATAAATGCTTTTTTGAGAAATGTTTAAAGCTGGTTTCACATCTATGAAACAGCACATGTAAAAAAAGTAGTTTTCTCCAGGAAAGCAAAAGAATAACATAAATGTTATAATGAAACTACAAAAATAAAAATAAATGCATTTTTGAGAAATGTTTAAACATAGTATCAGATCTATGAATTTTTGTGTTTATATATTAAGACCACTTGTAAAAAGTTTAAAGAAGTTGGAAAATATACTTTACACACAGAAAGCAAAATGTAGATAAATAAATTCGCATTTAAATTTCCATCTCAAAACATATAAATAAATGCTAATATGAAGCTAGAAACATTGAATTAAATGCATTTTAGGAAAAAATTAAACAGTTTTCTCATCTATGAACTTCCTTTTTAATGCATAAACAGTACATGAAAAACGTTTTTCTGAGGTTGGAAAATACTTTTATACAAGCAACTAAAATGTAGACTGAAAATTCACATCCAGAGTTCAATTTTGAAAAGAATAATATAAATGGTAAAATGAAATGACAAACATCAAAATAAATGCTTTTTTGAGAAATGTTTAAAGATGGTTTCACATCTATTTAACAGCACATGTAAAAAAAAGTAGTTTTCTCCAAGACAGCAAAAGAATAATATAAATGTTAAAATGAAACTACAAACATAAAAATAAATGCATTTTTGAGAAATGTTTAAACATAGTTTCACATCTATGAATTTTCGTGTTTAAATATTAAGACCACTTGTAAAAAGTTTAAAGAAGTTGGAAAATGTACTTTACACGCAGAAAGTAAAATGTAGATAAAGAAATTCGCATTTAAATTTCAATCTCAAAACATATAAATAATTGATACTATGAACATAGATACATTGAAATAAATGCATTTTAGGAAAAGATTAAACATAGTTTTCACATCTATGAACTTCCTTGTTAATGCATAAACAGTACATGTAAAACGTTTTTCTGAGGTTGCAAAGTACTTTTATACAAGCAACTAAAATGTAGACTGAAAATTCACATCCAGAGTTCAATTTTGAAAAGAATAATATAAATGGTAAAATGAAATGACAAACATAAATGCTTTTTTGAGAAATGTTTAAAGCTGGTTTCACATCTATGAAACAGCACATGTAAAAAGAGTAGTTTTCTCCAGGAAAGCAAAAGAATAACATAAATGTTAAAATGAAATGACAAACATCAAAATAAATGCTTTTTTGAGAAATGTTTTGAAGATGGTTTCACATCTATTTAACAGCACATGTAAAAAAAGTAGTTTTCTCCAAGACAGCAAAAGAATAATATAAATGTTAAAATGAAACTGCAAACATAAAAATAAATGCATTTTTGAGAAATGTTTAAACATAGTATCAGATCTATGAATTTTTGTGTTTATATATTAAGACCACTTGTAAAAATTTTAGAGATGTTTGAAAATGTACTTTACACGCAGAAAGTAAAATATAGATAAAGAAATTCGCATTTAAATTTCCATCTCAAAACATATAAATAAATGATACTATGAACATAGATACATTGAAATAAATGCATTTTAGGAAAAGATTAAACATAGTTTTCACATCTATGAACTTCCTTGTTAATGCATAAACAGTACATGTAAAACGTTTTTCTGAGGTTGCAAAGTACTTTTATACAAGCAACTAAAATGTAGACTGAAAATTCACATCCAGAGTTCAATTTTGAAAAGAATAATATAAATGGTAAAATGAAATGACAAACATAAATGCTTTTTTGAGAAATGTTTAAAGCTGGTTTCACATCAATGAAACTGCACATGTAAAAAAAAGTAGTTTTCTCCAAGACAGCAAAAGAATAATATAAATGTTAAATTGAAACAACAAACATAAAAATAAATGCATTTTTGAGAAATGTTTAAACATAGTTTCACATCTATGAATTTTCGTGTTTAAATATTAAGACCACTTGTAAAAAGTTTAAAGAAGTTGGAAAATGTACTTTACACACAGAAAGCAAAATGTAGATAAATAAATTCGCATTTAAATTTCCATCTCAAAACATATAAATAATTGCTAATATGATCCAAGAAACATTGAAATAAATGCATTTTATGAAAAGATTAAACATAGATTTCACATCTATGATCTTCCTTGTTAATATATAAACAGTACATGTAAAACGTTTTTCTGAGGTTGGAAAGTACTTTTCTACAAGCAACTAAAATGTAGACTGGAAATTCATATCCTGAGTTCAATTTTGAAAAGAATAATATAAATGGGAAAATGAAATGACAAACATCAAAATAAATGCTTTTTTGAGAAATGTTTGAAGCTCGTTTCACATCTATGAAACAGCACATGTAAAAAGAGTAGTTTTCTCCAGGAAAGCAAAAGAATAACATAAATGTTAAAATGAAATGACAAACATCAAAATAAATGCTTTTTTGAGAAATGTTTAAAGATGGTTTCACATCTATTTAACAGCACATGTAAAAAAAGTAGTTTTCTCCAAGACAGCAAAAGAATAATATAAATGTTAAAATGAAACTACAAACATAAAAATAAATGCATTTTTGAGAAATGTTTAAACATAGTATCAGATCTATGAATTTTTGTGTTTATATATTAAGACCACTTGTAAAAATTTTAGAGATGTTGGAAAATGTACTTTACACGCAGAAAGTAAAATGTAGATAAAGAAATTCGCATTTAAATTTCAATCTCAAAACATATAAATAATTGATACTATGAACATCGATACATTGAAATAAATGCATTTTAGGAAAAGATTAAACATAGTTTCACATCTATGAACTTCCTTGTTAATGCATAAACAGTACATGTAAAACGTTTTTCTGAGGTTGCAAAGTACAAGCAACTAAAATGTAGACTGAAAATTCACATCCAGAGTTCAATTTTGAAAAGAATAATATAAATGGTAAAATGAAATGACAAACATAAATGCTTTTTTGAGAAATGTTTAAAGCTGGTTTCACATCTATGTAAAAAAAGTATTTTTCTCCAGGAAAGCAAAAGAATAACATAAATGTTATAATGAAACTACAAACATAAAAATAAATGCATTTTTGAGAAATGTTTAAAGCTGATTTCACATCTATGAAACTGCACATGTAAAAAAAAGTAGTTTTCTCCAAGACAGCAAAAGAATAATATAAATGTTAAAATGAAACTACAAACATAAAAATAAATGCATTTTTGAGAAATGTTTAAACATAGTTTCACATCTATGAATTTTCGTGTTTAAATATTAAGACGTAAAAAGTTTAAAGAAGTTGGAAAATGTACTTTACACACAGAAAGCAAAATGTAGATAAATAAATTCGCATTTAAATTTCCATCTCAAAACATATAAATAAATGCTAATATGAAGCTAGAAAGATTGAATTAAATGCATTTTAGGAAAAAATTAAACAGTTTTCTCATCTATGAACTTCCTTGTTAATATATAAACAGTACATGTAAAACGTTTTTCTGAGGTTGGAAAGTACTTTTCTACAAGCAACTAAAATGTAGACTGGAAATTCATATCCTGAGTTCAATTTTGAAAAGAATAATATAAATGGTAAAATGAAATGAGAAACATCAAAATAAATGCTTTTTTGAGAAATGTTTAAAGATGGTTTCACATCTATTTAACAGCACATGTAAAAAAAGTAGTTTTCTCCAAGACAGCAAAAGAATAAGATAAGTGTTAAAATGAAACTACAAACATAAAAATAAATGCATTTTTGAGAAATGTTTAAACATAGTATCAGATCTATGAATTTTTGTGTTTATATATTAAGACCACTTGTAAAAATTTTAGAGATGTTGGAAAATGTACTTTACACGCAGAAAGTAAAATGTAGATAAAGAAATTCGCATTTAAATTTCCATCTCAAAACATATAAATAATTGATACTATGAACATAGATACATTGAAATAAATGCATTTTAGGAAAAGATTAAACATAGTTTTCACATCTATGAACTTCCTTGTTAATGCATAAACAGTACATGTAAAACGTTTTTCTGAGGTTGCAAAGTACTTTTATACAAGCAACTAAAATGTAGACTGGAAATTCATATCCAGAGTTCAATTTTGAAAAGAATAATATAAATGGTAAAATGAAATGACAAACATAAATGCTTTTTTGAGAAATGTTTAAAGCTGGTTTCACATCTATGAAACAGCACATGTAAAAAAAGTATTCTCCAGGAAAGCAAAAGAATAACATAAATGTTATAATGAAACTACAAACATAAAAATAAATGCATTTTTGAGAAATGTTTAAACATAGTATCAGATCTATGAATTTTTGTGTTTATATATTAAGACCACTTGTAAAATGTTTAAAGAAGTTGGAAAATATACTTTACACACAGAAAGCAAAATGTAGATAAATAAATTCGCATTTAAATTTCCATCTCAAAACATATAAATAAATGCTAATATGAAGCTAGAAACATTGAATTAAATGCATTTTAGGAAAAAATTAAACAGTTTTCTCATCTATGAACTTCCTTGTTAATGCATAAACAGTACATGAAAAACGTTTTTCTGAGGTTGGAAAATACTTTTATACAAGCAACTAAAATGTAGACTGAAAATTCACATCCAGAGTTCAATTTTGAAAAGAATAATATAAATGGTAAAATGAAATGACAAACATCAAAATAAATGCTTTTTTGAGAAATGTTTAAAGATGGTTTCACATCTATTTAACAGCACATGTAAAAAAAAGTAGTTTTCTCCAAGACAGCAAAAGAATAATATAAATGTTAAAATGAAACTACAAAATAAAAATAAATGCATTTTTGAGAAATGTTTAAACATAGTTTCACATCTATGAATTTTCGTGTTTAAATATTAAGACCACTTGTAAAAAGTTTAAAGAAGTTGGAAAATGTACTTTACACACAGACAGCAAAATGTAGATAAATAAATTCGCATTTAAATTTCCATCTCAAAACATATAAATAAATGCTAATATGAAGCTAGAAACATTGAATTAAATGCATTTTAGGAAAAAAATTAAACATAGTTTTCTCATCTATGAACTTCCTTGTTAATATATAAACAGTACATGTAAAACGTTTTTCTGAGGTTGGAAAGTACTTTTCTACAAGCAACTAAAATGTAGACTGGAAATTCATATCCTGAGTTCAATTTTGAAAAGAATAATATAAATGGTAAAATGAAATGAGAAACATCAAAATAAATGCTTTTTTGAGAAATGTTTAAAGATGGTTTCACATCTATTTAACAGCACATGTAAAAAAAGTAGTTTTCTCCAAGACAGCAAAAGAATAATATAAATGTTAAAATGAAACTACAAGCATAAAAATAAATGCATTTTTGAGAAATGTTTAAACATAGTATCAGATCTATGAATTTTTGTGTTTATATATTAAGACCACTTGTAAAAATTTTAGAGATGTTGGAAAATGTACTTTACACGCAGAAAGTAAAATGTAGATAAAGAAATTCGCATTTAAATTTCCATCTCAAAACATATAAATAATTGATACTATGAACATAGATACATTGAAATAAATGCATTTTAGGAAAAGATTAAACATAGTTTTCACATCTATGAACTTCCTTGTTAATGCATAAACAGTACATGTAAAACGTTTTTCTGAGATTGCAAAGTACTTTTATACAAGCAACTAAAATGTAGACTGGAAATTCATATCCAGAGTTCAATTTTGAAAAGAATAATATAAATGGTAAAATGAAATGACAAACATAAATGCTTTTTTGAGAAATGTTTAAAGCTGGTTTCACATCTATGTAAAAAAAGTAGTTTTCTCCAGGAAAGCAAAAGAATAACATAAATGTTATAATGAAACTACAAACATAAAAATAAATGCATTTTTGAGAAATGTTTAAACATAGTATCAGATCTATGAATTTTTGTGTTTATATATTAAGACCACTTGTAAAAAGTTTAAAGAAGTTGGAAAATATACTTTACACACAGAAAGCAAAATGTAGATAAATAAATTCGCATTTAAATTTCCATCTCAAAACATATAAATAAATGCTAATATGAAGCTAGAAACATTGAATTAAATGCATTTTAGGAAAAAATTAAACAGTTTTCTCATCTATGAACTTCCTTGTTAATATATAAACAGTACATGAAAAACGTTTTTCTGAGATTGGAAAGTACTTTTCTACAAGCAACTAAAATGTAGAATGAAAATTCACATTCAGATTTCAATTTTGAAAAGAATAATATTAATTGTAAAATGAAATGACAAACATCAAAATAAATGCTTTTTTGATAAATGTTTAAACATAGTTTCACATCTATGAATTTTTGTGTTTAAATATTAAGACCACTTGTAAAAAGTTTAGAGATGTTGGAAAATGTACTTTACACGCAGAAAGTAAAATGTAGATAAAGAAATTCGCATTTAAATTTCCATCTCAAAACATATAAATAATTGATACTATGAACATAGATACATTGAAATAAATGCATTTTAGGAAAAGATTAAACATAGTTTTCACATCTATGAACTTCCTTGTTAATGCATAAACAGTACATGTAAAACGTTTTTCTGAGGTTCGAAACTACTTTTATACAAGCAACTAAAATGTAGACTGAAAATTCACTTACAGAGTTCAATTTTGAAAAGAATAATATAAATGGTAAAATGAAATGACAAACATAAATGCTTTTTTGAGAAATGTTTAAAGCTGGTTTCACATCTATGAAACAGCACATGTAAAAAAAGTAGTTTTCTCCAGGAAAGCAAAAGAATAACATAAATGTTATAATGAAACTACAAACATAAAAATAAATGCATTTTTCAGAAATTTTTAAACATAGTATCAGATCTATGAATTATTGTGTTTATATATTAAGACCACTTGTAAAAAGTTTAAAGAAGTTGGAAAATATACTTTACACACAGAAAGCAAAATGTAGATAAATATATTCGCATTTAAATTTCCATCTCAAAACATATAAATAAATGCTAATATGAAGCTAGAAACATTGAATTAAATGCATTTTAGGAAAAAATTAAACAGTTTTCTCATCTATGAACTTCCTTGTTAATGCATAAACAGTACATGAAAAACGTTTTTCTGACGTTGGAAAGTACTTTTATACAAGCAACTAAAATGTAGACTGAAAATTCACATCCAGAGTTCAATTTTGAAAAGAATAATATAAATGGTAAAATGAAATGACAAACATAAATGCTTTTTTGAGAAATGTTTAAAGCTGGTTTCACATCTATGAAACTGCACATGTAAAAAAAAGTAGTTTTCTCCAAGACAGCAAAAGAATAATATAAATGTTAAAATGAAACTACAAACATAAAAATAAATGCATTTTTGAGAAATGTTTAAACATAGTTTCACATCTATGAATTTTCGTGTTTAAATATTAAGACCACTTGTAAAAAGTTTAAAGAAGTTGGAAAATGTACTTTACACACAGAAAGCAAAATGTAGATAAATAAATTCGCATTTAAATTTCCATCTCAAAACATATAAATAAATGCTAATATGAAGCTAGAAACATTGAATTAAATGCATTTTAGGAAAAAATTAAACATAGTTTTCTCATCTATGAACTTCCTTGTTAATATATAAACAGTACATGTAAAACGTTTTTCTGAGGTTGGAAACTACTTTTCTACAAGCAACTAAAATGTAGACTGGAAATTCATATCCTGAGTTCAATTTTGAAAAGAATAATATAAATGGTAAAATGAAATGAGAAACATCAAAATAAATGCTTTTTTGAGAAATGTTTAAAGATGGTTTCACATCTATTTAACAGCACATGTAAAAAAAGTAGTTGTCTCCAAGACAGCAAAAGAATAATATAAATGTTAAAATGAAACTACAAACATAAAAATAAATGCATTTTTGAGAAATGTTTAAACATAGTATCAGATCTATGAATTTTTGTGTTTATATATTAAGACCACTTGTAAAAATTTTAGAGATGTTGGAAAATGTACTTTACACGAAGAAAGTAAAATAAAGTAAATAAAGAAAGTAAAGAAATTCAATTTTGAAAAGAATAATATAAATGGTAAAATGAAATGACAAACATAAATGCTTTTTTGAGAAATGTTTAAAGCTGGTTTCACATCTATGTAAAAAAAGTAGTTTTCTCCAGGAAAGCAAAAGAATAACATAAATGTTATAATGAAACTACAAACATAAAAATAAATGCATTTTTGAGAAATGTTTAAACATAGTATCAGATCTATGAATTTTTGTGTTTATATATTAAGACCACTTGTAAAAAGTTTAAAGAAGTTGGAAAATATACTTTACACACAGAAAGCAAAATGTAGATAAATAAATTCGCATTTAAATTTCCATCTCAAAACATATCAATAAATGCTAATATGAAGCTAGAAACATTGAATTAAATGCATTTTAGGAAAAAATTAAACAGTTTTCTCATCTATGAACTTCCTTGTTAATATATAAACAGTACATGAAAAACGTTTTTCTGAGATTGGAAAGTACTTTTCTACAAGCAACTAAAATGTAGAATGAAAATTCACATTCAGATTTCAATTTTGAAAAGAATAATATAAATTGTAAAATGAAATGACAAACATCAAAATAAATGCTTTTTTGATAAATGTTTAAACATAGTTTCACATCTATGAATTTTTGTGTTTAAATATTAAGACCACTTGTAAAAAGTTTAGAGATGTTGGAAAATGTACTTTACACGCAGAAAGTAAAATGTAGATAAAGAAATTCGCATTTCAATTTCCATCTCAAAACATATAAATAATTGATACTATGAACATAGATACATTGAAATAAATGCATTTTAGGAAAAGATTAAACATAGTTTTCACATCTATGAACTTCCTTGTTAATGCATAAACAGTACATGTAAAACGTTTTTCTGAGGTTCGAAACTACTTTTATACAAGCAACTAAAATGTAGACTGAAAATTCACTTACAGAGTTCAATTTTGAAAAGAATAATATAAATGGTAAAATGAAATGACAAACATAAATGCTTTTTTGAGAAATGTTTAAAGCTGGTTTCATATCTATGAAACAGCACATGTAAAAAAAGTAGTTTTCTCCAGGAAAGCAAAAGAATAACATAAATGTTATAATGAAACTACAAACATAAAAATAAATGCATTTTTCAGAAATTTTTAAACATAGTATCAGATCTATGAATTATTGTGTTTATATATTAAGACCACTTGTAAAAAGTTTAAAGAAGTTGGAAAATATACTTTACACACAGAAAGCAAAATGTAGATAAATAAATTCGCATTTAAATTTCCATCTCAAAACATATAAATAAATGCTAATATGAAGCTAGAAACATTGAATTAAATGCATTTTAGGAAAAAATTAAACAGTTTTCTCATCTATGAACTTCCTTGTTAATGCATAAACAGTACATGAAAAACGTTTTTCTGAGGTTGGAAAGTACTTTTATACAAGCAACTAAAATGTAGACTGAAAATTCACATCCAGAGTTCAATTTTGAAAAGAATAATATAAATGGTAAAATGAAATGACAAACATCAAAATAAATGCTTTTTTGAGAAATGTTTAAAGATGGTTTCACATCTATTTAACAGCACATGTAAAAAAAAGTAGTTTTCTCCAAGACAGCAAAAGAATAATATAAATGTTAAAATGAAACTACAAACATAAAAATAAATACATTTTTGAGAAATGTTTAAACATAGTTTCACATCTATTAATTTTCGTGTTTAAATATTAAGACCACTTGTAAAAAGTTTAAAGAAGTTGGAAAATGTACTTTTCACACAGAAAGCAAAATGTAGATAAATAAATTCGCATTTAAATATCCATCTCAAAACATATAAATAATTGCTAATATGATCCAAGAAACATTGAAATAAATGCATTTTATGAAAAGATTAAACATAGATTTCACATCTATGATCTTCCTTGTTAATATATAAACAGTACATGTAAAACGTTTTTCTGAGGTTGGAAAGTACTTTTCTACAACCAACTAAAATGTAGACTGGAAATTCATATCCAGAATTCAATTTTGAAAAGAATAATATAAATGGTAAAATGAAATGACAAACATCAAAATAAATGCCTTTTTGAGAAATGTTTGAAGCTGGTTTCACATCTATGAAACAGCACATGTAAAAAGAGTAGTTTTCTCCAGGAAAGCAAAAGAATAACATAAATGTTAAAATGAAACTACAAACATAACAATAAATGCATTTTTGAGAAATGTTTAAACATAGTATCAGATCTATGAATTTTTGTGTTTATATATTAAGACCACTTGTAAAAAGTTTAAAGAAGTTGGAAAATATAGTTTACACTCAGAAAGCAAAATGTAGATAAATAAATTCGCATTTAAATTTCCATCTCAAAACATATAAATAAATGCTAATATGAAGCTAGAAACATTGAATTAAATGCATTTTAGGAAAAAATTAAACATAGTTTTCTCATCTATGAACTTCCTTGTTAATATATAAACAGTACATGTAAAACGTTTTTCTCAGGTTGGAAAGTACTTTTCTACAAGCAACTAAAATGTAGACTGGAAATTCATATCATGAGTTCAATTTTGAAAAGAATAATATAAATGGTAAAATGAAATGACAAACATAAATGCTTTTTTGAGAAATGTTTAAAGCTGGTTTCACATCAATGAAACTGCACATGTAAAAAAAAGTAGTTTTCTCCAAGACAGCAAAAGAATAATATAAATGTTAAATTGAAACAACAAACATAAAAATAAATGCATTTTTGAGAAATGTTTAAACATAGTTTCACATCTATGAATTTTCGTGTTTAAATATTAAGACCACTTGTAAAAAGTTTAAAGAAGTTGGAAAATGTACTTTACACACAGAAAGCAAAATGTAGATAAATAAATTCGCATTTAAATTTCCATCTCAAAACATATAAATAATTGCTAATATGATCCAAGAAACATTGAAATAAATGCATTTTATGAAAAGATTAAACATAGATTTCACATCTATGATCTTCCTTGTTAATATATAAACAGTACATGTAAAACGTTTTTCTGAGGTTGGAAAGTACTTTTCTACAACCAACTTAAATGTAGACTGGAAATTCATATCCAGAGTTCAATTTTGAAAAGAATAATATAAATGGTAAAATGAAATGACAAACATCAAAATAAATGCCTTTTTGAGAAATGTTTGAAGCTGGTTTCACATCTATGAAACAGCACATGTAAAAAGATTAGTTTTCTCCAGGAAAGCAAAAGAATAACATAAATGTTAAAATGAAACTACAAACATAACAATAAATGCATTTTTGAGAAATGTTTAAACATAGTATCAGATCTATGAATTTTTGTGTTTATATATTAAGACCACGTAAAAAGTTTAAAGAAGTTGGAAAATATAGTTTACACACAGAAAGCAAAATGTAGATAAATAAATTCGCATTTAAATTTCCATCTCAAAACATATAAATAAATGCTAATATGAAGCTAGAAACATTGAATTAAATGCATTTTAGGAAAAAATTAAACATAGTTTTCTCATCTATGAACTTCCTTGTTAATATATAAACAGTACATGTAAAACGTTTTTCTGAGGTTGGAAAGTACTTTTCTACAAGCAACTAAAATGTAGACTGGAAATTCATATCCTGAGTTCAATTTTGAAAAGAATAATATAAATGGGAAAATGAAATGACAAACATCAAAATAAATGCTTTTTTGAGAAATGTTTGAAGCTCGTTTCACATCTATGAAACAGCACATGTAAAAAGAGTAGTTTTCTCCAGGAAAGCAAAAGAATAACATAAATGTTAAAATGAAATGACAAACATCAAAATAAATGCTTTTTTGAGAAATGTTTAAAGATGGTTTCACATCTATTTAACAGCACATGTAAAAAAAGTAGTTTTCTCCAAGACAGCAAAAGAATAATATAAATGTTAAAATGAAACTACAAACATAAAAATAAATGCATTTTTGAGAAATGTTTAAACATAGTATCAGATCTATGAATTTTTGTGTTTATATATTAAGACCACTTGTAAAAATTTTAGAGATGTTGGAAAATGTACTTTACACGCAGAAAGTAAAATGTAGATAAAGAAATTCGCATTTAAATTTCAATCTCAAAACATATAAATAATTGATACTATGAACATCGATACATTGAAATAAATGCATTTTAGGAAAAGATTAAACATAGTTTCACATCTATGAACTTCCTTGTTAGTACATGTAAAACGTTTTTCTGAGGTTGCAAAGTACAAGCAACTAAAATGTAGACTGAAAATTCACATCCAGAGTTCAATTTTGAAAAGAATAATATAAATGGTAAAATGAAATGACAAACATAAATGCTTTTTTGAGAAATGTTTAAAGCTGGTTTCACATCTATGTAAAAAAAGTATTTTTCTCCAGGAAAGCAAAAGAATAACATAAATGTTATAATGAAACTACAAACATAAAAATAAATGCATTTTTGAGAAATGTTTAAAGCTGATTTCACATCTATGAAACTGCACATGTAAAAAAAAGTAGTTTTCTCCAAGACAGCAAAAGAATAATATAAATGTGAAAATGAAACTACAAACATAAAAATAAATGCATTTTTGAGAAATGTTTAAACATAGTTTCACATCTATGAATTTTCGTGTTTAAATATTAAGACGTAAAAAGTTTAAAGAAGTTGGAAAATGTACTTTACACACAGAAAGCAAAATGTAGATAAATAAATTCGCATTTAAATTTCCATCTCAAAACATATAAATAAATGCTAATATGAAGCAAGAAAGATTGAATTAAATGCATTTTAGGAAAAAATTAAACAGTTTTCTCATCTATGAACTTCCTTGTTAATATATAAACAGTACATGTAAAACGTTTTTCTGAGGTTGGAAAGTACTTTTCTACAAGCAACTAAAATGTAGACTGGAAATTCATATCCTGAGTTCAATTTTGAAAAGAATAATATAAATGGTAAAATGAAATGAGAAACATCAAAATAAATGCTTTTTTGAGAAATGTTTAAAGATGGTTTCACATCTATTTAACAGCACATGTAAAAAAAGTAGTTTTCTCCAAGACAGCAAAAGAATAAGATAAGTGTTAAAATGAAACTACAAACATAAAAATAAATGCATTTTTGAGAAATGTTTAAACATAGTATCAGATCTATGAATTTTTGTGTTTATATATTAAGACCACTTGTAAAAATTTTAGAGATGTTGGAAAATGTACTTTACACGCAGAAAGTAAAATGTAGATAAAGAAATTCGCATTTAAATTTCCATCTCAAAACATATAAATAATTGATACTATGAACATAGATACATTGAAATAAATGCATTTTAGGAAAAGATTAAACATAGTTTTCACATCTATGAACTTCCTTGTTAATGCATAAACAGTACATGTAAAACGTTTTTCTGAGGTTGCAAAGTACTTTTATACAAGCAACTAAAATGTAGACTGGAAATTCATATCCAGAGTTCAATTTTGAAAAGAATAATATAAATGGTAAAATGAAATGACAAACATAAATGCTTTTTTGAGAAATGTTTAAAGCTGGTTTCACATCTATGAAACAGCACATGTAAAAAAAGTATTCTCCAGGAAAGCAAAAGAATAACATAAATGTTATAATGAAACTACAAACATAAAAATAAATGCATTTTTGAGAAATGTTTAAACATAGTATCAGATCTATGAATTTTTGTGTTTATATATTAAGACCACTTGTAAAAAGTTTAAAGAAGTTGGAAAATATACTTTACACACAGAAAGCAAAATGTAGATAAATAAATTCGCATTTAAATTTCCATCTCAAAACATATAAATAAATGCTAATATGAAGCTAGAAACATTGAATTAAATGCATTTTAGGAAAAAATTAAACAGTTTTCTCATCTATGAACTTCCTTGTTAATGCATAAACAGTACATGAAAAACGTTTTTCTGAGGTTGGAAAATACTTTTATACAAGCAACTAAAATGTAGACTGAAAATTCACATCCAGAGTTCAATTTTGAAAAGAATAATATAAATGGTAAAATGAAATGACAAACATCAAAATAAATGCTTTTTTGAGAAATGTTTAAAGATGGTTTCACATCTATTTAACAGCACATGTAAAAAAAAGTAGTTTTCTCCAAGACAGCAAAAGAATAATATAAATGTTAAAATGAAACTACAAAATAAAAATAAATGCATTTTTGAGAAATGTTTAAACATAGTTTCACATCTATGAATTTTCGTGTTTAAATATTAAGACCACTTGTAAAAAGTTTAAAGAAGTTGGAAAATGTACTTTACACACAGAAAGCAAAATGTAGATAAATAAATTCGCATTTAAATTTCCATCTCAAAACATATAAATAATTGCTAATATGATCCAAGAAACATTGAAATAAATGCATTTTATGAAAAGATTAAACATAGATTTCACATCTATGATCTTCCTTGTTAATATATAAACAGTACATGTAAAACGTTTTTCTGAGGTTGGAAAGTACTTTTCTACAACCAACTTAAATGTAGACTGGAAATTCATATCCAGAGTTCAATTTTGAAAAGAATAATATAAATGGTATAATGAAATGACAAACATCAAAATAAATGCCTTTTGGAGAAATGTTTGAAGCTGGTTTCACATCTATGAAACAGCACATGTAAAAAGAGTAGTTTTCTCCAGGAAAGCAAAAGAATAACATAAATGTTAAAATGAAACTACAAACATAACAATAAATGCATTTTTGAGAAATGTTTAAACATAGTATCAGATCTATGAATTTTTGTGTTTATATATTAAGACCACTTGTAAAAAGTTTAAAGAAGTTGGAAAATATAGTTTACACACAGAAAGCAAAATGTAGATAAATAAATTCGCATTTAAATTTCCATCTCAAAACATATAAATAAATGCTAATATGAAGCTAGAAACATTGAATTAAATGCATTTTAGGAAAAAATTAAACATAGTTTTCTCATCTATGAACTTCCTTGTTAATATATAAACAGTACATGTAAAACGTTTTTCTGAGGTTGGAAAGTACAAGCAACTAAAATGTAGACTGGAAATTCATATCCTGAGTTCAATTTTGAAAAGAATAATATAAATGGGAAAATGAAATGACAAACATCAAAATAAATGCTTTTTTGAGAAATGTTTAAAGCTGGTTTCACATCTATGAAACAGCACATGTAAAAAGAGTAGTTTTCTCCAAGACAGCAAAAGAATAATATAAATGTTAAAATGAAACTACAAACATAAAAATAAATGCATTTTTGAGAAATGTTTAAACATAGTTTCACATCTATGAATTTTCGTGTTTAAATATTAAGACCACTTGTAAAAAGTTTAAAGAAGTTGGAAAATGTACTTTACACACAGAAAGCAAAATGTAGATAAATAAATTCGCATTTAAATTTCCATCTCAAAACATATAAATAATTGCTAATATGATCCAAGAAACATTGAAATAAATGCATTTTATGAAAAGATTAAACATAGATTTCACATCTATGATCTTCCTTGTTAATATATAAACAGTACATGTAAAAGGTTTTTCTGAGGTTGGAAAGTACTTTTCTACAACCAACTTAAATGTATACTGGAAATTCATATCCAGAGTTCAATTTTGAAAAGAATAATATAAATGGTAAAATGAAATGACAAACATCAAAATAAATGCCTTTTTGAGAAATGTTTGAAGCTGGTTTCACATCTATGAAACAGCACATGTAAAAAGAGTAGTTTTCTCCAGGAAAGCAAAAGAATAATATAAATGTTAAAATGAAACTACAAACATAAAAATAAATGCAGTTTTGAGAAATGTTTAAAGATAGTTTCACATCTATGAATTTTTGTGTTTATATATTAAGACCACTTGTAAAAAGTTTAAAGAAGTTGGAAAATATACTTTACACACAGAAAGCAAAATGTAGATAAATAAATTCGCATTTAAATTTCCATCTCAAAACATATAAATAAATGCTAATATGAAGCTAGAAACATTGAATTAAATGCATTTTAGGAAAAAATTAAACAGTTTTCTCATCTATGAACTTCCTTGTTAATGCATAAACAGTACATGAAAAACGTTTTTCTGAGGTTGGAAAATACTTTTATACAAGCAACTAAAATGTAGACTGAAAATTCACATCCAGAGTTCAATTTTGAAAAGAATAATATAAATGGTAAAATGAAATGACAAACATAAATGCTTTTTTGATAAATGTTTAAAGCTGGTTTCACATCTATGAAACTGCACATGTAAAAAAAAGTAGTTTTCTCCAAGACAGCAAAAGAATAATATAAATGTTAAAATGAAACTACAAACGTAAAAATAAATGCATTTTTGAGAAATGTTTAAACATAGTTTCACATCTATGAATTTTCGTGTTTAAATATTAAGACCACTTGTAAAAAGTTTAAAGAAGTTGGAAAATGTACTTTACACACAGAAAGCAAAATGTAGATAAATAAATTCGCATTTAAATTTCCATCTCAAAACATATAAATAATTGCTAATATGATCCAAGAAACATTGAAATAAATGCATTTTATGAAAAGATTAAACATAGATTTCACATCTATGATCTTCCTTGTTAATATATAAACAGTACATGTAAAACGTTTTTCTGAGGTTGGAAAGTACTTTTCTACAACCAACTTAAATGTAGACTGGAAATTCATATCCAGAGTTCAATTTTGAAAAGAATAATATAAATGGTAAAATGAAATGACAAACATCAAAATAAATGCCTTTTTGAGAAATGTTTGAAGCTGGTTTCACATCTATGAAACAGCACATGTAAAAAGAGTAGTTTTCTCCAGGAAAGCAAAAGAATAACATAAATGTTAAAATGAAACTACAAACATAACAATAAATGCATTTTTGAGAAATGTTTAAACATAGTATCAGATCTATGAATTTTTGTGTTTATATATTAAGACCACTTGTAAAAAGTTTAAAGAAGTTGGAAAATATAGTTTACACACAGAAAGCAAAATGTAGATAAATAAATTCGCATTTAAATTTCCATCTCAAAACATATAAATAATTGCTAATATGATCCAAGAAACATTGAAATAAATGCATTTTAGGAAAAGATTAAACATAGTTTTCACATCTATGAACTTCCTTGTTAATGCATAAACAGTACATGTAAAACGTTTTTCTGAGGTTGGAAAGTACTTTTCTACAAGCAACTAAAATGTAGACTGGAAATTCATATCCTGAGTTCAATTTTGAAAAGAATAATATAAATGGTAAAATGAAATGACAAACATAAATGCTTTTTTGAGAAATGTTTAAAGCTGGTTTCATATCTATGAAACAGCACATGTAAAAAAAGTAGTTTTCTCCAGGAAAGCAAAAGAATAACATAAATGTTATAATGAAACTACAAACATAAAAATAAATGCATTTTTCAGAAATTTTTAAACATAGTATCAGATCTATGAATTATTGTGTTTATATATTAAGACCACTTGTAAAAAGTTTAAAGAAGTTGGAAAATATACTTTACACACAGAAAGCAAAATGTAGATAAATAAATTCGCATTTAAATTTCCATCTCAAAACATATAAATAAATGCTAATATGAAGCTAGAAACATTGAATTAAATGCATTTTAGGAAAAAATTAAACAGTTTTCTCATCTATGAACTTCCTTGTTAATGCATAAACAGTACATGAAAAACGTTTTTCTGAGGTTGGAAAGTACTTTTATACAAGCAACTAAAATGTAGACTGAAAATTCACATCCAGAGTTCAATTTTGAAAAGAATAATATAAATGGTAAAATGAAATGACAAACATAAATGCTTTTTTGAGAAATGTTTAAAGCTGGTTTCACATCTATGAAACTGCACATGTAAAAAAAAGTAGTTTTCTCCAAGACAGCAAAAGAATAATATAAATGTTAAAATGAAACTACAAAGATAAAAATAAATGAATTTTTGAGAAATGTTTAAACATTGTTTCACATCTATGAATTTTCGTGTTTAAATATTAAGACCACTTGTAAAAAGTTTAAAGAAGTTGGAAAATGTACTTTACACACAGAAAGCAAAATGTAGATAAATAAATTCGCATTTAAATTTCCATCTCAAAACATATAAATAATTGCTAATATGATCCAAGAAACATTGAAATAAATGCATTTTATGAAAAGATTAAACATAGATTTCACATCTATGATCTTTCTTGTTAATATATAAACAGTACATGTAAAACGTTTTTCTGAGGTTGGAAAGTACTTTTCTACAACCAACTTAAATGTAGACTGGAAATTCATATCCAGAGTTCAATTTTGAAAAGAATAATATAAATGGTAAAATGAAATGACAAACATAAATGCTTTTTTGAGAAATGTTTAAAGCTGGTTTCACATCTATGAAACTGCACATGTAAAAAAAAGTAGTTTTCTCCAAGACAGCAAAAGAATAATATAAATGTTAAAATGAAACTACAAACATAAAAATAAATGCATTTTTGAGAAATGTTTAAACATAGTTTCACATCTATGAATTTTCGTGTTTAAATATTAAGACCACTTGTAAAAAGTTTAAAGAAGTTGGAAAATGTACTTTACACACAGACAGCAAAATGTAGATAAATAAATTCGCATTTAAATTTCCATCTCAAAACATATAAATAAATGCTAATATGAAGCTAGAAACATTGAATTAAATGCATTTTAGGAAAAAATTAAACATAGTTTTCTCATCTATGAACTTCCTTGTTAATATATAAACAGTACATGTAAAACGTTTTTCTGAGGTTGGAAAGTACTTTTCTACAAGCAACTAAAATGTAGACTGGAAATTCATATCCTGAGTTCAATTTTGAAAAGAATAATATAAATGGTAAAATGAAATGAGAAACATCAAAATAAATGCTTTTTTGAGAAATGTTTAAAGATGGTTTCACATCTATTTAACAGCACATGTAAAAAAAGTAGTTTTCTCCAAGACAGCAAAAGAATAATATAAATGTTAAAATGAAACTACAAGCATAAAAATAAATGCATTTTTGAGAAATGTTTAAACATAGTATCAGATCTATGAATTTTTGTGTTTATATATTAAGACCACTTGTAAAAATTTTAGAGATGTTGGAAAATGTACTTTACACGCAGAAAGTAAAATGTAGATAAAGAAATTCGCATTTAAATTTCCATCTCAAAACATATAAATAATTGATACTATGAACATAGATACATTGAAATAAATGCATTTTAGGAAAAGATTAAACATAGTTTTCACATCTATGAACTTCCTTGTTAATGCATAAACAGTACATGTAAAACGTTTTTCTGAGATTGCAAAGTACTTTTATACAAGCAACTAAAATGTAGACTGGAAATTCATATCCAGAGTTCAATTTTGAAAAGAATAATATAAATGGTAAAATGAAATGACAAACATAAATGCTTTTTTGAGAAATGTTTAAAGCTGGTTTCACATCTATGTAAAAAAAGTAGTTTTCTCCAGGAAAGCAAAAGAATAACATAAATGTTATAATGAAACTACAAACATAAAAATAAATGCATTTTTGAGAAATGTTTAAACATAGTATCAGATCTATGAATTTTTGTGTTTATATATTAAGACCACTTGTAAAAAGTTTAAAGAAGTTGGAAAATATACTTTACACACAGAAAGCAAAATGTAGATAAATAAATTCGCATTTAAATTTCCATCTCAAAACATATAAATAAATGCTAATATGAAGCTAGAAACATTGAATTAAATGCATTTTAGGAAAAAATTAAACAGTTTTCTCATCTATGAACTTCCTTGTTAATATATAAACAGTACATGAAAAACGTTTTTCTGAGATTGGAAAGTACTTTTCTACAAGCAACTAAAATGTAGAATGAAAATTCACATTCAGATTTCAATTTTGAAAAGAATAATATTAATTGTAAAATGAAATGACAAACATCAAAATAAATGCTTTTTTGATAAATGTTTAAACATAGTTTCACATCTATGAATTTTTGTGTTTAAATATTAAGACCACTTGTAAAAAGTTTAGAGATGTTGGAAAATGTACTTTACACGCAGAAAGTAAAATGTAGATAAAGAAATTCGCATTTAAATTTCCATCTCAAAACATATAAATAATTGATACTATGAACATAGATACATTGAAATAAATGCATTTTATGAAAAGATTAAACATAGATTTCACATCTATGATCTTTCTTGTTAATATATAAACAGTACATGTAAAACGTTTTTCTGAGGTTGGAAAGTACTTTTCTACAACCAACTTAAATGTAGACTGGAAATTCATATCCAGAGTTCAATTTTGAAAAGAATAATATAAATGGTAAAATGAAATGACAAACATAAATGCTTTTTTGAGAAATGTTTAAAGCTGGTTTCACATCTATGAAACTGCACATGTAAAAAAAAGTAGTTTTCTCCAAGACAGCAAAAGAATAATATAAATGTTAAAATGAAACTACAAACATAAAAATAAATGCATTTTTGAGAAATGTTTAAACATAGTTTCACATCTATGAATTTTCGTGTTTAAATATTAAGACCACTTGTAAAAAGTTTAAAGAAGTTGGAAAATGTACTTTACACACAGACAGCAAAATGTAGATAAATAAATTCGCATTTAAATTTCCATCTCAAAACATATAAATAAATGCTAATATGAAGCTAGAAACATTGAATTAAATGCATTTTAGGAAAAAAATTAAACATAGTTTTCTCATCTATGAACTTCCTTGTTAATATATAAACAGTACATGTAAAACGTTTTTCTGAGGTTGGAAAGTACTTTTCTACAAGCAACTAAAATGTAGACTGGAAATTCATATCCTGAGTTCAATTTTGAAAAGAATAATATAAATGGTAAAATGAAATGAGAAACATCAAAATAAATGCTTTTTTGAGAAATGTTTAAAGATGGTTTCACATCTATTTAACAGCACATGTAAAAAAAGTAGTTTTCTCCAAGACAGCAAAAGAATAATATAAATGTTAAAATGAAACTACAAGCATAAAAATAAATGCATTTTTGAGAAATGTTTAAACATAGTATCAGATCTATGAATTTTTGTGTTTATATATTAAGACCACTTGTAAAAATTTTAGAGATGTTGGAAAATGTACTTTACACGCAGAAAGTAAAATGTAGATAAAGAAATTCGCATTTAAATTTCCATCTCAAAACATATAAATAATTGATACTATGAACATAGATACATTGAAATAAATGCATTTTAGGAAAAGATTAAACATAGTTTTCACATCTATGAACTTCCTTGTTAATGCATAAACAGTACATGTAAAACGTTTTTCTGAGATTGCAAAGTACTTTTATACAAGCAACTAAAATGTAGACTGGAAATTCATATCCAGAGTTCAATTTTGAAAAGAATAATATAAATGGTAAAATGAAATGACAAACATAAATGCTTTTTTGAGAAATGTTTAAAGCTGGTTTCACATCTATGTAAAAAAAGTAGTTTTCTCCAGGAAAGCAAAAGAATAACATAAATGTTATAATGAAACTACAAACATAAAAATAAATGCATTTTTGAGAAATGTTTAAACATAGTATCAGATCTATGAATTTTTGTGTTTATATATTAAGACCACTTGTAAAAAGTTTAAAGAAGTTGGAAAATATACTTTACACACAGAAAGCAAAATGTAGATAAATAAATTCGCATTTAAATTTCCATCTCAAAACATATAAATAAATGCTAATATGAAGCTAGAAACATTGAATTAAATGCATTTGAGGAAAAAATTAAACAGTTTTCTCATCTATGAACTTCCTTGTTAATATATAAACAGTACATGAAAAACGTTTTTCTGAGATTGGAAAGTACTTTTCTACAAGCAACTAAAATGTAGAATGAAAATTCACATTCAGATTTCAATTTTGAAAAGAATAATATTAATTGTAAAATGAAATGACAAACATCAAAATAAATGCTTTTTTGATAAATGTTTAAACATAGTTTCACATCTATGAATTTTTGTGTTTAAATATTAAGACCACTTGTAAAAAGTTTAGAGATGTTGGAAAATGTACTTTACACGCAGAAAGTAAAATGTAGATAAAGAAATTCGCATTTAAATTTCCATCTCAAAACATATAAATAATTGATACTATGAACATAGATACATTGAAATAAATGCATTTTAGGAAAAGATTAAACATAGTTTTCACATCTATGAACTTCCTTGTTAATGCATAAACAGTACATGTAAAACGTTTTTCTGAGGTTCGAAACTACTTTTATACAAGCAACTAAAATGTAGACTGAAAATTCACTTACAGAGTTCAATTTTGAAAAGAATAATATAAATGGTAAAATGAAATGACAAACATAAATGCTTTTTTGAGAAATGTTTAAAGCTGGTTTCACATCTATGAAACAGCACATGTAAAAAAAGTAGTTTTCTCCAGGAAAGCAAAAGAATAACATAAATGTTATAATGAAACTACAAACATAAAAATAAATGCATTTTTCAGAAATTTTTAAACATAGTATCAGATCTATGAATTATTGTGTTTATATATTAAGACCACTTGTAAAAAGTTTAAAGAAGTTGGAAAATATACTTTACACACAGAAAGCAAAATGTAGATAAATATATTCGCATTTAAATTTCCATCTCAAAACATATAAATAAATGCTAATATGAAGCTAGAAACATTGAATTAAATGCATTTTAGGAAAAAATTAAACAGTTTTCTCATCTATGAACTTCCTTGTTAATGCATAAACAGTACATGAAAAACGTTTTTCTGACGTTGTAAAGTACTTTTATACAAGCAACTAAAATGTAGACTGAAAATTCACATCCAGAGTTCAATTTTGAAAAGAATAATATAAATGGTAAAATGAAATGACAAACATAAATGCTTTTTTGAGAAATGTTTAAAGCTGGTTTCACATCTATGAAACTGCACATGTAAAAAAAAGTAGTTTTCTCCAAGACAGCAAAAGAATAATATAAATGTTAAAATGAAACTACAAACATAAAAATAAATGCATTTTTGAGAAATGTTTAAACATAGTTTCACATCTATGAATTTTCGTGTTTAAATATTAAGACCACTTGTAAAAAGTTTAAAGAAGTTGGAAAATGTACTTTACACACAGAAAGCAAAATGTAGATAAATAAATTCGCATTTAAATTTCCATCTCAAAACATATAAATAAATGCTAATATGAAGCTAGAAACATTGAATTAAATGCATTTTAGGAAAAAATTAAACATAGTTTTCTCATCTATGAACTTCCTTGTTAATATATAAACAGTACATGTAAAACGTTTTTCTGAGGTTGGAAACTACTTTTCTACAAGCAACTAAAATGTAGACTGGAAATTCATATCCTGAGTTCAATTTTGAAAAGAATAATATAAATGGTAAAATGAAATGAGAAACATCAAAATAAATGCTTTTTTGAGAAATGTTTAAAGATG
Organism: Narcine bancroftii; assembly: GCF_036971445.1. Taxonomy (NCBI): domain Eukaryota; kingdom Metazoa; phylum Chordata; class Chondrichthyes; order Torpediniformes; family Narcinidae; genus Narcine; species Narcine bancroftii. The sequence goes on along the minus strand of NC_091475.1, from coordinate 66,134,470 downwards.
GTTTCACATCTATTTAACAGCACATGTAAAAAAAGTAGTTTTCTCCAGGAAAGCAAAAGAATAACATAAATGTTAAAATGAAACTACAAACATAAAAATAAATGCATTTTTGAGAAATGTTTAAACATAGTATCAGATCTATGAATTTTTGTGTTTATATATTAAGACCACTTGTAAAAAGTTTAAAGAAGTTGGAAAATATACTTTACACACAGAAAGCAAAATGTAGATAAATAAATTCGCATTTAAATTTCCATCTCAAAACATATCAATAAATGCTAATATGAAGCTAGAAACATTGAATTAAATGCATTTTAGGAAAAAATTAAACAGTTTTCTCATCTATGAACTTCCTTGTTAATATATAAACAGTACATGAAAAACGTTTTTCTGAGATTGGAAAGTACTTTTCTACAAGCAACTAAAATGTAGAATGAAAATTCACATTCAGATTTCAATTTTGAAAAGAATAATATAAATTGTAAAATGAAATGACAAATATCAAAATAAATGCTTTTTTGATAAATGTTTAAACATAGTTTCACATCTATGAATTTTTGTGTTTAAATATTAAGACCACTTGTAAAAAGTTTAGAGATGTTGGAAAATGTACTTTACACGCAGAAAGTAAAATGTAGATAAAGAAATTCGCATTTCAATTTCCATCTCAAAACATATAAATAATTGATACTATGAACATAGATACATTGAAATAAATGCATTTTAGGAAAAGATTAAACATAGTTTTCACATCTATGAACTTCCTTGTTAATGCATAAACAGTACATGTAAAACGTTTTTCTGAGGTTCGAAACTACTTTTATACAAGCAACTAAAATGTAGACTGAAAATTCACTTACAGAGTTCAATTTTGAAAAGAATAATATAAATGGTAAAATGAAATGACAAACATAAATGCTTTTTTGAGAAATGTTTAAAGCTGGTTTCACATCTATGAAACAGCACATGTAAAAAAAGTAGTTTTCTCCAGGAAAGCAAAAGAATAACATAAATGTTATAATGAAACTACAAACATAAAAATAAATGCATTTTTCAGAAATTTTTAAACATAGTATCAGATCTATGAATTATTGTGTTTATATATTAAGACAACTTGTAAAAAGTTTAAAGAAGTTGGAAAATATACTTTACACACAGAAAGCAAAATGTAGATAAATAAATTCGCATTTAAATTTCCATCTCAAAACATATAAATAAATGCTAATATGAAGCTAGAAACATTGAATTAAATGCATTTTAGGAAAAAATTAAACAGTTTTCTCATCTATGAACTTCCTTTTTAATGCATAAACAGTACATGAAAAACGTTTTTCTGAGGTTGGAAAGAACTTTTATACAAGCAACTAAAATGTAGACTGAAAATTCACATCCAGAGTTCAATTTTGAAAAGAATAATATAAATGGTAAAATGAAATGACAAACATCAAAATAAATGCTTTTTTGAGAAATGTTTAAAGATGGTTTCACATCTATTTAACAGCACATGTAAAAAAAAGTAGTTTTCTCCAAGACAGCAAAAGAATAATATAAATGTTAAAATGAAACTACAAACATAAAAATAAATACATTTTTGAGAAATGTTTAAACATAGTTTCACATCTATTAATTTTCGTGTTTAAATATTAAGACCACTTGTAAAAAGTTTAAAGAAGTTGGAAAATGTACTTTTCACACAGAAAGCAAAATGTAGATAAATAAATTCGCATTTAAATATCCATCTCAAAACATATAAATAATTGCTAATATGATCCAAGAAACATTGAAATAAATGCATTTTATGAAAAGATTAAACATAGATTTCACATCTATGATCTTCCTTGTTAATATATAAACAGTACATGTAAAACGTTTTTCTGAGGTTGGAAAGTACTTTTCTACAACCAACTAAAATGTAGACTGGAAATTCATATCCAGAATTCAATTTTGAAAAGAATAATATAAATGGTAAAATGAAATGACAAACATCAAAATAAATGCCTTTTTGAGAAATGTTTGAAGCTGGTTTCACATCTATGAAACAGCACATGTAAAAAGAGTAGTTTTCTCCAGGAAAGCAAAAGAATAACATAAATGTTAAAATGAAACTACAAACATAACAATAAATGCATTTTTGAGAAATGTTTAAACATAGTATCAGATCTATGAATTTTTGTGTTTATATATTAAGACCACTTGTAAAAAGTTTAAAGAAGTTGGAAAATATAGTTTACACTCAGAAAGCAAAATGTAGATAAATAAATTCGCATTTAAATTTCCATCTCAAAACATATAAATAAATGCTAATATGAAGCTAGAAACATTGAATTAAATGCATTTTAGGAAAAAATTAAACATAGTTTTCTCATCTATGAACTTCCTTGTTAATATATAAACAGTACATGTAAAACGTTTTTCTCAGGTTGGAAAGTACTTTTCTACAAGCAACTAAAATGTAGACTGGAAATTCATATCATGAGTTCAATTTTGAAAAGAATAATATAAATGGTAAAATGAAATGAGAAACATCAAAATAAATGCTTTTTTGAGAAATGTTTAAAGATGGTTTCACATCTATTTAACAGCACATGTAAAAAAAGTAGTTTTCTCCAAGACAGCAAAAGAATAATATAAATGTTAAAATGAAACTACAAACATAAAAATAAATGCATTTTTGAGAAATGTTTAAACATAGTATCAGATCTATGAATTTTTGTGTTTATATATTAAGACCACTTGTAAAAATTTTAGAGATGTTGGAAAATGTACTTTACACGCAGAAAGTAAAATGTAGATAAAGAAATTCGCATTTCAATTTCCATCTCAAAACATATAAATAATTGATACTATGATCCAAGAAACATTGAAATAAATGCATTTTATGAAAAGATTAAACATAGATTTCACATCTATGATCTTCCTTGTTAATATATAAACAGTACATGTAAAACGTTTTTCTGAGGTTGGAAAGTACTTTTCTACAACCAACTTAAATGTAGACTGGAAATTCATATCCAGAGTTCAATTTTGAAAAGAATAATATAAATGGTAAAATGAAATGACAAACATCAAAATAAATGCCTTTTTGAGAAATGTTTGAAGCTGGTTTCACATCTATGAAACAGCACATGTAAAAAGAGTAGTTTTCTCCAGGAAAGCAAAAGAATAACATAAATGTTAAAATGAAACTACAAACATAACAATAAATGCATTTTTGAGAAATGTTTAAACATAGTATCAGATCTATGAATTTTTGTGTTTATATATTAAGACCACTTGTAAAAAGTTTAAAGAAGTTGGAAAATATAGTTTACACACAGAAAGCAAAATGTAGATAAATAAATTCGCATTTAAATTTCCATCTCAAAACATATAAATAATTGCTAATATGATCCAAGAAACATTGAAATAAATGCATTTTAGGAAAAGATTAAACATAGTTTTCACATCTATGAACTTCCTTGTTAATGCATAAACAGTACATGTAAAAAGTTTTTCTGAGGTTGGAAAGTACTTTTCTACAAGCAACTAAAATGTAGACTGGAAATTCATATCCTGAGTTCAATTTTGAAAAGAATAATATAAATGGTAAAATGAAATGACAAACATAAATGCTTTTTTGAGAAATGTTTAAAGCTGGTTTCATATCTATGAAACAGCACATGTAAAAAAAGTAGTTTTCTCCAGGAAAGCAAAAGAATAACATAAATGTTATAATGAAACTACAAACATAAAAATAAATGCATTTTTCAGAAATTTTTAAACATAGTATCAGATCTATGAATTATTGTGTTTATATATTAAGACCACTTGTAAAAAGTTTAAAGAAGTTGGAAAATATACTTTACACACAGAAAGCAAAATGTAGATAAATAAATTCGCATTTAAATTTCCATCTCAAAACATATAAATAAATGCTAATATGAAGCTAGAAACATTGAATTAAATGCATTTTAGGAAAAAATTAAACAGTTTTCTCATCTATGAACTTCCTTGTTAATGCATAAACAGTACATGAAAAACGTTTTTCTGAGGTTGGAAAGTACTTTTATACAAGCAACTAAAATGTAGACTGAAAATTCACATCCAGAGTTCAATTTTGAAAAGAATAATATAAATGGTAAAATGAAATGACAAACATCAAAATAAATGCTTTTTTGAGAAATGTTTAAAGATGGTTTCACATCTATTTAACAGCACATGTAAAAAAAGTAGTTTTCTCCAAGACAGCAAAAGAATAATATAAATGTTAAAATGAAACTACAAACATAAAAACAAATGCATTTTTGAGAAATGTTTAAACATAGTTTCACATCTATGAATTTTCGTGTTTAAATATTAGGACCACTTGTAAAAAGTTTAAAGAAGTTGGAAAATGTACTTTACACACAGAAAGCAAAATGTAGATAAATAAATTCGCATTTAAATTTCCATCTCAAAACATATAAATAATTGCTAATATGATCCAAGAAACATTGAAATAAATGCATTTTAGGAAAAGATTAAACATAGATTTCACATCTATGATCTTCCTTGTTAATATATAAACAGTACATGTAAAACGTTTTTCTGAGGTTGCAATGTACTTTTATACAAGCAACTAAAATGTAGACTGAAAATTCACATCCAGAGTTCAATTTTGAAAAGAATAATATAAATGGTAAAATGAAATGACAAACATAAATGCTTTTTTGAGAAATGTTTAAAGCTGGTTTCACATCTATGAAACTGCACATGTAAAAAAAAGTAGTTTTCTCCAAGACAGCAAAAGAATAATATAAATGTTAAAATGAAACTACAAACATAAAAATAAATGCATTTTTGAGAAATGTTTAAACATAGTTTCACATCTATGAATTTTCGTGTTTAAATATTAAGACCACTTGTAAAAAGTTTAAAGAAGTTGGAAAATGTACTTTACACACAGACAGCAAAATGTAGATAAATAAATTCGCATTTAAATTTCCATCTCAAAACATATAAATAAATGCTAATATGAAGCTAGAAACATTGAATTAAATGCATTTTAGGAAAAAATTAAACATAGTTTTCTCATCTATGAACTTCCTTGTTAATATATAAACAGTACATGTAAAACGTTTTTCTGAGGTTGGAAAGTACTTTTCTACAAGCAACTAAAATGTAGACTGGAAATTCATATCCTGAGTTCAATTTTGAAAAGAATAATATAAATGGTAAAATGAAATGAGAAACATCAAAATAAATGCTTTTTTGAGAAATGTTTAAAGATGGTTTCACATCTATTTAACAGCACATGTAAAAAAAGTAGTTTTCTCCAAGACAGCAAAAGAATAATATAAATGTTAAAATGAAACTACAAGCATAAAAATAAATGCATTTTTGAGAAATGTTTAAACATAGTATCAGATCTATGAATTTTTGTGTTTATATATTAAGACCACTTGTAAAAATTTTAGAGATGTTGGAAAATGTACTTTACACGCAGAAAGTAAAATGTAGATAAAGAAATTCGCATTGAAATTTCCATCTCAAAACATATAAATAATTGATACTATGAACATAGATACATTGAAATAAATGCATTTTAGGAAAAGATTAAACATAGTTTTCACATCTATGAACTTCCTTGTTAATGCATAAACAGTACATGTAAAACGTTTTTCTGAGATTGCAAAGTACTTTTATACAAGCAACTAAAATGTAGACTGGAAATTCATATCCAGAGTTCAATTTTGAAAAGAATAATATAAATGGTAAAATGAAATGACAAACATAAATGCTTTTTTGAGAAATGTTTAAAGCTGGTTTCACATCTATGTAAAAAAAGTAGTTTTCTCCAGGAAAGCAAAAGAATAACATAAATGTTATAATGAAACTACAAACATAAAAATAAATGCATTTTTGAGAAATGTTTAAACATAGTATCAGATCTATGAATTTTTGTGTTTATATATTAAGACCACTTGTAAAAAGTTTAAAGAAGTTGGAAAATATACTTTACACACAGAAAGCAAAATGTAGATAAATAAATTCGCATTTAAATTTCCATCTCAAAACATATAAATAAATGCTAATATGAAGCTAGAAACATTGAATTAAATGCATTTTAGGAAAAAATTAAACAGTTTTCTCATCTATGAACTTCCTTGTTAATATATAAACAGTACATGAAAAACGTTTTTCTGAGATTGGAAAGTACTTTTCTACAAGCAACTAAAATGTAGAATGAAAATTCACATTCAGATTTCAATTTTGAAAAGAATAATATTAATTGTAAAATGAAATGACAAACATCAAAATAAATGCTTTTTTGATAAATGTTTAAACATAGTTTCACATCTATGAATTTTTGTGTTTAAATATTAAGACCACTTGTAAAAAGTTTAGAGATGTTGGAAAATGTACTTTACACGCAGAAAGTAAAATGTAGATAAAGAAATTCGCATTTAAATTTCCATCTCAAAACATATAAATAATTGATACTATGAACATAGATACATTGAAATAAATGCATTTTAGGAAAAGATTAAACATAGATTTCACATCTATGATCTTTCTTGTTAATATATAAACAGTACATGTAAAACGTTTTTCTGAGGTTGGAAAGTACTTTTCTACAACCAACTTAAATGTAGACTGGAAATTCATATCCAGAGTTCAATTTTGAAAAGAATAATATAAATGGTAAAATGAAATGACAAACATAAATGCTTTTTTGAGAAATGTTTAAAGCTGGTTTCACATCTATGAAACTGCACATGTAAAAAAAAGTAGTTTTCTCCAAGACAGCAAAAGAATAATATAAATGTTAAAATGAAACTACAAACATAAAAATAAATGCATTTTTGAGAAATGTTTAAACATAGTTTCACATCTATGAATTTTCGTGTTTAAATATTAAGACCACTTGTAAAAAGTTTAAAGAAGTTGGAAAATGTACTTTACACACAGACAGCAAAATGTAGATAAATAAATTCGCATTTAAATTTCCATCTCAAAACATATAAATAAATGCTAATATGAAGCTAGAAACATTGAATTAAATGCATTTTAGGAAAAAATTAAACAGTTTTCTCATCTATGAACTTCCTTGTTAATGCATAAACAGTACATGAAAAACGTTTTTCTGAGGTTGGAAAGTACTTTTATACAAGCAACTAAAATGTAGACTGAAAATTCACATCCAGAGTTCAATTTTGAAAAGAATAATATAAATGGTAAAATGAAATGACAAACATAAATGCTTTTTTGAGAAATGTTTAAAGCTGGTTTCACATCTATGAAACTGCACATGTAAAAAAAAGTAGTTTTCTCCAAGACAGCAAAAGAATAATATAAATGTTAAAATGAAACTACAAAGATAAAAATAAATGAATTTTTGAGAAATGTTTAAACATTGTTTCACATCTATGAATTTTCGTGTTTAAATATTAAGACCACTTGTAAAAAGTTTAAAGAAGTTGGAAAATGTACTTTACACACAGAAAGCAAAATGTAGATAAATAAATTCGCATTTAAATTTCCATCTCAAAACATATAAATAATTGCTAATATGATCCAAGAAACATTGAAATAAATGCATTTTATGAAAAGATTAAACATAGATTTCACATCTATGATCTTTCTTGTTAATATATAAACAGTACATGTAAAACGTTTTTCTGAGGTTGGAAAGTACTTTTCTACAACCAACTTAAATGTAGACTGGAAATTCATATCCAGAGTTCAATTTTGAAAAGAATAATATAAATGGTAAAATGAAATGACAAACATAAATGCTTTTTTGAGAAATGTTTAAAGCTGGTTTCACATCTATGAAACTGCACATGTAAAAAAAAGTAGTTTTCTCCAAGACAGCAAAAGAATAATATAAATGTTAAAATGAAACTACAAACATAAAAATAAATGCATTTTTGAGAAATGTTTAAACATAGTTTCACATCTATGAATTTTCGTGTTTAAATATTAAGACCACTTGTAAAAAGTTTAAAGAAGTTGGAAAATGTACTTTACACACAGACAGCAAAATGTAGATAAATAAATTCGCATTTAAATTTCCATCTCAAAACATATAAATAAATGCTAATATGAAGCTAGAAACATTGAATTAAATGCATTTTAGGAAAAAATTAAACATAGTTTTCTCATCTATGAACTTCCTTGTTAATATATAAACAGTACATGTAAAACGTTTTTCTGAGGTTGGAAAGTACTTTTCTACAAGCAACTAAAATGTAGACTGGAAATTCATATCCTGAGTTCAATTTTGAAAAGAATAATATAAATGGTAAAATGAAATGAGAAACATCAAAATAAATGCTTTTTTGAGAAATGTTTAAAGATGGTTTCACATCTATTTAACAGCACATGTAAAAAAAGTAGTTTTCTCCAAGACAGCAAAAGAATAATATAAATGTTAAAATGAAACTACAAGCATAAAAATAAATGCATTTTTGAGAAATGTTTAAACATAGTATCAGATCTATGAATTTTTGTGTTTATATATTAAGACCACTTGTAAAAATTTTAGAGATGTTGGAAAATGTACTTTACACGCAGAAAGTAAAATGTAGATAAAGAAATTCGCATTTAAATTTCCATCTCAAAACATATAAATAATTGATACTATGAACATAGATACATTGAAATAAATGCATTTTAGGAAAAGATTAAACATAGTTTTCACATCTATGAACTTCCTTGTTAATGCATAAACAGTACATGTAAAACGTTTTTCTGAGATTGCAAAGTACTTTTATACAAGCAACTAAAATGTAGACTGGAAATTCATATCCAGAGTTCAATTTTGAAAAGAATAATATAAATGGTAAAATGAAATGACAAACATAAATGCTTTTTTGAGAAATGTTTAAAGCTGGTTTCACATCTATGTAAAAAAAGTAGTTTTCTCCAGGAAAGCAAAAGAATAACATAAATGTTATAATGAAACTACAAACATAAAAATAAATGCATTTTTGAGAAATGTTTAAACATAGTATCAGATCTATGAATTTTTGTGTTTATATATTAAGACCACTTGTAAAAAGTTTAAAGAAGTTGGAAAATATACTTTACACACAGAAAGCAAAATGTAGATAAATAAATTCGCATTTAAATTTCCATCTCAAAACATATAAATAAATGCTAATATGAAGCTAGAAACATTGAATTAAATGCATTTTAGGAAAAAATTAAACAGTTTTCTCATCTATGAACTTCCTTGTTAATATATAAACAGTACATGAAAAACGTTTTTCTGAGATTGGAAAGTACTTTTCTACAAGCAACTAAAATGTAGAATGAAAATTCACATTCAGATTTCAATTTTGAAAAGAATAATATTAATTGTAAAATGAAATGACAAACATCAAAATAAATGCTTTTTTGATAAATGTTTAAACATAGTTTCACATCTATGAATTTTTGTGTTTAAATATTAAGACCACTTGTAAAAAGTTTAGAGATGTTGGAAAATGTACTTTACACGCAGAAAGTAAAATGTAGATAAAGAAATTCGCATTTAAATTTCCATCTCAAAACATATAAATAATTGATACTATGAACATAGATACATTGAAATAAATGCATTTTATGAAAAGATTAAACATAGATTTCACATCTATGATCTTTCTTGTTAATATATAAACAGTACATGTAAAACGTTTTTCTGAGGTTGGAAAGTACTTTTCTACAACCAACTTAAATGTAGACTGGAAATTCATATCCAGAGTTCAATTTTGAAAAGAATAATATAAATGGTAAAATGAAATGACAAACATAAATGCTTTTTTGAGAAATGTTTAAAGCTGGTTTCACATCTATGAAACTGCACATGTAAAAAAAAGTAGTTTTCTCCAAGACAGCAAAAGAATAATATAAATGTTAAAATGAAACTACAAACATAAAAATAAATGCATTTTTGAGAAATGTTTAAACATAGTTTCACATCTATGAATTTTCGTGTTTAAATATTAAGACCACTTGTAAAAAGTTTAAAGAAGTTGGAAAATGTACTTTACACACAGACAGCAAAATGTAGATAAATAAATTCGCATTTAAATTTCCATCTCAAAACATATAAATAAATGCTAATATGAAGCTAGAAACATTGAATTAAATGCATTTTAGGAAAAAAATTAAACATAGTTTTCTCATCTATGAACTTCCTTGTTAATATATAAACAGTACATGTAAAACGTTTTTCTGAGGTTGGAAAGTACTTTTCTACAAGCAACTAAAATGTAGACTGGAAATTCATATCCTGAGTTCAATTTTGAAAAGAATAATATAAATGGTAAAATGAAATGAGAAACATCAAAATAAATGCTTTTTTGAGAAATGTTTAAAGATGGTTTCACATCTATTTAACAGCACATGTAAAAAAAGTAGTTTTCTCCAAGACAGCAAAAGAATAATATAAATGTTAAAATGAAACTACAAGCATAAAAATAAATGCATTTTTGAGAAATGTTTAAACATAGTATCAGATCTATGAATTTTTGTGTTTATATATTAAGACCACTTGTAAAAATTTTAGAGATGTTGGAAAATGTACTTTACACGCAGAAAGTAAAATGTAGATAAAGAAATTCGCATTTAAATTTCCATCTCAAAACATATAAATAATTGATACTATGAACATAGATACATTGAAATAAATGCATTTTAGGAAAAGATTAAACATAGTTTTCACATCTATGAACTTCCTTGTTAATGCATAAACAGTACATGTAAAACGTTTTTCTGAGATTGCAAAGTACTTTTATACAAGCAACTAAAATGTAGACTGGAAATTCATATCCAGAGTTCAATTTTGAAAAGAATAATATAAATGGTAAAATGAAATGACAAACATAAATGCTTTTTTGAGAAATGTTTAAAGCTGGTTTCACATCTATGTAAAAAAAGTAGTTTTCTCCAGGAAAGCAAAAGAATAACATAAATGTTATAATGAAACTACAAACATAAAAATAAATGCATTTTTGAGAAATGTTTAAACATAGTATCAGATCTATGAATTTTTGTGTTTATATATTAAGACCACTTGTAAAAAGTTTAAAGAAGTTGGAAAATATACTTTACACACAGAAAGCAAAATGTAGATAAATAAATTCGCATTTAAATTTCCATCTCAAAACATATAAATAAATGCTAATATGAAGCTAGAAACATTGAATTAAATGCATTTGAGGAAAAAATTAAACAGTTTTCTCATCTATGAACTTCCTTGTTAATATATAAACAGTACATGAAAAACGTTTTTCTGAGATTGGAAAGTACTTTTCTACAAGCAACTAAAATGTAGAATGAAAATTCACATTCAGATTTCAATTTTGAAAAGAATAATATTAATTGTAAAATGAAATGACAAACATCAAAATAAATGCTTTTTTGATAAATGTTTAAACATAGTTTCACATCTATGAATTTTTGTGTTTAAATATTAAGACCACTTGTAAAAAGTTTAGAGATGTTGGAAAATGTACTTTACACGCAGAAAGTAAAATGTAGATAAAGAAATTCGCATTTAAATTTCCATCTCAAAACATATAAATAATTGATACTATGAACATAGATACATTGAAATAAATGCATTTTAGGAAAAGATTAAACATAGTTTTCACATCTATGAACTTCCTTGTTAATGCATAAACAGTACATGTAAAACGTTTTTCTGAGGTTCGAAACTACTTTTATACAAGCAACTAAAATGTAGACTGAAAATTCACTTACAGAGTTCAATTTTGAAAAGAATAATATAAATGGTAAAATGAAATGACAAACATAAATGCTTTTTTGAGAAATGTTTAAAGCTGGTTTCACATCTATGAAACAGCACATGTAAAAAAAGTAGTTTTCTCCAGGAAAGCAAAAGAATAACATAAATGTTATAATGAAACTACAAACATAAAAATAAATGCATTTTTCAGAAATTTTTAAACATAGTATCAGATCTATGAATTATTGTGTTTATATATTAAGACCACTTGTAAAAAGTTTAAAGAAGTTGGAAAATATACTTTACACACAGAAAGCAAAATGTAGATAAATATATTCGCATTTAAATTTCCATCTCAAAACATATAAATAAATGCTAATATGAAGCTAGAAACATTGAATTAAATGCATTTTAGGAAAAAATTAAACAGTTTTCTCATCTATGAACTTCCTTGTTAATGCATAAACAGTACATGAAAAACGTTTTTCTGACGTTGTAAAGTACTTTTATACAAGCAACTAAAATGTAGACTGAAAATTCACATCCAGAGTTCAATTTTGAAAAGAATAATATAAATGGTAAAATGAAATGACAAACATAAATGCTTTTTTGAGAAATGTTTAAAGCTGGTTTCACATCTATGAAACTGCACATGTAAAAAAAAGTAGTTTTCTCCAAGACAGCAAAAGAATAATATAAATGTTAAAATGAAACTACAAACATAAAAATAAATGCATTTTTGAGAAATGTTTAAACATAGTTTCACATCTATGAATTTTCGTGTTTAAATATTAAGACCACTTGTAAAAAGTTTAAAGAAGTTGGAAAATGTACTTTACACACAGAAAGCAAAATGTAGATAAATAAATTCGCATTTAAATTTCCATCTCAAAACATATAAATAAATGCTAATATGAAGCTAGAAACATTGAATTAAATGCATTTTAGGAAAAAATTAAACATAGTTTTCTCATCTATGAACTTCCTTGTTAATATATAAACAGTACATGTAAAACGTTTTTCTGAGGTTGGAAACTACTTTTCTACAAGCAACTAAAATGTAGACTGGAAATTCATATCCTGAGTTCAATTTTGAAAAGAATAATATAAATGGTAAAATGAAATGAGAAACATCAAAATAAATGCTTTTTTGAGAAATGTTTAAAGATGGTTTCACATCTATTTAACAGCACATGTAAAAAAAGTAGTTTTCTCCAGGAAAGCAAAAGAATAACATAAATGTTAAAATGAAACTACAAACATAAAAATAAATGCATTTTTGAGAAATGTTTAAACATAGTATCAGATCTATGAATTTTTGTGTTTATATATTAAGACCACTTGTAAAAAGTTTAAAGAAGTTGGAAAATATACTTTACACACAGAAAGCAAAATGTAGATAAATAAATTCGCATTTAAATTTCCATCTCAAAACATATCAATAAATGCTAATATGAAGCTAGAAACATTGAATTAAATGCATTTTAGGAAAAAATTAAACAGTTTTCTCATCTATGAACTTCCTTGTTAATATATAAACAGTACATGAAAAACGTTTTTCTGAGATTGGAAAGTACTTTTCTACAAGCAACTAAAATGTAGAATGAAAATTCACATTCAGATTTCAATTTTGAAAAGAATAATATAAATTGTAAAATGAAATGACAAATATCAAAATAAATGCTTTTTTGATAAATGTTTAAACATAGTTTCACATCTATGAATTTTTGTGTTTAAATATTAAGACCACTTGTAAAAAGTTTAGAGATGTTGGAAAATGTACTTTACACGCAGAAAGTAAAATGTAGATAAAGAAATTCGCATTTCAATTTCCATCTCAAAACATATAAATAATTGATACTATGAACATAGATACATTGAAATAAATGCATTTTAGGAAAAGATTAAACATAGTTTTCACATCTATGAACTTCCTTGTTAATGCATAAACAGTACATGTAAAACGTTTTTCTGAGGTTCGAAACTACTTTTATACAAGCAACTAAAATGTAGACTGAAAATTCACTTACAGAGTTCAATTTTGAAAAGAATAATATAAATGGTAAAATGAAATGACAAACATAAATGCTTTTTTGAGAAATGTTTAAAGCTGGTTTCACATCTATGAAACAGCACATGTAAAAAAAGTAGTTTTCTCCAGGAAAGCAAAAGAATAACATAAATGTTATAATGAAACTACAAACATAAAAATAAATGCATTTTTCAGAAATTTTTAAACATAGTATCAGATCTATGAATTATTGTGTTTATATATTAAGACAACTTGTAAAAAGTTTAAAGAAGTTGGAAAATATACTTTACACACAGAAAGCAAAATGTAGATAAATAAATTCGCATTTAAATTTCCATCTCAAAACATATAAATAAATGCTAATATGAAGCTAGAAACATTGAATTAAATGCATTTTAGGAAAAAATTAAACAGTTTTCTCATCTATGAACTTCCTTTTTAATGCATAAACAGTACATGAAAAACGTTTTTCTGAGGTTGGAAAGTACTTTTATACAAGCAACTAAAATGTAGACTGAAAATTCACATCCAGAGTTCAATTTTGAAAAGAATAATATAAATGGTAAAATGAAATGACAAACATCAAAATAAATGCTTTTTTGAGAAATGTTTAAAGATGGTTTCACATCTATTTAACAGCACATGTAAAAAAAAGTAGTTTTCTCCAAGACAGCAAAAGAATAATATAAATGTTAAAATGAAACTACAAACATAAAAATAAATACATTTTTGAGAAATGTTTAAACATAGTTTCACATCTATTAATTTTCGTGTTTAAATATTAAGACCACTTGTAAAAAGTTTAAAGAAGTTGGAAAATGTACTTTTCACACAGAAAGCAAAATGTAGATAAATAAATTCGCATTTAAATATCCATCTCAAAACATATAAATAATTGCTAATATGATCCAAGAAACATTGAAATAAATGCATTTTATGAAAAGATTAAACATAGATTTCACATCTATGATCTTCCTTGTTAATATATAAACAGTACATGTAAAACGTTTTTCTGAGGTTGGAAAGTACTTTTCTACAACCAACTAAAATGTAGACTGGAAATTCATATCCAGAATTCAATTTTGAAAAGAATAATATAAATGGTAAAATGAAATGACAAACATCAAAATAAATGCCTTTTTGAGAAATGTTTGAAGCTGGTTTCACATCTATGAAACAGCACATGTAAAAAGAGTAGTTTTCTCCAGGAAAGCAAAAGAATAACATAAATGTTAAAATGAAACTACAAACATAACAATAAATGCATTTTTGAGAAATGTTTAAACATAGTATCAGATCTATGAATTTTTGTGTTTATATATTAAGACCACTTGTAAAAAGTTTAAAGAAGTTGGAAAATATAGTTTACACTCAGAAAGCAAAATGTAGATAAATAAATTCGCATTTAAATTTCCATCTCAAAACATATAAATAAATGCTAATATGAAGCTAGAAACATTGAATTAAATGCATTTTAGGAAAAAATTAAACATAGTTTTCTCATCTATGAACTTCCTTGTTAATATATAAACAGTACATGTAAAACGTTTTTCTCAGGTTGGAAAGTACTTTTCTACAAGCAACTAAAATGTAGACTGGAAATTCATATCATGAGTTCAATTTTGAAAAGAATAATATAAATGGTAAAATGAAATGAGAAACATCAAAATAAATGCTTTTTTGAGAAATGTTTAAAGATGGTTTCACATCTATTTAACAGCACATGTAAAAAAAGTAGTTTTCTCCAAGACAGCAAAAGAATAATATAAATGTTAAAATGAAACTACAAACATAAAAATAAATGCATTTTTGAGAAATGTTTAAACATAGTATCAGATCTATGAATTTTTGTGTTTATATATTAAGACCACTTGTAAAAATTTTAGAGATGTTGGAAAATGTACTTTACACGCAGAAAGTAAAATGTAGATAAAGAAATTCGCATTTCAATTTCCATCTCAAAACATATAAATAATTGATACTATGATCCAAGAAACATTGAAATAAATGCATTTTATGAAAAGATTAAACATAGATTTCACATCTATGATCTTCCTTGTTAATATATAAACAGTACATGTAAAACGTTTTTCTGAGGTTGGAAAGTACTTTTCTACAACCAACTTAAATGTAGACTGGAAATTCATATCCAGAGTTCAATTTTGAAAAGAATAATATAAATGGTAAAATGAAATGACAAACATCAAAATAAATGCCTTTTTGAGAAATGTTTGAAGCTGGTTTCACATCTATGAAACAGCACATGTAAAAAGAGTAGTTTTCTCCAGGAAAGCAAAAGAATAACATAAATGTTAAAATGAAACTACAAACATAACAATAAATGCATTTTTGAGAAATGTTTAAACATAGTATCAGATCTATGAATTTTTGTGTTTATATATTAAGACCACTTGTAAAAAGTTTAAAGAAGTTGGAAAATATAGTTTACACACAGAAAGCAAAATGTAGATAAATAAATTCGCATTTAAATTTCCATCTCAAAACATATAAATAATTGCTAATATGATCCAAGAAACATTGAAATAAATGCATTTTAGGAAAAGATTAAACATAGTTTTCACATCTATGAACTTCCTTGTTAATGCATAAACAGTACATGTAAAAAGTTTTTCTGAGGTTGGAAAGTACTTTTCTACAAGCAACTAAAATGTAGACTGGAAATTCATATCCTGAGTTCAATTTTGAAAAGAATAATATAAATGGTAAAATGAAATGACAAACATAAATGCTTTTTTGAGAAATGTTTAAAGCTGGTTTCATATCTATGAAACAGCACATGTAAAAAAAGTAGTTTTCTCCAGGAAAGCAAAAGAATAACATAAATGTTATAATGAAACTACAAACATAAAAATAAATGCATTTTTCAGAAATTTTTAAACATAGTATCAGATCTATGAATTATTGTGTTTATATATTAAGACCACTTGTAAAAAGTTTAAAGAAGTTGGAAAATATACTTTACACACAGAAAGCAAAATGTAGATAAATAAATTCGCATTTAAATTTCCATCTCAAAACATATAAATAAATGCTAATATGAAGCTAGAAACATTGAATTAAATGCATTTTAGGAAAAAATTAAACAGTTTTCTCATCTATGAACTTCCTTGTTAATGCATAAACAGTACATGAAAAACGTTTTTCTGAGGTTGGAAAGTACTTTTATACAAGCAACTAAAATGTAGACTGAAAATTCACATCCAGAGTTCAATTTTGAAAAGAATAATATAAATGGTAAAATGAAATGACAAACATCAAAATAAATGCTTTTTTGAGAAATGTTTAAAGATGGTTTCACATCTATTTAACAGCACATGTAAAAAAAGTAGTTTTCTCCAAGACAGCAAAAGAATAATATAAATGTTAAAATGAAACTACAAACATAAAAACAAATGCATTTTTGAGAAATGTTTAAACATAGTTTCACATCTATGAATTTTCGTGTTTAAATATTAGGACCACTTGTAAAAAGTTTAAAGAAGTTGGAAAATGTACTTTACACACAGAAAGCAAAATGTAGATAAATAAATTCGCATTTAAATTTCCATCTCAAAACATATAAATAATTGCTAATATGATCCAAGAAACATTGAAATAAATGCATTTTAGGAAAAGATTAAACATAGATTTCACATCTATGATCTTCCTTGTTAATATATAAACAGTACATGTAAAACGTTTTTCTGAGGTTGCAATGTACTTTTATACAAGCAACTAAAATGTAGACTGAAAATTCACATCCAGAGTTCAATTTTGAAAAGAATAATATAAATGGTAAAATGAAATGACAAACATAAATGCTTTTTTGAGAAATGTTTAAAGCTGGTTTCACATCTATGAAACTGCACATGTAAAAAAAAGTAGTTTTCTCCAAGACAGCAAAAGAATAATATAAATGTTAAAATGAAACTACAAACATAAAAATAAATGCATTTTTGAGAAATGTTTAAACATAGTTTCACATCTATGAATTTTCGTGTTTAAATATTAAGACCACTTGTAAAAAGTTTAAAGAAGTTGGAAAATGTACTTTACACACAGACAGCAAAATGTAGATAAATAAATTCGCATTTAAATTTCCATCTCAAAACATATAAATAAATGCTAATATGAAGCTAGAAACATTGAATTAAATGCATTTTAGGAAAAAATTAAACATAGTTTTCTCATCTATGAACTTCCTTGTTAATATATAAACAGTACATGTAAAACGTTTTTCTGAGGTTGGAAAGTACTTTTCTACAAGCAACTAAAATGTAGACTGGAAATTCATATCCTGAGTTCAATTTTGAAAAGAATAATATAAATGGTAAAATGAAATGAGAAACATCAAAATAAATGCTTTTTTGAGAAATGTTTAAAGATGGTTTCACATCTATTTAACAGCACATGTAAAAAAAGTAGTTTTCTCCAAGACAGCAAAAGAATAATATAAATGTTAAAATGAAACTACAAGCATAAAAATAAATGCATTTTTGAGAAATGTTTAAACATAGTATCAGATCTATGAATTTTTGTGTTTATATATTAAGACCACTTGTAAAAATTTTAGAGATGTTGGAAAATGTACTTTACACGCAGAAAGTAAAATGTAGATAAAGAAATTCGCATTGAAATTTCCATCTCAAAACATATAAATAATTGATACTATGAACATAGATACATTGAAATAAATGCATTTTAGGAAAAGATTAAACATAGTTTTCACATCTATGAACTTCCATGTTAATGCATAAACAGTACATGTAAAACGTTTTTCTGAGATTGCAAAGTACTTTTATACAAGCAACTAAAATGTAGACTGGAAATTCATATCCAGAGTTCAATTTTGAAAAGAATAATATAAATGGTAAAATGAAATGACAAACATAAATGCTTTTTTGAGAAATGTTTAAAGCTGGTTTCACATCTATGTAAAAAAAGTAGTTTTCTCCAGGAAAGCAAAAGAATAACATAAATGTTATAATGAAACTACAAACATAAAAATAAATGCATTTTTGAGAAATGTTTAAACATAGTATCAGATCTATGAATTTTTGTGTTTATATATTAAGACCACTTGTAAAAAGTTTAAAGAAGTTGGAAAATATACTTTACACACAGAAAGCAAAATGTAGATAAATAAATTCGCATTTAAATTTCCATCTCAAAACATATAAATAAATGCTAATATGAAGCTAGAAACATTGAATTAAATGCATTTTA
The DNA here is from genome assembly GCF_036971445.1 of Narcine bancroftii. NCBI lineage: Eukaryota > Metazoa > Chordata > Chondrichthyes > Torpediniformes > Narcinidae > Narcine > Narcine bancroftii. Next base: position 66,115,514 of record NC_091475.1, on the reverse strand, counting down.
GGAAAAAATTAAACAGTTTTCTCATCTATGAACTTCCTTGTTAATATATAAACAGTACATGAAAAACGTTTTTCTGAGATTGGAAAGTACTTTTCTACAAGCAACTAAAATGTAGAATGAAAATTCACATTCAGATTTCAATTTTGAAAAGAATAATATTAATTGTAAAATGAAATGACAAACATCAAAATAAATGCTTTTTTGATAAATGTTTAAACATAGTTTCACATCTATGAATTTTTGTGTTTAAATATTAAGACCACTTGTAAAAAGTTTAGAGATGTTGGAAAATGTACTTTACACGCAGAAAGTAAAATGTAGATAAAGAAATTCGCATTTAAATTTCCATCTCAAAACATATAAATAATTGATACTATGAACATAGATACATTGAAATAAATGCATTTTAGGAAAAGATTAAACATAGATTTCACATCTATGATCTTTCTTGTTAATATATAAACAGTACATGTAAAACGTTTTTCTGAGGTTGGAAAGTACTTTTCTACAACCAACTTAAATGTAGACTGGAAATTCATATCCAGAGTTCAATTTTGAAAAGAATAATATAAATGGTAAAATGAAATGACAAACATAAATGCTTTTTTGAGAAATGTTTAAAGCTGGTTTCACATCTATGAAACTGCACATGTAAAAAAAAGTAGTTTTCTCCAAGACAGCAAAAGAATAATATAAATGTTAAAATGAAACTACAAACATAAAAATAAATGCATTTTTGAGAAATGTTTAAACATAGTTTCACATCTATGAATTTTCGTGTTTAAATATTAAGACCACTTGTAAAAAGTTTAAAGAAGTTGGAAAATGTACTTTACACACAGACAGCAAAATGTAGATAAATAAATTCGCATTTAAATTTCCATCTCAAAACATATAAATAAATGCTAATATGAAGCTAGAAACATTGAATTAAATGCATTTTAGGAAAAAAATTAAACATAGTTTTCTCATCTATGAACTTCCTTGTTAATATATAAACAGTACATGTAAAACGTTTTTCTGAGGTTGGAAAGTACTTTTCTACAAGCAACTAAAATGTAGACTGGAAATTCATATCCTGAGTTCAATTTTGAAAAGAATAATATAAATGGTAAAATGAAATGAGAAACATCAAAATAAATGCTTTTTTGAGAAATGTTTAAAGATGGTTTCACATCTATTTAACAGCACATGTAAAAAAAGTAGTTTTCTCCAAGACAGCAAAAGAATAATATAAATGTTAAAATGAAACTACAAGCATAAAAATAAATGCATTTTTGAGAAATGTTTAAACATAGTATCAGATCTATGAATTTTTGTGTTTATATATTAAGACCACTTGTAAAAATTTTAGAGATGTTGGAAAATGTACTTTACACGCAGAAAGTAAAATGTAGATAAAGAAATTCGCATTTAAATTTCCATCTCAAAACATATAAATAATTGATACTATGAACATAGATACATTGAAATAAATGCATTTTAGGAAAAGATTAAACATAGTTTTCACATCTATGAACTTCCTTGTTAATGCATAAACAGTACATGTAAAACGTTTTTCTGAGATTGCAAAGTACTTTTATACAAGCAACTAAAATGTAGACTGGAAATTCATATCCAGAGTTCAATTTTGAAAAGAATAATATAAATGGTAAAATGAAATGACAAACATAAATGCTTTTTTGAGAAATGTTTAAAGCTGGTTTCACATCTATGTAAAAAAAGTAGTTTTCTCCAGGAAAGCAAAAGAATAACATAAATGTTATAATGAAACTACAAACATAAAAATAAATGCATTTTTGAGAAATGTTTAAACATAGTATCAGATCTATGAATTTTTGTGTTTATATATTAAGACCACTTGTAAAAAGTTTAAAGAAGTTGGAAAATATACTTTACACACAGAAAGCAAAATGTAGATAAATAAATTCGCATTTAAATTTCCATCTCAAAACATATAAATAAATGCTAATATGAAGCTAGAAACATTGAATTAAATGCATTTTAGGAAAAAATTAAACAGTTTTCTCATCTATGAACTTCCTTGTTAATATATAAACAGTACATGAAAAACGTTTTTCTGAGATTGGAAAGTACTTTTCTACAAGCAACTAAAATGTAGAATGAAAATTCACATTCAGATTTCAATTTTGAAAAGAATAATATTAATTGTAAAATGAAATGACAAACATCAAAATAAATGCTTTTTTGATAAATGTTTAAACATAGTTTCACATCTATGAATTTTTGTGTTTAAATATTAAGACCACTTGTAAAAAGTTTAGAGATGTTGGAAAATGTACTTTACACGCAGAAAGTAAAATGTAGATAAAGAAATTCGCATTTAAATTTCCATCTCAAAACATATAAATAATTGATACTATGAACATAGATACATTGAAATAAATGCATTTTAGGAAAAGATTAAACATAGTTTTCACATCTATGAACTTCCTTGTTAATGCATAAACAGTACATGTAAAACGTTTTTCTGAGGTTCGAAACTACTTTTATACAAGCAACTAAAATGTAGACTGAAAATTCACTTACAGAGTTCAATTTTGAAAAGAATAATATAAATGGTAAAATGAAATGACAAACATAAATGCTTTTTTGAGAAATGTTTAAAGCTGGTTTCACATCTATGAAACAGCACATGTAAAAAAAGTAGTTTTCTCCAGGAAAGCAAAAGAATAACATAAATGTTATAATGAAACTACAAACATAAAAATAAATGCATTTTTCAGAAATTTTTAAACATAGTATCAGATCTATGAATTATTGTGTTTATATATTAAGACCACTTGTAAAAAGTTTAAAGAAGTTGGAAAATATACTTTACACACAGAAAGCAAAATGTAGATAAATATATTCGCATTTAAATTTCCATCTCAAAACATATAAATAAATGCTAATATGAAGCTAGAAACATTGAATTAAATGCATTTTAGGAAAAAATTAAACAGTTTTCTCATCTATGAACTTCCTTGTTAATGCATAAACAGTACATGAAAAACGTTTTTCTGACGTTGGAAAGTACTTTTATACAAGCAACTAAAATGTAGACTGAAAATTCACATCCAGAGTTCAATTTTGAAAAGAATAATATAAATGGTAAAATGAAATGACAAACATAAATGCTTTTTTGAGAAATGTTTAAAGCTGGTTTCACATCTATGAAACTGCACATGTAAAAAAAAGTAGTTTTCTCCAAGACAGCAAAAGAATAATATAAATGTTAAAATGAAACTACAAACATAAAAATAAATGCATTTTTGAGAAATGTTTAAACATAGTTTCACATCTATGAATTTTCGTGTTTAAATATTAAGACCACTTGTAAAAAGTTTAAAGAAGTTGGAAAATGTACTTTACACACAGAAAGCAAAATGTAGATAAATAAATTCGCATTTAAATTTCCATCTCAAAACATATAAATAAATGCTAATATGAAGCTAGAAACATTGAATTAAATGCATTTTAGGAAAAAATTAAACATAGTTTTCTCATCTATGAACTTCCTTGTTAATATATAAACAGTACATGTAAAACGTTTTTCTGAGGTTGGAAACTACTTTTCTACAAGCAACTAAAATGTAGACTGGAAATTCATATCCTGAGTTCAATTTTGAAAAGAATAATATAAATGGTAAAATGAAATGAGAAACATCAAAATAAATGCTTTTTTGAGAAATGTTTAAAGATGGTTTCACATCTATTTAACAGCACATGTAAAAAAAGTAGTTTTCTCCAAGACAGCAAAAGAATAATATAAATGTTAAAATGAAACTACAAACATAAAAATAAATGCATTTTTGAGAAATGTTTAAACATAGTATCAGATCTATGAATTTTTGTGTTTATATATTAAGACCACTTGTAAAAATTTTAGAGATGTTGGAAAATGTACTTTACACGAAGAAAGTAAAATGTAGATAAAGAAATTCGCATTTAAATTTCCATCTCAAAACATATAAATAATTGATACTATGAACATAGATACATTGAAATAAATGCATTTTAGGAAAAGATTAAACATAGTTTTCACATCTATGAACTTCCTTGTTAATGCATAAACAGTACATGTAAAACGTTTTTCTGAGATTGCAAAGTACTTTTATACAAGCAACTAAAATGTAGACTGGAAATTCATATCCAGAGTTCAATTTTGAAAAGAATAATATAAATGGTAAAATGAAATGACAAACATAAATGCTTTTTTGAGAAATGTTTAAAGCTGGTTTCACATCTATGTAAAAAAAGTAGTTTTCTCCAGGAAAGCAAAAGAATAACATAAATGTTATAATGAAACTACAAACATAAAAATAAATGCATTTTTGAGAAATGTTTAAACATAGTATCAGATCTATGAATTTTTGTGTTTATATATTAAGACCACTTGTAAAAAGTTTAAAGAAGTTGGAAAATGTACTTTACACACAGAAAGCAAAATGTAGATAAATAAATTCGCATTTAAATTTCCATCTCAAAACATATAAATAAATGCTAATATGAAGCTAGAAACATTGAATTAAATGCATTTTAGGAAAAAATTAAACATAGTTTTCTCATCTATGAACTTCCTTGTTAATATATAAACAGTACATGTAAAACGTTTTTCTGAGGTTGGAAACTACTTTTCTACAAGCAACTAAAATGTAGACTGGAAATTCATATCCTGAGTTCAATTTTGAAAAGAATAATATAAATGGTAAAATGAAATGAGAAACATCAAAATAAATGCTTTTTTGAGAAATGTTTAAAGATGGTTTCACATCTATTTAACAGCACATGTAAAAAAAGTAGTTTTCTCCAGGAAAGCAAAAGAATAACATAAATGTTAAAATGAAACTACAAACATAAAAATAAATGCATTTTTGAGAAATGTTTAAACATAGTATCAGATCTATGAATTTTTGTGTTTATATATTAAGACCACTTGTAAAAAGTTTAAAGAAGTTGGAAAATATACTTTACACACAGAAAGCAAAATGTAGATAAATAAATTCGCATTTAAATTTCCATCTCAAAACATATCAATAAATGCTAATATGAAGCTAGAAACATTGAATTAAATGCATTTTAGGAAAAAATTAAACAGTTTTCTCATCTATGAACTTCCTTGTTAATATATAAACAGTACATGAAAAACGTTTTTCTGAGATTGGAAAGTACTTTTCTACAAGCAACTAAAATGTAGAATGAAAATTCACATTCAGATTTCAATTTTGAAAAGAATAATATAAATTGTAAAATGAAATGACAAATATCAAAATAAATGCTTTTTTGATAAATGTTTAAACATAGTTTCACATCTATGAATTTTTGTGTTTAAATATTAAGACCACTTGTAAAAAGTTTAGAGATGTTGGAAAATGTACTTTACACGCAGAAAGTAAAATGTAGATAAAGAAATTCGCATTTCAATTTCCATCTCAAAACATATAAATAATTGATACTATGAACATAGATACATTGAAATAAATGCATTTTAGGAAAAGATTAAACATAGTTTTCACATCTATGAACTTCCTTGTTAATGCATAAACAGTACATGTAAAACGTTTTTCTGAGGTTCGAAACTACTTTTATACAAGCAACTAAAATGTAGACTGAAAATTCACTTACAGAGTTCAATTTTGAAAAGAATAATATAAATGGTAAAATGAAATGACAAACATAAATGCTTTTTTGAGAAATGTTTAAAGCTGGTTTCACATCTATGAAACAGCACATGTAAAAAAAGTAGTTTTCTCCAGGAAAGCAAAAGAATAACATAAATGTTATAATGAAACTACAAACATAAAAATAAATGCATTTTTCAGAAATTTTTAAACATAGTATCAGATCTATGAATTATTGTGTTTATATATTAAGACAACTTGTAAAAAGTTTAAAGAAGTTGGAAAATATACTTTACACACAGAAAGCAAAATGTAGATAAATAAATTCGCATTTAAATTTCCATCTCAAAACATATAAATAAATGCTAATATGAAGCTAGAAACATTGAATTAAATGCATTTTAGGAAAAAATTAAACAGTTTTCTCATCTATGAACTTCCTTTTTAATGCATAAACAGTACATGAAAAACGTTTTTCTGAGGTTGGAAAGTACTTTTATACAAGCAACTAAAATGTAGACTGAAAATTCACATCCAGAGTTCAATTTTGAAAAGAATAATATAAATGGTAAAATGAAATGACAAACATCAAAATAAATGCTTTTTTGAGAAATGTTTAAAGATGGTTTCACATCTATTTAACAGCACATGTAAAAAAAAGTAGTTTTCTCCAAGACAGCAAAAGAATAATATAAATGTTAAAATGAAACTACAAACATAAAAATAAATACATTTTTGAGAAATGTTTAAACATAGTTTCACATCTATTAATTTTCGTGTTTAAATATTAAGACCACTTGTAAAAAGTTTAAAGAAGTTGGAAAATGTACTTTTCACACAGAAAGCAAAATGTAGATAAATAAATTCGCATTTAAATATCCATCTCAAAACATATAAATAATTGCTAATATGATCCAAGAAACATTGAAATAAATGCATTTTATGAAAAGATTAAACATAGATTTCACATCTATGATCTTCCTTGTTAATATATAAACAGTACATGTAAAACGTTTTTCTGAGGTTGGAAAGTACTTTTCTACAACCAACTAAAATGTAGACTGGAAATTCATATCCAGAATTCAATTTTGAAAAGAATAATATAAATGGTAAAATGAAATGACAAACATCAAAATAAATGCCTTTTTGAGAAATGTTTGAAGCTGGTTTCACATCTATGAAACAGCACATGTAAAAAGAGTAGTTTTCTCCAGGAAAGCAAAAGAATAACATAAATGTTAAAATGAAACTACAAACATAACAATAAATGCATTTTTGAGAAATGTTTAAACATAGTATCAGATCTATGAATTTTTGTGTTTATATATTAAGACCACTTGTAAAAAGTTTAAAGAAGTTGGAAAATATAGTTTACACTCAGAAAGCAAAATGTAGATAAATAAATTCGCATTTAAATTTCCATCTCAAAACATATAAATAAATGCTAATATGAAGCTAGAAACATTGAATTAAATGCATTTTAGGAAAAAATTAAACATAGTTTTCTCATCTATGAACTTCCTTGTTAATATATAAACAGTACATGTAAAACGTTTTTCTCAGGTTGGAAAGTACTTTTCTACAAGCAACTAAAATGTAGACTGGAAATTCATATCATGAGTTCAATTTTGAAAAGAATAATATAAATGGTAAAATGAAATGAGAAACATCAAAATAAATGCTTTTTTGAGAAATGTTTAAAGATGGTTTCACATCTATTTAACAGCACATGTAAAAAAAGTAGTTTTCTCCAAGACAGCAAAAGAATAATATAAATGTTAAAATGAAACTACAAACATAAAAATAAATGCATTTTTGAGAAATGTTTAAACATAGTATCAGATCTATGAATTTTTGTGTTTATATATTAAGACCACTTGTAAAAATTTTAGAGATGTTGGAAAATGTACTTTACACGCAGAAAGTAAAATGTAGATAAAGAAATTCGCATTTCAATTTCCATCTCAAAACATATAAATAATTGATACTATGATCCAAGAAACATTGAAATAAATGCATTTTATGAAAAGATTAAACATAGATTTCACATCTATGATCTTCCTTGTTAATATATAAACAGTACATGTAAAACGTTTTTCTGAGGTTGGAAAGTACTTTTCTACAACCAACTTAAATGTAGACTGGAAATTCATATCCAGAGTTCAATTTTGAAAAGAATAATATAAATGGTAAAATGAAATGACAAACATCAAAATAAATGCCTTTTTGAGAAATGTTTGAAGCTGGTTTCACATCTATGAAACAGCACATGTAAAAAGAGTAGTTTTCTCCAGGAAAGCAAAAGAATAACATAAATGTTAAAATGAAACTACAAACATAACAATAAATGCATTTTTGAGAAATGTTTAAACATAGTATCAGATCTATGAATTTTTGTGTTTATATATTAAGACCACTTGTAAAAAGTTTAAAGAAGTTGGAAAATATAGTTTACACACAGAAAGCAAAATGTAGATAAATAAATTCGCATTTAAATTTCCATCTCAAAACATATAAATAATTGCTAATATGATCCAAGAAACATTGAAATAAATGCATTTTAGGAAAAGATTAAACATAGTTTTCACATCTATGAACTTCCTTGTTAATGCATAAACAGTACATGTAAAAAGTTTTTCTGAGGTTGGAAAGTACTTTTCTACAAGCAACTAAAATGTAGACTGGAAATTCATATCCTGAGTTCAATTTTGAAAAGAATAATATAAATGGTAAAATGAAATGACAAACATAAATGCTTTTTTGAGAAATGTTTAAAGCTGGTTTCATATCTATGAAACAGCACATGTAAAAAAAGTAGTTTTCTCCAGGAAAGCAAAAGAATAACATAAATGTTATAATGAAACTACAAACATAAAAATAAATGCATTTTTCAGAAATTTTTAAACATAGTATCAGATCTATGAATTATTGTGTTTATATATTAAGACCACTTGTAAAAAGTTTAAAGAAGTTGGAAAATATACTTTACACACAGAAAGCAAAATGTAGATAAATAAATTCGCATTTAAATTTCCATCTCAAAACATATAAATAAATGCTAATATGAAGCTAGAAACATTGAATTAAATGCATTTTAGGAAAAAATTAAACAGTTTTCTCATCTATGAACTTCCTTGTTAATGCATAAACAGTACATGAAAAACGTTTTTCTGAGGTTGGAAAGTACTTTTATACAAGCAACTAAAATGTAGACTGAAAATTCACATCCAGAGTTCAATTTTGAAAAGAATAATATAAATGGTAAAATGAAATGACAAACATCAAAATAAATGCTTTTTTGAGAAATGTTTAAAGATGGTTTCACATCTATTTAACAGCACATGTAAAAAAAGTAGTTTTCTCCAAGACAGCAAAAGAATAATATAAATGTTAAAATGAAACTACAAACATAAAAACAAATGCATTTTTGAGAAATGTTTAAACATAGTTTCACATCTATGAATTTTCGTGTTTAAATATTAGGACCACTTGTAAAAAGTTTAAAGAAGTTGGAAAATGTACTTTACACACAGAAAGCAAAATGTAGATAAATAAATTCGCATTTAAATTTCCATCTCAAAACATATAAATAATTGCTAATATGATCCAAGAAACATTGAAATAAATGCATTTTAGGAAAAGATTAAACATAGATTTCACATCTATGATCTTCCTTGTTAATATATAAACAGTACATGTAAAACGTTTTTCTGAGGTTGCAATGTACTTTTATACAAGCAACTAAAATGTAGACTGAAAATTCACATCCAGAGTTCAATTTTGAAAAGAATAATATAAATGGTAAAATGAAATGACAAACATAAATGCTTTTTTGAGAAATGTTTAAAGCTGGTTTCACATCTATGAAACTGCACATGTAAAAAAAAGTAGTTTTCTCCAAGACAGCAAAAGAATAATATAAATGTTAAAATGAAACTACAAACATAAAAATAAATGCATTTTTGAGAAATGTTTAAACATAGTTTCACATCTATGAATTTTCGTGTTTAAATATTAAGACCACTTGTAAAAAGTTTAAAGAAGTTGGAAAATGTACTTTACACACAGACAGCAAAATGTAGATAAATAAATTCGCATTTAAATTTCCATCTCAAAACATATAAATAAATGCTAATATGAAGCTAGAAACATTGAATTAAATGCATTTTAGGAAAAAATTAAACATAGTTTTCTCATCTATGAACTTCCTTGTTAATATATAAACAGTACATGTAAAACGTTTTTCTGAGGTTGGAAAGTACTTTTCTACAAGCAACTAAAATGTAGACTGGAAATTCATATCCTGAGTTCAATTTTGAAAAGAATAATATAAATGGTAAAATGAAATGAGAAACATCAAAATAAATGCTTTTTTGAGAAATGTTTAAAGATGGTTTCACATCTATTTAACAGCACATGTAAAAAAAGTAGTTTTCTCCAAGACAGCAAAAGAATAATATAAATGTTAAAATGAAACTACAAGCATAAAAATAAATGCATTTTTGAGAAATGTTTAAACATAGTATCAGATCTATGAATTTTTGTGTTTATATATTAAGACCACTTGTAAAAATTTTAGAGATGTTGGAAAATGTACTTTACACGCAGAAAGTAAAATGTAGATAAAGAAATTCGCATTGAAATTTCCATCTCAAAACATATAAATAATTGATACTATGAACATAGATACATTGAAATAAATGCATTTTAGGAAAAGATTAAACATAGTTTTCACATCTATGAACTTCCATGTTAATGCATAAACAGTACATGTAAAACGTTTTTCTGAGATTGCAAAGTACTTTTATACAAGCAACTAAAATGTAGACTGGAAATTCATATCCAGAGTTCAATTTTGAAAAGAATAATATAAATGGTAAAATGAAATGACAAACATAAATGCTTTTTTGAGAAATGTTTAAAGCTGGTTTCACATCTATGTAAAAAAAGTAGTTTTCTCCAGGAAAGCAAAAGAATAACATAAATGTTATAATGAAACTACAAACATAAAAATAAATGCATTTTTGAGAAATGTTTAAACATAGTATCAGATCTATGAATTTTTGTGTTTATATATTAAGACCACTTGTAAAAAGTTTAAAGAAGTTGGAAAATATACTTTACACACAGAAAGCAAAATGTAGATAAATAAATTCGCATTTAAATTTCCATCTCAAAACATATAAATAAATGCTAATATGAAGCTAGAAACATTGAATTAAATGCATTTTAGGAAAAAATTAAACAGTTTTCTCATCTATGAACTTCCTTGTTAATATATAAACAGTACATGAAAAACGTTTTTCTGAGATTGGAAAGTACTTTTCTACAAGCAACTAAAATGTAGAATGAAAATTCACATTCAGATTTCAATTTTGAAAAGAATAATATTAATTGTAAAATGAAATGACAAACATCAAAATAAATGCTTTTTTGATAAATGTTTAAACATAGTTTCACATCTATGAATTTTTGTGTTTAAATATTAAGACCACTTGTAAAAAGTTTAGAGATGTTGGAAAATGTACTTTACACGCAGAAAGTAAAATGTAGATAAAGAAATTCGCATTTAAATTTCCATCTCAAAACATATAAATAATTGATACTATGAACATAGATACATTGAAATAAATGCATTTTAGGAAAAGATTAAACATAGATTTCACATCTATGATCTTTCTTGTTAATATATAAACAGTACATGTAAAACGTTTTTCTGAGGTTGGAAAGTACTTTTCTACAACCAACTTAAATGTAGACTGGAAATTCATATCCAGAGTTCAATTTTGAAAAGAATAATATAAATGGTAAAATGAAATGACAAACATAAATGCTTTTTTGAGAAATGTTTAAAGCTGGTTTCACATCTATGAAACTGCACATGTAAAAAAAAGTAGTTTTCTCCAAGACAGCAAAAGAATAATATAAATGTTAAAATGAAACTACAAACATAAAAATAAATGCATTTTTGAGAAATGTTTAAACATAGTTTCACATCTATGAATTTTCGTGTTTAAATATTAAGACCACTTGTAAAAAGTTTAAAGAAGTTGGAAAATGTACTTTACACACAGACAGCAAAATGTAGATAAATAAATTCGCATTTAAATTTCCATCTCAAAACATATAAATAAATGCTAATATGAAGCTAGAAACATTGAATTAAATGCATTTTAGGAAAAAAATTAAACATAGTTTTCTCATCTATGAACTTCCTTGTTAATATATAAACAGTACATGTAAAACGTTTTTCTGAGGTTGGAAAGTACTTTTCTACAAGCAACTAAAATGTAGACTGGAAATTCATATCCTGAGTTCAATTTTGAAAAGAATAATATAAATGGTAAAATGAAATGAGAAACATCAAAATAAATGCTTTTTTGAGAAATGTTTAAAGATGGTTTCACATCTATTTAACAGCACATGTAAAAAAAGTAGTTTTCTCCAAGACAGCAAAAGAATAATATAAATGTTAAAATGAAACTACAAGCATAAAAATAAATGCATTTTTGAGAAATGTTTAAACATAGTATCAGATCTATGAATTTTTGTGTTTATATATTAAGACCACTTGTAAAAATTTTAGAGATGTTGGAAAATGTACTTTACACGCAGAAAGTAAAATGTAGATAAAGAAATTCGCATTTAAATTTCCATCTCAAAACATATAAATAATTGATACTATGAACATAGATACATTGAAATAAATGCATTTTAGGAAAAGATTAAACATAGTTTTCACATCTATGAACTTCCTTGTTAATGCATAAACAGTACATGTAAAACGTTTTTCTGAGATTGCAAAGTACTTTTATACAAGCAACTAAAATGTAGACTGGAAATTCATATCCAGAGTTCAATTTTGAAAAGAATAATATAAATGGTAAAATGAAATGACAAACATAAATGCTTTTTTGAGAAATGTTTAAAGCTGGTTTCACATCTATGTAAAAAAAGTAGTTTTCTCCAGGAAAGCAAAAGAATAACATAAATGTTATAATGAAACTACAAACATAAAAATAAATGCATTTTTGAGAAATGTTTAAACATAGTATCAGATCTATGAATTTTTGTGTTTATATATTAAGACCACTTGTAAAAAGTTTAAAGAAGTTGGAAAATATACTTTACACACAGAAAGCAAAATGTAGATAAATAAATTCGCATTTAAATTTCCATCTCAAAACATATAAATAAATGCTAATATGAAGCTAGAAACATTGAATTAAATGCATTTTAGGAAAAAATTAAACAGTTTTCTCATCTATGAACTTCCTTGTTAATATATAAACAGTACATGAAAAACGTTTTTCTGAGATTGGAAAGTACTTTTCTACAAGCAACTAAAATGTAGAATGAAAATTCACATTCAGATTTCAATTTTGAAAAGAATAATATTAATTGTAAAATGAAATGACAAACATCAAAATAAATGCTTTTTTGATAAATGTTTAAACATAGTTTCACATCTATGAATTTTTGTGTTTAAATATTAAGACCACTTGTAAAAAGTTTAGAGATGTTGGAAAATGTACTTTACACGCAGAAAGTAAAATGTAGATAAAGAAATTCGCATTTAAATTTCCATCTCAAAACATATAAATAATTGATACTATGAACATAGATACATTGAAATAAATGCATTTTAGGAAAAGATTAAACATAGTTTTCACATCTATGAACTTCCTTGTTAATGCATAAACAGTACATGTAAAACGTTTTTCTGAGGTTCGAAACTACTTTTATACAAGCAACTAAAATGTAGACTGAAAATTCACTTACAGAGTTCAATTTTGAAAAGAATAATATAAATGGTAAAATGAAATGACAAACATAAATGCTTTTTTGAGAAATGTTTAAAGCTGGTTTCACATCTATGAAACAGCACATGTAAAAAAAGTAGTTTTCTCCAGGAAAGCAAAAGAATAACATAAATGTTATAATGAAACTACAAACATAAAAATAAATGCATTTTTCAGAAATTTTTAAACATAGTATCAGATCTATGAATTATTGTGTTTATATATTAAGACCACTTGTAAAAAGTTTAAAGAAGTTGGAAAATATACTTTACACACAGAAAGCAAAATGTAGATAAATATATTCGCATTTAAATTTCCATCTCAAAACATATAAATAAATGCTAATATGAAGCTAGAAACATTGAATTAAATGCATTTTAGGAAAAAATTAAACAGTTTTCTCATCTATGAACTTCCTTGTTAATGCATAAACAGTACATGAAAAACGTTTTTCTGACGTTGGAAAGTACTTTTATACAAGCAACTAAAATGTAGACTGAAAATTCACATCCAGAGTTCAATTTTGAAAAGAATAATATAAATGGTAAAATGAAATGACAAACATAAATGCTTTTTTGAGAAATGTTTAAAGCTGGTTTCACATCTATGAAACTGCACATGTAAAAAAAAGTAGTTTTCTCCAAGACAGCAAAAGAATAATATAAATGTTAAAATGAAACTACAAACATAAAAATAAATGCATTTTTGAGAAATGTTTAAACATAGTTTCACATCTATGAATTTTCGTGTTTAAATATTAAGACCACTTGTAAAAATTTTAGAGATGTTGGAAAATGTACTTTACACGAAGAAAGTAAAATGTAGATAAAGAAATTCGCATTTAAATTTCCATCTCAAAACATATAAATAATTGATACTATGAACATAGATACATTGAAATAAATGCATTTTAGGAAAAGATTAAACATAGTTTTCACATCTATGAACTTCCTTGTTAATATATAAACAGTACATGTAAAACGTTTTTCTGAGGTTGGAAACTACTTTTCTACAAGCAACTAAAATGTAGACTGGAAATTCATATCCTGAGTTCAATTTTGAAAAGAATAATATAAATGGTAAAATGAAATGACAAACATAAATGCTTTTTTGAGAAATGTTTAAAGCTGGTTTCACATCTATGTAAAAAAAGTAGTTTTCTCCAGGAAAGCAAAAGAATAACATAAATGTTATAATGAAACTACAAACATAAAAATAAATGCATTTTTGAGAAATGTTTAAACATAGTATCAGATCTATGAATTTTTGTGTTTATATATTAAGACCACTTGTAAAAAGTTTAAAGAAGTTGGAAAATATACTTTACACACAGAAAGCAAAATGTAGATAAATAAATTCGCATTTAAATTTCCATCTCAAAACATATCAATAAATGCTAATATGAAGCTAGAAACATTGAATTAAATGCATTTTAGGAAAAAATTAAACAGTTTTCTCATCTATGAACTTCCTTGTTAATATATAAACAGTACATGAAAAACGTTTTTCTGAGATTGGAAAGTACTTTTCTACAAGCAACTAAAATGTAGAATGAAAATTCACATTCAGATTTCAATTTTGAAAAGAATAATATAAATTTTAAAATGAAATGACAAACATCAAAATAAATGCTTTTTTGATAAATGTTTAAACATAGTTTCACATCTATGAATTTTTGTGTTTAAATATTAAGACCACTTGTAAAAAGTTTAGAGATGTTGGAAAATGTACTTTACACGCAGAAAGTAAAATGTAGATAAAGAAATTCGCATTTCAATTTCCATCTCAAAACATATAAATAATTGATACTATGAACATAGATACATTGAAATAAATGCATTTTAGGAAAAGATTAAACATAGTTTTCACATCTATGAACTTCCTTGTTAATGCATAAACAGTACATGTAAAACGTTTTTCTGAGGTTCGAAACTACTTTTATACAAGCAACTAAAATGTAGACTGAAAATTCACTTACAGAGTTCAATTTTGAAAAGAATAATATAAATGGTAAAATGAAATGACAAACATAAATGCTTTTTTGAGAAATGTTTAAAGCTGGTTTCACATCTATGAAACAGCACATGTAAAAAAAGTAGTTTTCTCCAGGAAAGCAAAAGAATAACATAAATGTTATAATGAAACTACAAACATAAAAATAAATGCATTTTTCAGAAATTTTTAAACATAGTATCAGATCTATGAATTATTGTGTTTATATATTAAGACCACTTGTAAAAAGTTTAAAGAAGTTGGAAAATATACTTTACACACAGAAAGCAAAATGTAGATAAATAAATTCGCATTTAAATTTCCATCTCAAAACATATAAATAAATGCTAATATGAAGCTAGAAACATTGAATTAAATGCATTTTAGGAAAAAATTAAACAGTTTTCTCATCTATGAACTTCCTTTTTAATGCATAAACAGTACATGAAAAACGTTTTTCTGAGGTTGGAAAGTACTTTTATACAAGCAACTAAAATGTAGACTGAAAATTCACATCCAGAGTTCAATTTTGAAAAGAATAATATAAATGGTAAAATGAAATGACAAACATCAAAATAAATGCTTTTTTGAGAAATGTTTAAAGATGGTTTCACATCTATTTAACAGCACATGTAAAAAAAAGTAGTTTTCTCCAAGACAGCAAAAGAATAATATAAATGTTAAAATGAAACTACAAACATAAAAATAAATACATTTTTGAGAAATGTTTAAACATAGTTTCACATCTATTAATTTTCGTGTTTAAATATTAAGACCACGTAAAAAGTTTAAAGAAGTTGGAAAATGTACTTTTCACACAGAAAGCAAAATGTAGATAAATAAATTCGCATTTAAATATCCATCTCAAAACATATAAATAATTGCTAATATGATCCAAGAAACATTGAAATAAATGCATTTTATGAAAAGATTAAACATAGATTTCACATCTATGATCTTCCTTGTTAATATATAAACAGTACATGTAAAACGTTTTTCTGAGGTTGGAAAGTACTTTTCTACAACCAACTAAAATGTAGACTGGAAATTCATATCCAGAATTCAATTTTGAAAAGAATAATATAAATGGTAAAATGAAATGACAAACATCAAAATAAATGCCTTTTTGAGAAATGTTTGAAGCTGGTTTCACATCTATGAAACAGCACATGTAAAAAGAATAGTTTTCTCCAGGAAAGCAAAAGAATAACATAAATGTTAAAATGAAACTACAAACATAACAATAAATGCATTTTTGAGAAATGTTTAAACATAGTATCAGATCTATGAATTTTTGTGTTTATATATTAAGACCACTTGTAAAAAGTTTAAAGAAGTTGGAAAATATAGTTTACACTCAGAAAGCAAAATGTAGATAAATAAATTCGCATTTAAATTTCCATCTCAAAACATATAAATAAATGCTAATATGAAGCTAGAAACATTGAATTAAATGCATTTTAGGAAAAAATTAAACATAGTTTTCTCATCTATGAACTTCCTTGTTAATATATAAACAGTACATGTAAAACGTTTTTCTCAGGTTGGAAAGTACTTTTCTACAAGCAACTAAAATGTAGACTGGAAATTCATATCATGAGTTCAATTTTGAAAAGAATAATATAAATGGTAAAATGAAATGAGAAACATCAAAATAAATGCTTTTTTGAGAAATGTTTAAAGATGGTTTCACATCTATTTAACAGCACATGTAAAAAAAGTAGTTTTCTCCAAGACAGCAAAAGAATAATATAAATGTTAAAATGAAACTACAAACATAAAAATAAATGCATTTTTGAGAAATGTTTAAACATAGTATCAGATCTATGAATTTTTGTGTTTATATATTAAGACCACTTGTAAAAATTTTAGAGATGTTGGAAAATGTACTTTACACGCAGAAAGTAAAATGTAGATAAAGAAATTCGCATTTCAATTTCCATCTCAAAACATATAAATAATTGATACTATGATCCAAGAAACATTGAAATAAATGCATTTTATGAAAAGATTAAACATAGATTTCACATCTATGATCTTCCTTGTTAATATATAAACAGTACATGTAAAACGTTTTTCTGAGGTTGGAAAGTACTTTTCTACAACCAACTTAAATGTAGACTGGAAATTCATATCCAGAGTTCAATTTTGAAAAGAATAATATAAATGGTAAAATGAAATGACAAACATCAAAATAAATGCCTTTTTGAGAAATGTTTGAAGCTGGTTTCACATCTATGAAACAGCACATGTAAAAAGAGTAGTTTTCTCCAGGAAAGCAAAAGAA
The DNA here is from genome assembly GCF_036971445.1 of Narcine bancroftii. NCBI lineage: Eukaryota > Metazoa > Chordata > Chondrichthyes > Torpediniformes > Narcinidae > Narcine > Narcine bancroftii. The sequence goes on along the minus strand of NC_091475.1, from coordinate 66,097,809 downwards.
TAACATAAATGTTAAAATGAAACTACAAACATAACAATAAATGCATTTTTGAGAAATGTTTAAACATAGTATCAGATCTATGAATTTTTGTGTTTATATATTAAGAACACTTGTAAAAAGTTTAAAGAAGTTGGAAAATATAGTTTACACACAGAAAGCAAAATGTAGATAAATAAATTCGCATTTAAATTTCCATCTCAAAACATATAAATAATTGCTAATATGATCCAAGAAACATTGAAATAAATGCATTTTAGGAAAAGATTAAACATAGTTTTCACATCTATGAACTTCCTTGTTAATGCATAAACAGTACATGTAAAAAGTTTTTCTGAGGTTGGAAAGTACTTTTCTACAAGCAACTAAAATGTAGACTGGAAATTCATATCCTGAGTTCAATTTTGAAAAGAATAATATAAATGGTAAAATGAAATGACAAACATAAATGCTTTTTTGAGAAATGTTTAAAGCTGGTTTCATATCTATGAAACAGCACATGTAAAAAAAGTAGTTTTCTCCAGGAAAGCAAAAGAATAACATAAATGTTATAATGAAACTACAAACATAAAAATAAATGCATTTTTCAGAAATTTTTAAACATAGTATCAGATCTATGAATTATTGTGTTTATATATTAAGACCACTTGTAAAAAGTTTAAAGAAGTTGGAAAATATACTTTACACACAGAAAGCAAAATGTAGATAAATAAATTCGCATTTAAATTTCCATCTCAAAACATATAAATAAATGCTAATATGAAGCTAGAAACATTGAATTAAATGCATTTTAGGAAAAAATTAAACAGTTTTCTCATCTATGAACTTCCTTGTTAATGCATAAACAGTACATGAAAAACGTTTTTCTGAGGTTGGAAAGTACTTTTATACAAGCAACTAAAATGTAGACTGAAAATTCACATCCAGAGTTCAATTTTGAAAAGAATAATATAAATGGTAAAATGAAATGACAAACATCAAAATAAATGCTTTTTTGAGAAATGTTTAAAGATGGTTTCACATCTATTTAACAGCACATGTAAAAAAAGTAGTTTTCTCCAAGACAGCAAAAGAATAATATAAATGTTAAAATGAAACTACAAACATAAAAATAAATACATTTTTGAGAAATGTTTAAACATAGTTTCACATCTATGAATTTTCGTGTTTAAATATTAGGACCACTTGTAAAAAGTTTAAAGAAGTTGGAAAATGTACTTTACACACAGAAAGCAAAATGTAGATAAATAAATTCGCATTTAAATTTCCATCTCAAAACATATAAATAATTGCTAATATGATCCAAGAAACATTGAAATAAATGCATTTTAGGAAAAGATTAAACATAGATTTCACATCTATGATCTTCCTTGTTAATATATAAACAGTACATGTAAAACGTTTTTCTGAGGTTGCAATGTACTTTTATACAAGCAACTAAAATGTAGACTGAAAATTCACATCCAGAGTTCAATTTTGAAAAGAATAATATAAATGGTAAAATGAAATGACAAACATAAATGCTTTTTTGAGAAATGTTTAAAGCTGGTTTCACATCTATGAAACAGCACATGTAAAAAGAGTAGTTTTCTCCAGGAAAGCAAAAGAATAACATAAATGTTAAAATGAAACTACAAACATAACAATAAATGCATTTTTGAGAAATGTTTAAACATAGTATCAGATCTATGAATTTTTGTGTTTATATATTAAGACCACTTGTAAAAAGTTTCATGGCCTTTCATGGGTCTTTCTTGACGTCCTGCTTTGCGGAAACTGCCAAAATGTTTGGCCTGGAAGTCAGCCTGAAGAAAACTGAGGTCCTCCATCAGCCAGCTCCCCACCATGACTACCAGCCCCCCCACATCTCCATCGGGCACACAAAACTCAAAACGGTCAACCAGTTTACCTATCTCGGCTGCACCATTTCATCAGATGCAAGGATCGACAATGAGATAGACAACAGACTCGCCAAGGCAAATAGCGCCTTTGGAAGACTACACAAAAGAGTCTGGAAAAACAACCAACTGAAAAACCTCACAAAGATAAGCGTATACAGAGCCGTTGTCATACCCACACTCCTGTTCGGCTCCGAATCATGGGTCCTCTACCGGCACCACCTACGGCTCCTAGAACGCTTCCACCAGCGTTGTCTCCGCTCCATCCTCAACATCCATTGGAGCGCTCACACCCCTAACGTCGAGGTACTCGAGATGGCAGAGGTCGACAGCATCGAGTCCACGCTGCTGAAGATCCAGCTGCGCTGGATGGGTCACGTCTCCAGAATGGAGGACCATCGCCTTCCCAAGATCGTATTATATGGCGAGCTCTCCACTGGCCACCGTGACAGAGGTGCACCAAAGAAAAGGTACAAGGACTGCCTAAAGAAATCTCTTGGTGCCTGCCACATTGACCACCGCCAGTGGGCTGATAACGCCTCAAACCGTGCATCTTGGCGCCTCACAGTTTGGCGGGCAGCAGCCTCCTTTGAAGAAGACCGCAGAGCCCACCTCACTGACAAAAGGCAAAGGAGGAAAAACCCAACACCCAACCCCAACCAACCAATTTTCCCTTGCAACCGCTGCAATCGTGTCTGCCTGTCCCGCATCGGACTGGTCAGCCACAAACGAGCCTGCAGCTGACGTGGACTTTTTACCCCCTCCATAAATCTTCGTCCGCGAAGCCAAGCCAAAGAAGACTTGTAAAAAGTTTAAAGAAGTTGGAAAATATAGTTTACACTCAGAAAGCAAAATGTAGATAAATAAATTCGCATTTAAATTTCCATCTCAAAACATATAAATAAATGCTAATATGAAGCTAGAAACATTGAATTAAATGCATTTTAGGAAAAAATAAAACATAGTTTTCTCATCTATGAACTTCCTTGTTAATATATAAACAGTACATGTAAAACGTTTTTCTCAGGTTGGAAAGTACTTTTCTACAAGCAACTAAAATGTAGACTGGAAATTCATATCCTGAGTTCAATTTTGAAAAGAATAATATAAATGGTAAAATGAAATGAGAAACATCAAAATAAATGCTTTTTTGAGAAATGTTTAAAGATGGTTTCACATCTATTTAACAGCACATGTAAAAAAAGTAGTTTTCTCCAAGACAGCAAAAGAATAATATTAAGACCACTTGTAAAAAGTTTAAAGAAGTTGGAAAATATAGTTTACACGCAGAAAGTAAAATGTAGATAAAGAAATTCGCATTTCAATTTCCATCTCAAAACATATAAATAATTGATACTATGAACATAGATACATTGAAATAAATGCATTTTAGGAAAAGATTAAACATAGTTTTCACATCTATGAACTTCCTTGTTAATGCATAAACAGTACATGTAAAACGTTTTTCTGAGGTTGCAAACTACTTTTATACAAGCAACTAAAATGTAGACTGAAAATTCACATCCAGAGTTCAATTTTGAAAAGAATAATATAAATGGTAAAATGAAATGACAAACATAAATGCTTTTTTGAGAAATGTTTAAAGCTGGTTTCACATCTATGAAACTGCACATGTTAAAAAAAAGTAGTTTTCTCCAAGACAGCAAAAGAATAATATAAATGTTAAAATGAAACTACAAACATAAAAATAAATGCATTTTTGAGAAATGTTTAAACATAGTTTCACATCTATGAATTTTCGTGTTTAAATATTAAGACCACTTGTAAAAAGTTTAAAGAAGTTGGAAAATGTACTTTACACACAGAAAGCAAAATGTAGATAAATAAATTCGCATTTAAATTTCCATCTCAAAACATATAAATAATTGCTAATATGATCCAAGAAACATTGAAATAAATGCATTTTATGAAAAGATTAAACATAGATTTCACATCTATGATCTTCCTTGTTAATATATAAACAGTACATGTAAAACGTTTTTCTGAGGTTGGAAAGTACTTTTCTACAACCAACTTAAATGTAGACTGGAAATTCATATCCAGAGTTCAATTTTGAAAAGAATAATATAAATGGTAAAATGAAATGACAAACATCAAAATAAATGCCTTTTTGAGAAATGTTTGAAGCTGGTTTCACATCTATGAAACAGCACATGTAAAAAGAGTAGTTTTCTCCAGGAAAGCAAAAGAATAATATAAATGTTAAAATGAAACTACAAACATAAAAATAAATGCATTTTTGAGAAATGTTTAAAGATAGTTTCACATCTATGAATTTTTGTGTTTATATATTAAGACCACTTGTAAAAAGTTTAAAGAAGTTGGAAAATATACTTTACACACAGAAAGCAAAATGTAGATAAATAAATTCGCATTTAAATTTCCATCTCAAAACATATAAATAAATGCTAATATGAAGCTAGAAACATTGAATTAAATGCATTTTAGGAAAAAATTAAACAGTTTTCTCATCTATGAACTTCCTTGTTAATGCATAAACAGTACATGAAAAACGTTTTTCTGAGGTTGGAAAATAATTTTATACAAGCAACTAAAATGTAGACTGAAAATTCACATCCAGAGTTCAATTTTGAAAAGAATAATATAAATGGTAAAATGAAATGACAAACATAAATGCTTTTTTGATAAATGTTTAAAGCTGGTTTCACATCTATGAAACTGCACATGTAAAAAAAAGTAGTTTTCTCCAAGACAGCAAAAGAATAATATAAATGTTAAAATGAAACTACAAACGTAAAAATAAATGCATTTTTGAGAAATGTTTAAACATAGTTTCACATCTATGAATTTTCGTGTTTAAATATTAAGACCACTTGTAAAAAGTTTAAAGAAGTTGGAAAATGTACTTTACACACAGAAAGCAAAATGTAGATAAATAAATTCGCATTTAAATTTCCATCTCAAAACATATAAATAATTGATACTATGAACATAGATACATTGAAATAAATGCATTTTAGGAAAAGATTAAACATAGTTTTCACATCTATGAACTTCCTTGTTAATGCATAAACAGTACATGTAAAACGTTTTTCTGAGGTTCGAAACTACTTTTATACAAGCAACTAAAATGTAGACTGAAAATTCACTTACAGAGTTCAATTTTGAAAAGAATAATATAAATGGTAAAATGAAATGACAAACATAAATGCTTTTTTGAGAAATGTTTAAAGCTGGTTTCACATCTATGAAACAGCACATGTAAAAAAAGTAGTTTTCTCCAGGAAAGCAAAAGAATAACATAAATGTTATAATGAAACTACAAACATAAAAATAAATGCATTTTTCAGAAATTTTTAAACATAGTATCAGATCTATGAATTATTGTGTTTATATATTAAGACCACTTGTAAAAAGTTTAAAGAAGTTGGAAAATATACTTTACACACAGAAAGCAAAATGTAGATAAATAAATTCGCATTTAAATTTCCATCTCAAAACATATAAATAAATGCTAATATGAAGCTAGAAACATTGAATTAAATGCATTTTAGGAAAAAATTAAACAGTTTTCTCATCTATGAACTTCCTTTTTAATGCATAAACAGTACATGAAAAACGTTTTTCTGAGGTTGGAAAGTACTTTTATACAAGCAACTAAAATGTAGACTGAAAATTCACATCCAGAGTTCAATTTTGAAAAGAATAATATAAATGGTAAAATGAAATGACAAACATCAAAATAAATGCTTTTTTGAGAAATGTTTAAAGATGGTTTCACATCTATTTAACAGCACATGTAAAAAAAAGTAGTTTTCTCCAAGACAGCAAAAGAATAATATAAATGTTAAAATGAAACTACAAACATAAAAATAAATACATTTTTGAGAAATGTTTAAACATAGTTTCACATCTATTAATTTTCGTGTTTAAATATTAAGACCACGTAAAAAGTTTAAAGAAGTTGGAAAATGTACTTTTCACACAGAAAGCAAAATGTAGATAAATAAATTCGCATTTAAATATCCATCTCAAAACATATAAATAATTGCTAATATGATCCAAGAAACATTGAAATAAATGCATTTTATGAAAAGATTAAACATAGATTTCACATCTATGATCTTCCTTGTTAATATATAAACAGTACATGTAAAACGTTTTTCTGAGGTTGGAAAGTACTTTTCTACAACCAACTAAAATGTAGACTGGAAATTCATATCCAGAATTCAATTTTGAAAAGAATAATATAAATGGTAAAATGAAATGACAAACATCAAAATAAATGCCTTTTTGAGAAATGTTTGAAGCTGGTTTCACATCTATGAAACAGCACATGTAAAAAGAGTAGTTTTCTCCAGGAAAGCAAAAGAATAACATAAATGTTAAAATGAAACTACAAACATAACAATAAATGCATTTTTGAGAAATGTTTAAACATAGTATCAGATCTATGAATTTTTGTGTTTATATATTAAGACCACTTGTAAAAAGTTTAAAGAAGTTGGAAAATATAGTTTACACACAGAAAGCAAAATGTAGATAAATAAATTCGCATTTAAATTTCCATCTCAAAACATATAAATAATTGCTAATATGATCCAAGAAACATTGAAATAAATGCATTTTAGGAAAAGATTAAACATAGTTTTCACATCTATGAACTTCCTTGTTAATGCATAAACAGTACATGTAAAACGTTTTTCTGAGGTTGGAAAGTACTTTTCTACAAGCAACTAAAATGTAGACTGGAAATTCATATCCTGAGTTCAATTTTGAAAAGAATAATATAAATGGTAAAATGAAATGACAAACATAAATGCTTTTTTGAGAAATGTTTAAAGCTGGTTTCACATCTATGAAACAGCACATGTAAAAAAAGTAGTTTTCTCCAGGAAAGCAAAATAATAACATAAATGTTATAATGAAACTACAAACATAAAAATAAATGCATTTTTCAGAAATTTTTAAACATAGTATCAGATCTATGAATTATTGTGTTTATATATTAAGACCACTTGTAAAAAGTTTAATGAAGTTGGAAAATATACTTTACACACAGAAAGCAAAATGTAGATAAATAAATTCGCATTTAAATTTCCATCTCAAAACATATAAATAAATGCTAATATGAAGCTAGAAACATTGAATTAAATGCATTTTAGGAAAAAATTAAACAGTTTTCTCATCTATGAACTTCCTTTTTAATGCATAAACAGTACATGAAAAACGTTTTTCTGAGGTTGGAAAGTACTTTTATACAAGCAACTAAAATGTAGACTGAAAATTCACATCCAGAGTTCAATTTTGAAAAGAATAATATAAATGGTAAAATGAAATGACAAACATAAATGCTTTTTTGAGAAATGTTTAAAGCTGGTTTCACATCTATGAAACAGCACATGTAAAAAGAGTAGTTTTCTCCAGGAAAGCAAAAGAATAACATAAATGTTAAAATGAAACTACAAACATAACAATAAATGCATTTTTGAGAAATGTTTAAACATAGTATCAGATCTATGAATTTTTGTGTTTATATATTAAGACCACTTGTAAAAAGTTTCATGGCCTTTCATGGGTCTTTCTTGACGTCCTGCTTTGCGGAAACTGCCAAAATGTTTGGCCTGGAAGTCAGCCTGAAGAAAACTGAGGTCCTCCATCAGCCAGCTCCCCACCATGACTACCAGCCCCCCCACATCTCCATCGGGCACACAAAACTCAAAACGGTCAACCAGTTTACCTATCTCGGCTGCACCATTTCATCAGATGCAAGGATCGACAATGAGATAGACAACAGACTCGCCAAGGCAAATAGCGCCTTTGGAAGACTACACAAAAGAGTCTGGAAAAACAACCAACTGAAAAACCTCACAAAGATAAGCGTATACAGAGCCGTTGTCATACCCACACTCCTGTTCGGCTCCGAATCATGGGTCCTCTACCGGCACCACCTACGGCTCCTAGAACGCTTCCACCAGCGTTGTCTCCGCTCCATCCTCAACATCCATTGGAGCGCTCACACCCCTAACGTCGAGGTACTCAAGATGGCAGAGGTCGACAGCATCGAGTCCACGCTGCTGAAGATCCAGCTGCGCTGGATGGGTCACGTCTCCAGAATGGAGGACCATCGCCTTCCCAAGATCGTATTATATGGCGAGCTCTCCACTGGCCACCGTGACAGAGGTGCACCAAAGAAAAGGTACAAGGACTGCCTAAAGAAATCTCTTGGTGCCTGCCACATTGACCACCGCCAGTGGGCTGATAACGCCTCAAACCGTGCATCTTGGCGCCTCACAGTTTGGCGGGCAGCAGCCTCCTTTGAAGAAGACCGCAGAGCCCACCTCACTGACAAAAGGCAAAGGAGGAAAAACCCAACACCCAACCCCAACCAACCAATTTTCCCTTGCAACCGCTGCAATCGTGTCTGCCTGTCCCGCATCGGACTGGTCAGCCACAAACGAGCCTGCAGCTGACGTGGACTTTTTACCCCCTCCATAAATCTTCGTCCGCGAAGCCAAGCCAAAGAAGACTTGTAAAAAGTTTAAAGAAGTTGGAAAATATAGTTTACACTCAGAAAGCAAAATGTAGATAAATAAATTCGCATTTAAATTTCCATCTCAAAACATATAAATAAATGCTAATATGAAGCTAGAAACATTGAATTAAATGCATTTTAGGAAAAAATAAAACATAGTTTTCTCATCTATGAACTTCCTTGTTAATATATAAACAGTACATGTAAAACGTTTTTCTCAGGTTGGAAAGTACTTTTCTACAAGCAACTAAAATGTAGACTGGAAATTCATATCCTGAGTTCAATTTTGAAAAGAATAATATAAATGGTAAAATGAAATGAGAAACATCAAAATAAATGCTTTTTTGAGAAATGTTTAAAGATGGTTTCACATCTATTTAACAGCACATGTAAAAAAAGTAGTTTTCTCCAAGACAGCAAAAGAATAATATTAAGACCACTTGTAAAAAGTTTAAAGAAGTTGGAAAATATAGTTTACACGCAGAAAGTAAAATGTAGATAAAGAAATTCGCATTTCAATTTCCATCTCAAAACATATAAATAATTGATACTATGAACATAGATACATTGAAATAAATGCATTTTAGGAAAAGATTAAACATAGTTTTCACATCTATGAACTTCCTTGTTAATGCATAAACAGTACATGTAAAACGTTTTTCTGAGGTTGGAAAGTACTTTTCTACAAGCAACTAAAATGTAGACTGGAAATTCATATCCTGAGTTCAATTTTGAAAAGAATAATATAAATGGTAAAATGAAATGACAAACATCAAAATAAATGCCTTTTTGAGAAATGTTTGAAGCTGGTTTCACATCTATGAAACAGCACATGTAAAAAGAGTAGTTTTCTCCAGGAAAGCAAAAGAATAATATAAATGTTAAAATGAAACTACAAACATAAAAATAAATGCATTTTTGAGAAATGTTTAAACATAGTATCAGATCTATGAATTTTTGTGTTTATATATTAAGACCACTTGTAAAAATTTTAGAGATGTTGGAAAATGTACTTTACACGCAGAAAGTAAAATGTAGATAAAGAAATTCGCATTTCAATTTCCATCTCAAAACATATAAATAATTGATACTCTGATCCAAGAAACATTGAAATAAATGCATTTTATGAAAAGATTAAACATAGATTTCACATCTATGATCTTCCTTGTTAATATATAAACAGTACATGTAAAACGTTTTTCTGAGGTTGGAAAGTACTTTTCTACAACCAACTTAAATGTAGACTGGAAATTCATATCCAGAGTTCAATTTTGAAAAGAATAATATAAATGGTAAAATGAAATGACAAACATCAAAATAAATGCCTTTTTGAGAAATGTTTGAAGCTGGTTTCACATCTATGAAACAGCACATGTAAAAAGAGTAGTTTTCTCCAGGAAAGCAAAAGAATAACATAAATGTTAAAATGAAACTACAAACATAACAATAAATGCATTTTTGAGAAATGTTTAAACATAGTATCAGATCTATGAATTTTTGTGTTTATATATTAAGACCACTTGTAAAAAGTTTAAAGAAGTTGGAAAATATAGTTTACACACAGAAAGCAAAATGTAGATAAATAAATTCGCATTTAAATTTCCATCTCAAAACATATAAATAATTGCTAATATGATCCAAGAAACATTGAAATAAATGCATTTTAGGAAAAGATTAAACATAGATTTCACATCTATGATCTTCCTTGTTAATATATAAACAGTACATGTAAAACGTTTTTCTGAGGTTGCAATGTACTTTTATACAAGCAACTAAAATGTAGACTGAAAATTCACATCCAGAGTTCAATTTTGAAAAGAATAATATAAATGGTAAAATGAAATGACAAACATAAATGCTTTTTTGAGAAATGTTTAAAGCTGGTTTCACATCTATGAAACAGCACATGTAAAAAAAGTAGTTTTCTCCAGGAAAGCAAAAGAATAACATAAATGTTAAAATGAAACTACAAACATAACAATAAATGCATTTTTGAGAAATGTTTAAACATAGTATCAGATCTATGAATTTTTGTGTTTATATATTAAGACCACTTGTAAAAAGTTTAAAGAAGTTGGAAAATATAGTTTACACTCAGAAAGCAAAATGTAGATAAATAAATTCGCATTTAAATTTCCATCTCAAAACATATAAATAAATGCTAATATGAAGCTAGAAACATTGAATTAAATGCATTTTAGGAAAAAATTAAACATAGTTTTCTCATCTATGAACTTCCTTGTTAATATATAAACAGTACATGTAAAACGTTTTTCTCAGGTTGGAAAGTACTTTTCTACAAGCAACTAAAATGTAGACTGGAAATTCATATCATGAGTTCAATTTTGAAAAGAATAATATAAATGGTAAAATGAAATGAGAAACATCAAAATAAATGCTTTTTTGAGAAATGTTTAAAGATGGTTTCACATCTATTTAACAGCACATGTAAAAAAAGTAGTTTTCTCCAAGACAGCAAAAGAATAATATAAATGTTAAAATGAAACTACAAACATAAAAATAAATGCATTTTTGAGAAATGTTTAAACATAGTATCAGATCTATGAATTTTTGTGTTTATATATTAAGACCACTTGTAAAAATTTTAGAGATGTTGGAAAATGTACTTTACACGCAGAAAGTAAAATGTAGATAAAGAAATTCGCATTTCAATTTCCATCTCAAAACATATAAATAATTGATACTATGATCCAAGAAACATTGAAATAAATGCATTTTATGAAAAGATTAAACATAGATTTCACATCTATGATCTTCCTTGTTAATATATAAACAGTACATGTAAAACGTTTTTCTGAGGTTGGAAAGTACTTTTCTACAACCAACTTAAATGTAGACTGGAAATTCATATCCAGAGTTCAATTTTGAAAAGAATAATATAAATGGTAAAATGAAATGACAAACATCAAAATAAATGCCTTTTTGAGAAATGTTTGAAGCTGGTTTCACATCTATGAAACAGCACATGTAAAAAGAGTAGTTTTCTCCAGGAAAGCAAAAGAATAACATAAATGTTAAAATGAAACTACAAACATAACAATAAATGCATTTTTGAGAAATGTTTAAACATAGTATCAGATCTATGAATTTTTGTGTTTATATATTAAGAACACTTGTAAAAAGTTTAAAGAAGTTGGAAAATATAGTTTACACACAGAAAGCAAAATGTAGATAAATAAATTCGCATTTAAATTTCCATCTCAAAACATATAAATAATTGCTAATATGATCCAAGAAACATTGAAATAAATGCATTTTAGGAAAAGATTAAACATAGTTTTCACATCTATGAACTTCCTTGTTAATGCATAAACAGTACATGTAAAAAGTTTTTCTGAGGTTGGAAAGTACTTTTCTACAAGCAACTAAAATGTAGACTGGAAATTCATATCCTGAGTTCAATTTTGAAAAGAATAATATAAATGGTAAAATGAAATGACAAACATAAATGCTTTTTTGAGAAATGTTTAAAGCTGGTTTCATATCTATGAAACAGCACATGTAAAAAAAGTAGTTTTCTCCAGGAAAGCAAAAGAATAACATAAATGTTATAATGAAACTACAAACATAAAAATAAATGCATTTTTCAGAAATTTTTAAACATAGTATCAGATCTATGAATTATTGTGTTTATATATTAAGACCACTTGTAAAAAGTTTAAAGAAGTTGGAAAATATACTTTACACACAGAAAGCAAAATGTAGATAAATAAATTCGCATTTAAATTTCCATCTCAAAACATATAAATAAATGCTAATATGAAGCTAGAAACATTGAATTAAATGCATTTTAGGAAAAAATTAAACAGTTTTCTCATCTATGAACTTCCTTGTTAATGCATAAACAGTACATGAAAAACGTTTTTCTGAGGTTGGAAAGTACTTTTATACAAGCAACTAAAATGTAGACTGAAAATTCACATCCAGAGTTCAATTTTGAAAAGAATAATATAAATGGTAAAATGAAATGACAAACATCAAAATAAATGCTTTTTTGAGAAATGTTTAAAGATGGTTTCACATCTATTTAACAGCACATGTAAAAAAAGTAGTTTTCTCCAAGACAGCAAAAGAATAATATAAATGTTAAAATGAAACTACAAACATAAAAATAAATACATTTTTGAGAAATGTTTAAACATAGTTTCACATCTATGAATTTTCGTGTTTAAATATTAGGACCACTTGTAAAAAGTTTAAAGAAGTTGGAAAATGTACTTTACACACAGAAAGCAAAATGTAGATAAATAAATTCGCATTTAAATTTCCATCTCAAAACATATAAATAATTGCTAATATGATCCAAGAAACATTGAAATAAATGCATTTTAGGAAAAGATTAAACATAGATTTCACATCTATGATCTTCCTTGTTAATATATAAACAGTACATGTAAAACGTTTTTCTGAGGTTGCAATGTACTTTTATACAAGCAACTAAAATGTAGACTGAAAATTCACATCCAGAGTTCAATTTTGAAAAGAATAATATAAATGGTAAAATGAAATGACAAACATAAATGCTTTTTTGAGAAATGTTTAAAGCTGGTTTCACATCTATGAAACAGCACATGTAAAAAGAGTAGTTTTCTCCAGGAAAGCAAAAGAATAACATAAATGTTAAAATGAAACTACAAACATAACAATAAATGCATTTTTGAGAAATGTTTAAACATAGTATCAGATCTATGAATTTTTGTGTTTATATATTAAGACCACTTGTAAAAAGTTTCATGGCCTTTCATGGGTCTTTCTTGACGTCCTGCTTTGCGGAAACTGCCAAAATGTTTGGCCTGGAAGTCAGCCTGAAGAAAACTGAGGTCCTCCATCAGCCAGCTCCCCACCATGACTACCAGCCCCCCCACATCTCCATCGGGCACACAAAACTCAAAACGGTCAACCAGTTTACCTATCTCGGCTGCACCATTTCATCAGATGCAAGGATCGACAATGAGATAGACAACAGACTCGCCAAGGCAAATAGCGCCTTTGGAAGACTACACAAAAGAGTCTGGAAAAACAACCAACTGAAAAACCTCACAAAGATAAGCGTATACAGAGCCGTTGTCATACCCACACTCCTGTTCGGCTCCGAATCATGGGTCCTCTACCGGCACCACCTACGGCTCCTAGAACGCTTCCACCAGCGTTGTCTCCGCTCCATCCTCAACATCCATTGGAGCGCTCACACCCCTAACGTCGAGGTACTCGAGATGGCAGAGGTCGACAGCATCGAGTCCACGCTGCTGAAGATCCAGCTGCGCTGGATGGGTCACGTCTCCAGAATGGAGGACCATCGCCTTCCCAAGATCGTATTATATGGCGAGCTCTCCACTGGCCACCGTGACAGAGGTGCACCAAAGAAAAGGTACAAGGACTGCCTAAAGAAATCTCTTGGTGCCTGCCACATTGACCACCGCCAGTGGGCTGATAACGCCTCAAACCGTGCATCTTGGCGCCTCACAGTTTGGCGGGCAGCAGCCTCCTTTGAAGAAGACCGCAGAGCCCACCTCACTGACAAAAGGCAAAGGAGGAAAAACCCAACACCCAACCCCAACCAACCAATTTTCCCTTGCAACCGCTGCAATCGTGTCTGCCTGTCCCGCATCGGACTGGTCAGCCACAAACGAGCCTGCAGCTGACGTGGACTTTTTACCCCCTCCATAAATCTTCGTCCGCGAAGCCAAGCCAAAGAAGACTTGTAAAAAGTTTAAAGAAGTTGGAAAATATAGTTTACACTCAGAAAGCAAAATGTAGATAAATAAATTCGCATTTAAATTTCCATCTCAAAACATATAAATAAATGCTAATATGAAGCTAGAAACATTGAATTAAATGCATTTTAGGAAAAAATAAAACATAGTTTTCTCATCTATGAACTTCCTTGTTAATATATAAACAGTACATGTAAAACGTTTTTCTCAGGTTGGAAAGTACTTTTCTACAAGCAACTAAAATGTAGACTGGAAATTCATATCCTGAGTTCAATTTTGAAAAGAATAATATAAATGGTAAAATGAAATGAGAAACATCAAAATAAATGCTTTTTTGAGAAATGTTTAAAGATGGTTTCACATCTATTTAACAGCACATGTAAAAAAAGTAGTTTTCTCCAAGACAGCAAAAGAATAATATTAAGACCACTTGTAAAAAGTTTAAAGAAGTTGGAAAATATAGTTTACACGCAGAAAGTAAAATGTAGATAAAGAAATTCGCATTTCAATTTCCATCTCAAAACATATAAATAATTGATACTATGAACATAGATACATTGAAATAAATGCATTTTAGGAAAAGATTAAACATAGTTTTCACATCTATGAACTTCCTTGTTAATGCATAAACAGTACATGTAAAACGTTTTTCTGAGGTTGCAAACTACTTTTATACAAGCAACTAAAATGTAGACTGAAAATTCACATCCAGAGTTCAATTTTGAAAAGAATAATATAAATGGTAAAATGAAATGACAAACATAAATGCTTTTTTGAGAAATGTTTAAAGCTGGTTTCACATCTATGAAACTGCACATGTTAAAAAAAAGTAGTTTTCTCCAAGACAGCAAAAGAATAATATAAATGTTAAAATGAAACTACAAACATAAAAATAAATGCATTTTTGAGAAATGTTTAAACATAGTTTCACATCTATGAATTTTCGTGTTTAAATATTAAGACCACTTGTAAAAAGTTTAAAGAAGTTGGAAAATGTACTTTACACACAGAAAGCAAAATGTAGATAAATAAATTCGCATTTAAATTTCCATCTCAAAACATATAAATAATTGCTAATATGATCCAAGAAACATTGAAATAAATGCATTTTATGAAAAGATTAAACATAGATTTCACATCTATGATCTTCCTTGTTAATATATAAACAGTACATGTAAAACGTTTTTCTGAGGTTGGAAAGTACTTTTCTACAACCAACTTAAATGTAGACTGGAAATTCATATCCAGAGTTCAATTTTGAAAAGAATAATATAAATGGTAAAATGAAATGACAAACATCAAAATAAATGCCTTTTTGAGAAATGTTTGAAGCTGGTTTCACATCTATGAAACAGCACATGTAAAAAGAGTAGTTTTCTCCAGGAAAGCAAAAGAATAATATAAATGTTAAAATGAAACTACAAACATAAAAATAAATGCATTTTTGAGAAATGTTTAAAGATAGTTTCACATCTATGAATTTTTGTGTTTATATATTAAGACCACTTGTAAAAAGTTTAAAGAAGTTGGAAAATATACTTTACACACAGAAAGCAAAATGTAGATAAATAAATTCGCATTTAAATTTCCATCTCAAAACATATAAATAAATGCTAATATGAAGCTAGAAACATTGAATTAAATGCATTTTAGGAAAAAATTAAACAGTTTTCTCATCTATGAACTTCCTTGTTAATGCATAAACAGTACATGAAAAACGTTTTTCTGAGGTTGGAAAATAATTTTATACAAGCAACTAAAATGTAGACTGAAAATTCACATCCAGAGTTCAATTTTGAAAAGAATAATATAAATGGTAAAATGAAATGACAAACATAAATGCTTTTTTGATAAATGTTTAAAGCTGGTTTCACATCTATGAAACTGCACATGTAAAAAAAAGTAGTTTTCTCCAAGACAGCAAAAGAATAATATAAATGTTAAAATGAAACTACAAACGTAAAAATAAATGCATTTTTGAGAAATGTTTAAACATAGTTTCACATCTATGAATTTTCGTGTTTAAATATTAAGACCACTTGTAAAAAGTTTAAAGAAGTTGGAAAATGTACTTTACACACAGAAAGCAAAATGTAGATAAATAAATTCGCATTTAAATTTCCATCTCAAAACATATAAATAATTGATACTATGAACATAGATACATTGAAATAAATGCATTTTAGGAAAAGATTAAACATAGTTTTCACATCTATGAACTTCCTTGTTAATGCATAAACAGTACATGTAAAACGTTTTTCTGAGGTTCGAAACTACTTTTATACAAGCAACTAAAATGTAGACTGAAAATTCACTTACAGAGTTCAATTTTGAAAAGAATAATATAAATGGTAAAATGAAATGACAAACATAAATGCTTTTTTGAGAAATGTTTAAAGCTGGTTTCACATCTATGAAACAGCACATGTAAAAAAAGTAGTTTTCTCCAGGAAAGCAAAAGAATAACATAAATGTTATAATGAAACTACAAACATAAAAATAAATGCATTTTTCAGAAATTTTTAAACATAGTATCAGATCTATGAATTATTGTGTTTATATATTAAGACCACTTGTAAAAAGTTTAAAGAAGTTGGAAAATATACTTTACACACAGAAAGCAAAATGTAGATAAATAAATTCGCATTTAAATTTCCATCTCAAAACATATAAATAAATGCTAATATGAAGCTAGAAACATTGAATTAAATGCATTTTAGGAAAAAATTAAACAGTTTTCTCATCTATGAACTTCCTTTTTAATGCATAAACAGTACATGAAAAACGTTTTTCTGAGGTTGGAAAGTACTTTTATACAAGCAACTAAAATGTAGACTGAAAATTCACATCCAGAGTTCAATTTTGAAAAGAATAATATAAATGGTAAAATGAAATGACAAACATCAAAATAAATGCTTTTTTGAGAAATGTTTAAAGATGGTTTCACATCTATTTAACAGCACATGTAAAAAAAAGTAGTTTTCTCCAAGACAGCAAAAGAATAATATAAATGTTAAAATGAAACTACAAACATAAAAATAAATACATTTTTGAGAAATGTTTAAACATAGTTTCACATCTATTAATTTTCGTGTTTAAATATTAAGACCACGTAAAAAGTTTAAAGAAGTTGGAAAATGTACTTTTCACACAGAAAGCAAAATGTAGATAAATAAATTCGCATTTAAATATCCATCTCAAAACATATAAATAATTGCTAATATGATCCAAGAAACATTGAAATAAATGCATTTTATGAAAAGATTAAACATAGATTTCACATCTATGATCTTCCTTGTTAATATATAAACAGTACATGTAAAACGTTTTTCTGAGGTTGGAAAGTACTTTTCTACAACCAACTAAAATGTAGACTGGAAATTCATATCCAGAATTCAATTTTGAAAAGAATAATATAAATGGTAAAATGAAATGACAAACATCAAAATAAATGCCTTTTTGAGAAATGTTTGAAGCTGGTTTCACATCTATGAAACAGCACATGTAAAAAGAGTAGTTTTCTCCAGGAAAGCAAAAGAATAACATAAATGTTAAAATGAAACTACAAACATAACAATAAATGCATTTTTGAGAAATGTTTAAACATAGTATCAGATCTATGAATTTTTGTGTTTATATATTAAGACCACTTGTAAAAAGTTTAAAGAAGTTGGAAAATATAGTTTACACACAGAAAGCAAAATGTAGATAAATAAATTCGCATTTAAATTTCCATCTCAAAACATATAAATAATTGCTAATATGATCCAAGAAACATTGAAATAAATGCATTTTAGGAAAAGATTAAACATAGTTTTCACATCTATGAACTTCCTTGTTAATGCATAAACAGTACATGTAAAACGTTTTTCTGAGGTTGGAAAGTACTTTTCTACAAGCAACTAAAATGTAGACTGGAAATTCATATCCTGAGTTCAATTTTGAAAAGAATAATATAAATGGTAAAATGAAATGACAAACATAAATGCTTTTTTGAGAAATGTTTAAAGCTGGTTTCACATCTATGAAACAGCACATGTAAAAAAAGTAGTTTTCTCCAGGAAAGCAAAATAATAACATAAATGTTATAATGAAACTACAAACATAAAAATAAATGCATTTTTCAGAAATTTTTAAACATAGTATCAGATCTATGAATTATTGTGTTTATATATTAAGACCACTTGTAAAAAGTTTAAAGAAGTTGGAAAATATACTTTACACACAGAAAGCAAAATGTAGATAAATAAATTCGCATTTAAATTTCCATCTCAAAACATATAAATAAATGCTAATATGAAGCTAGAAACATTGAATTAAATGCATTTTAGGAAAAAATTAAACAGTTTTCTCATCTATGAACTTCCTTTTTAATGCATAAACAGTACATGAAAAACGTTTTTCTGAGGTTGGAAAGTACTTTTATACAAGCAACTAAAATGTAGACTGAAAATTCACATCCAGAGTTCAATTTTGAAAAGAATAATATAAATGGTAAAATGAAATGACAAACATAAATGCTTTTTTGAGAAATGTTTAAAGCTGGTTTCACATCTATGAAACAGCACATGTAAAAAGAGTAGTTTTCTCCAGGAAAGCAAAAGAATAACATAAATGTTAAAATGAAACTACAAACATAACAATAAATGCATTTTTGAGAAATGTTTAAACATAGTATCAGATCTATGAATTTTTGTGTTTATATATTAAGACCACTTGTAAAAAGTTTCATGGCCTTTCATGGGTCTTTCTTGACGTCCTGCTTTGCGGAAACTGCCAAAATGTTTGGCCTGGAAGTCAGCCTGAAGAAAACTGAGGTCCTCCATCAGCCAGCTCCCCACCATGACTACCAGCCCCCCCACATCTCCATCGGGCACACAAAACTCAAAACGGTCAACCAGTTTACCTATCTCGGCTGCACCATTTCATCAGATGCAAGGATCGACAATGAGATAGACAACAGACTCGCCAAGGCAAATAGCGCCTTTGGAAGACTACACAAAAGAGTCTGGAAAAACAACCAACTGAAAAACCTCACAAAGATAAGCGTATACAGAGCCGTTGTCATACCCACACTCCTGTTCGGCTCCGAATCATGGGTCCTCTACCGGCACCACCTACGGCTCCTAGAACGCTTCCACCAGCGTTGTCTCCGCTCCATCCTCAACATCCATTGGAGCGCTCACACCCCTAACGTCGAGGTACTCGAGATGGCAGAGGTCGACAGCATCGAGTCCACGCTGCTGAAGATCCAGCTGCGCTGGATGGGTCACGTCTCCAGAATGGAGGACCATCGCCTTCCCAAGATCGTATTATATGGCGAGCTCTCCACTGGCCACCGTGACAGAGGTGCACCAAAGAAAAGGTACAAGGACTGCCTAAAGAAATCTCTTGGTGCCTGCCACATTGACCACCGCCAGTGGGCTGATAACGCCTCAAACCGTGCATCTTGGCGCCTCACAGTTTGGCGGGCAGCAGCCTCCTTTGAAGAAGACCGCAGAGCCCACCTCACTGACAAAAGGCAAAGGAGGAAAAACCCAACACCCAACCCCAACCAACCAATTTTCCCTTGCAACCGCTGCAATCGTGTCTGCCTGTCCCGCATCGGACTGGTCAGCCACAAACGAGCCTGCAGCTGACGTGGACTTTTTACCCCCTCCATAAATCTTCGTCCGCGAAGCCAAGCCAAAGAAGACTTGTAAAAAGTTTAAAGAAGTTGGAAAATATAGTTTACACTCAGAAAGCAAAATGTAGATAAATAAATTCGCATTTAAATTTCCATCTCAAAACATATAAATAAATGCTAATATGAAGCTAGAAACATTGAATTAAATGCATTTTAGGAAAAAATAAAACATAGTTTTCTCATCTATGAACTTCCTTGTTAATATATAAACAGTACATGTAAAACGTTTTTCTCAGGTTGGAAAGTACTTTTCTACAAGCAACTAAAATGTAGACTGGAAATTCATATCCTGAGTTCAATTTTGAAAAGAATAATATAAATGGTAAAATGAAATGAGAAACATCAAAATAAATGCTTTTTTGAGAAATGTTTAAAGATGGTTTCACATCTATTTAACAGCACATGTAAAAAAAGTAGTTTTCTCCAAGACAGCAAAAGAATAATATTAAGACCACTTGTAAAAAGTTTAAAGAAGTTGGAAAATATAGTTTACACGCAGAAAGTAAAATGTAGATAAAGAAATTCGCATTTCAATTTCCATCTCAAAACATATAAATAATTGATACTATGAACATAGATACATTGAAATAAATGCATTTTAGGAAAAGATTAAACATAGTTTTCACATCTATGAACTTCCTTGTTAATGCATAAACAGTACATGTAAAACGTTTTTCTGAGGTTGGAAAGTACTTTTCTACAAGCAACTAAAATGTAGACTGGAAATTCATATCCTGAGTTCAATTTTGAAAAGAATAATATAAATGGTAAAATGAAATGACAAACATCAAAATAAATGCCTTTTTGAGAAATGTTTGAAGCTGGTTTCACATCTATGAAACAGCACATGTAAAAAGAGTAGTTTTCTCCAGGAAAGCAAAAGAATAACATAAATGTTAAAATGAAACTACAAACATAACAATAAATGCATTTTTGAGAAATGTTTAAACATAGTATCAGATCTATGAATTTTTGTGTTTATATATTAAGACCACTTGTAAAAAGTTTAAAGAAGTTGGAAAATATAGTTTACACACAGAAAGCAAAATGTAGATAAATAAATTCGCATTTAAATTTCCATCTCAAAACATATAAATAATTGCTAATATGATCCAAGAAACATTGAAATAAATGCATTTTAGGAAAAGATTAAACATAGATTTCACATCTATGATCTTCCTTGTTAATATATAAACAGTACATGTAAAACGTTTTTCTGAGGTTGCAATGTACTTTTATACAAGCAACTAAAATGTAGACTGAAAATTCACATCCAGAGTTCAATTTTGAAAAGAATAATATAAATGGTAAAATGAAATGACAAACATAAATGCTTTTTTGAGAAATGTTTAAAGCTGGTTTCACATCTATGAAACAGCACATGTAAAAAGAGTAGTTTTCTCCAGGAAAGCAAAAGAATAACATAAATGTTAAAATGAAACTACAAACATAACAATAAATGCTTTTTGAGAAATGTTTAAACATAGTATCAGATCTATGAATTTTTGTGTTTATATATTAAGACCACTTGTAAAAAGTTTAAAGAAGTTGGAAAATATAGTTTACACTCAGAAAGCAAAATGTAGATAAATAAATTCGCATTTAAATTTCCATCTCAAAACATATAAATAAATGCTAATATGAAGCTAGAAACATTGAATTAAATGCATTTTAGGAAAAAATAAAACATAGTTTTCTCATCTATGAACTTCCTTGTTAATATATAAACAGTACATGTAAAACGTTTTTCTCAGGTTGGAAAGTACTTTTCTACAAGCAACTAAAATGTAGACTGGAAATTCATATCCTGAGTTCAATTTTGAAAAGAATAATATAAATGGTAAAATGAAATGAGAAACATCAAAATAAATGCTTTTTTGAGAAATGTTTAAAGATGGTTTCACATCTATTTAACAGCACATGTAAAAAAAGTAGTTTTCTCCAAGACAGCAAAAGAATAATATAAATGTTAAAATGAAACTACAAACATAAAAATAAATGCATTTTTGAGAAATGTTTAAACATAGTATCAGATCTATGAAATTTTGTGTTTATATATTAAGACCACTTGTAAAAATTTTAGAGATGTTGGAAAATGTACTTTACACGCAGAAAGTAAAATGTAGATAAAGAAATTCGCATTTCAATTTCCATCTCAAAACATATAAATAATTGATACTATGAACATAGATACATTGAAATAAATGCATTTTAGGAAAAGATTAAACATAGTTTTCACATCTATGAACTTCCTTGTTAATGCATAAACAGTACATGTAAAACGTTTTTCTGAGGTTGCAAACTACTTTTATACAAGCAACTAAAATGTAGACTGAAAATTCACATCCAGAGTTCAATTTTGAAAAGAATAATATAAATGGTAAAATGAAATGACAAACATAAATGCTTTTTTGAGAAATGTTTAAAGCTGGTTTCACATCTATGAAACTGCACATGTTAAAAAAAAGTAGTTTTCTCCAAGACAGCAAAAGAATAATATAAATGTTAAAATGAAACTACAAACATAAAAATAAATGCATTTTTGAGAAATGTTTAAACATAGTTTCACATCTATGAATTTTCGTGTTTAAATATTAAGACCACTTGTAAAAAGTTTAAAGAAGTTGGAAAATGTACTTTACACACAGAAAGCAAAATGTAGATAAATAAATTCGCATTTAAATTTCCATCTAAAAACATATAAATAATTGCTAATATGATCCAAGAAACATTGAAATAAATGCATTTTATGAAAAGATTAAACATAGATTTCACATCTATGATCTTCCTTGTTAATATATAAACAGTACATGTAAAACGTTTTTCTGAGGTTGGAAAGTACTTTTCTACAACCAACTTAAATGTAGACTGGAAATTCATATCCAGAGTTCAATTTTGAAAAGAATAATATAAATGGTAAAATGAAATGACAAACATCAAAATAAATGCCTTTTTGAGAAATGTTTGAAGCTGGTTTCACATCTATGAAACAGCACATGTAAAAAGAGTAGTTTTCTCCAGGAAAGCAAAAGAATAATATAAATGTTAAAATGAAACTACAAACATAAAAATAAATGCATTTTTGAGAAATGTTTAAAGATAGTTTCACATCTATGAATTTTTGTGTTTATATATTAAGACCACTTGTAAAAAGTTTAAAGAAGTTGGAAAATATACTTTACACACAGAAAGCAAAATGTAGATAAATAAATTCGCATTTAAATTTCCATCTCAAAACATATAAATAAATGCTAATATGAAGCTAGAAACATTGAATTAAATGCATTTTAGGAAAAAATTAAACAGTTTTCTCATCTATGAACTTCCTTGTTAATGCATAAACAGTACATGAAAAACGTTTTTCTGAGGTTGGAAAATACTTTTATACAAGCAACTAAAATGTAGACTGAAAATTCACATCCAGAGTTCAATTTTGAAAAGAATAATATAAATGGTAAAATGAAATGACAAACATAAATGCTTTTTTGATAAATGTTTAAAGCTGGTTTCACATCTATGAAACTGCACATGTAAAAAAAAGTAGTTTTCTCCAAGACAGCAAAAGAATAATATAAATGTTAAAATGAAACTACAAACGTAAAAATAAATGCATTTTTGAGAAATGTTTAAACATAGTTTCACATCTATGAATTTTCGTGTTTAAATATTAAGACCACTTGTAAAAAGTTTAAAGAAGTTGGAAAATGTACTTTACACACAGAAAGCAAAATGTAGATAAATAAATTCGCATTTAAATTTCCATCTCAAAACATATAAATAATTGCTAATATGATCCAAGAAACATTGAAATAAATGCATTTTATGAAAAGATTAAACATAGATTTCACATCTATGATCTTCCTTGTTAATATATAAACAGTACATGTAAAACGTTTTTCTGAGGTTGGAAAGTACTTTTCTACAACCAACTTAAATGTAGACTGGAAATTCATATCCAGAGTTCAATTTTGAAAAGAATAATATAAATGGTAAAATGAAATGACAAACATCAAAATAAATGCCTTTTTGAGAAATGTTTGAAGCTGGTTTCACATCTATGAAACAGCACATGTAAAAAGAGTAGTTTTCTCCAGGAAAGCAAAAGAATAACATAAATGTTAAAATGAAACTACAAACATAACAATAAATGCATTTTTGAGAAATGTTTAAACATAGTATCAGATCTATGAATTTTTGTGTTTATATATTAAGACCACTTGTAAAAAGTTTAAAGAAGTTGGAAAATATAGTTTACACACAGAAAGCAAAATGTAGATAAATAAATTCGCATTTAAATTTCCATCTCAAAACATATAAATAATTGCTAATATGATCCAAGAAACATTGAAATAAATGCATTTTAGGAAAAGATTAAACATAGTTTTCACATCTATGAACTTCCTTGTTAATGCATAAACAGTACATGTAAAACGTTTTTCTGAGGTTGGAAAGTACTTTTCTACAAGCAACTAAAATGTAGACTGGAAATTCATATCCTGAGTTCAATTTTGAAAAGAATAATATAAATGGTAAAATGAAATGACAAACATAAATGCTTTTTTGAGAAATGTTTAAAGCTGGTTTCATATCTATGAAACAGCACATGTAAAAAAAGTAGTTTTCTCCAGGAAAGCAAAAGAATAACATAAATGTTATAATGAAACTACAAACATAAAAATAAATGCATTTTTCAGAAATTTTTAAACATAGTATCAGATCTATGAATTATTGTGTTTATATATTAAGACAACTTGTAAAAAGTTTAAAGAAGTTGGAAAATATACTTTACACACAGAAAGCAAAATGTAGATAAATAAATTCGCATTTAAATTTCCATCTCAAAACATATAAATAAATGCTAATATGAAGCTAGAAACATTGAATTAAATGCATTTTAGGAAAAAATTAAACAGTTTTCTCATCTATGAACTTCCTTGTTAATGCATAAACAGTACATGAAAAACGTTTTTCTGAGGTTGGAAAGTACTTTTATACAAGCAACTAAAATGTAGACTGAAAATTCACATCCAGAGTTCAATTTTGAAAAGAATAATATAAATGGTAAAATGAAATGACAAACATCAAAATAAATGCTTTTTTGAGAAATGTTTAAAGATGGTTTCACATCTATTTAACAGCACATGTAAAAAAAGTAGTTTTCTCCAAGACAGCAAAAGAATAATATAAATGTTAAAATGAAACTACAAACATAAAAACAAATGCATTTTTGAGAAATGTTTAAACATAGTTTCACATCTATGAATTTTCGTGTTTAAATATTAGGACCACTTGTAAAAAGTTTAAAGAAGTTGGAAAATGTACTTTACACACAGAAAGCAAAATGTAGATAAATAAATTCGCATTTAAATTTCCATCTCAAAACATATAAATAATTGCTAATATGATCCAAGAAACATTGAAATAAATGCATTTTATGAAAAGATTAAACATAGATTTCACATCTATGATCTTCCTTGTTAATATATAAACAGTACATGTAAAACGTTTTTCTGAGGTTGCAATGTACTTTTATACAAGCAACTAAAATGTAGACTGAAAATTCACATCCAGAGTTCAATTTTGAAAAGAATAATATAAATGGTAAAATGAAATGACAAACATAAATGCTTTTTTGAGAAATGTTTAAAGCTGGTTTCACATCTATGAAACAGCACATGTAAAAAGAGTAGTTTTCTCCAGGAAAGCAAAAGAATAACATAAATGTTAAAATGAAACTACAAACATAACAATAAATGCATTTTTGAGAAATGTTTAAACATAGTATCAGATCTATGAATTTTTGTGTTTATATATTAAGACCACTTGTAAAAAGTTTAAAGAAGTTGGAAAATATAGTTTACACTCAGAAAGCAAAATGTAGATAAATAAATTCGCATTTAAATTTCCATCTCAAAACATATAAATAAATGCTAATATGAAGCTAGAAACATTGAATTAAATGCATTTTAGGAAAAAATAAAACATAGTTTTCTCATCTATGAACTTCCTTGTTAATATATAAACAGTACATGTAAAACGTTTTTCTCAGGTTGGAAAGTACTTTTCTACAAGCAACTAAAATGTAGACTGGAAATTCATATCCTGAGTTCAATTTTGAAAAGAATAATATAAATGGTAAAATGAAATGAGAAACATCAAAATAAATGCTTTTTTGAGAAATGTTTAAAGATGGTTTCACATCTATTTAACAGCACATGTAAAAAAAGTAGTTTTCTCCAAGACAGCAAAAGAATAATATAAATGTTAAAATGAAACTACAAACATAAAAATAAATGCATTTTTGAGAAATGTTTAAACATAGTATCAGATCTATGAATTTTTGTGTTTATATATTAAGACCACTTGTAAAAATTTTAGAGATGTTGGAAAATGTACTTTACACGCAGAAAGTAAAATGTAGATAAAGAAATTCGCATTTCAATTTCCATCTCAAAACATATAAATAATTGATACTATGAACATAGATACATTGAAATAAATGCATTTTAGGAAAAGATTAAACATAGTTTTCACATCTATGAACTTCCTTGTTAATGCATAAACAGTACATGTAAAACGTTTTTCTGAGGTTGCAAACTACTTTTATACAAGCAACTAAAATGTAGACTGAAAATTCACATCCAGAGTTCAATTTTGAAAAGAATAATATAAATGGTAAAATGAAATGACAAACATAAATGCTTTTTTGAGAAATGTTTAAAGTTGGTTTCACATCTATGAAACTGCACATGTTAAAAAAAAGTAGTTTTCTCCAAGACAGCAAAAGAATAATATAAATGTTAAAATGAAACTACAAACATAAAAATAAATGCATTTTTGAGAAATGTTTAAACATAGTTTCACATCTATGAATTTTCGTGTTTAAATATTAAGACCACTTGTAAAAAGTTTAAAGAAGTTGGAAAATGTACTTTACACACAGAAAGCAAAATGTAGATAAATAAATTCGCATTTAAATTTCCATCTCAAAACATATAAATAATTGCTAATATGATCCAAGAAACATTGAAATAAATGCATTTTATGAAAAGATTAAACATAGATTTCACATCTATGATCTTCCTTGTTAATATATAAACAGTACATGTAAAACGTTTTTCTGAGGTTGGAAAGTACTTTTCTACAACCAACTTAAATGTAGACTGGAAATTCATATCCAGAGTTCAATTTTGAAAAGAATAATATAAATGGTAAAATGAAATGACAAACATCAAAATAAATGCCTTTTTGAGAAATGTTTGAAGCTGGTTTCACATCTATGAAACAGCACATGTAAAAAGAGTAGTTTTCTCCAGGAAAGCAAAAGAATAATATAAATGTTAAAATGAAACTACAAACATAAAAATAAATGCATTTTTGAGAAATGTTTAAAGATAGTTTCACATCTATGAATTTTTGTGTTTATATATTAAGACCACTTGTAAAAAGTTTAAAGAAGTTGGAAAATATACTTTACACACAGAAAGCAAAATGTAGATAAATAAATTCGCATTTAAATTTCCATCTCAAAACATATAAATAAATGCTAATATGAAGCTAGAAACATTGAATTAAATGCATTTTAGGAAAAAATTAAACAGTTTTCTCATCTATGAACTTCCTTGTTAATGCATAAACAGTACATGAAAAACGTTTTTCTGAGGTTGGAAAATACTTTTATACAAGCAACTAAAATGTAGACTGAAAATTCACATCCAGAGTTCAATTTTGAAAAGAATAATATAAATGGTAAAATGAAATGACAAACATCAAAATAAATGCTTTTTTGAGAAATGTTTAAAGATGGTTTCACATCTATTTAACAGCACATGTAAAAAAAAGTAGTTTTCTCCAAGACAGCAAAAGAATAATATAAATGTTAAAATGAAACTACAAACATAAAAATAAATGCATTTTTGAGAAATGTTTAAACATAGTTTCACATCTATGAATTTTCGTGTTTAAATATTAAGACCACTTGTAAAAAGTTTAAAGAAGTTGGAAAATGTACTTTACACACAGAAAGCAAAATGTAGATAAATAAATTCGCATTTAAATTTCCATCTCAAAACATATAAATAATTGCTAATATGATCCAAGAAACATTGAAATAAATGCATTTTATGAAAAGATTAAACATAGATTTCACATCTATGATCTTCCTTGTTAATATATAAACAGTACATGTAAAACGTTTTTCTGAGGTTGGAAAGTACTTTTCTACAACCAACTTAAATGTAGACTGGAAATTCATATCCAGAGTTCAATTTTGAAAAGAATAATATAAATGGTAAAATGAAATGACAAACATCAAAATAAATGCCTTTTTGAGAAATGTTTGAAGCTGGTTTCACATCTATGAAACAGCACATGTAAAAAGAGTAGTTTTCTCCAGGAAAGCAAAAGAATAACATAAATGTTAAAATGAAACTACAAACATAACAATAAATGCATTTTTGAGAAATGTTTAAACATAGTATCAGATCTATGAATTTTTGTGTTTATATATTAAGACCACTTGTAAAAAGTTTAAAGAAGTTGGAAAATATAGTTTACACACAGAAAGCAAAATGTAGATAAATAAATTCGCATTTAAATTTCCATCTCAAAACATATAAATAATTGCTAATATGATCCAAGAAACATTGAATTAAATGCATTTTAGGAAAAAATTAAACAGTTTTCTCATCTATGAACTTCCTTGTTAATGCATAAACAGTACATGAAAAACGTTTTTCTGAGGTTGGAAAGTACTTTTATACAAGCAACTAAAATGTAGACTGAAAATTCACATCCAGAGTTCAATTTTGAAAAGAATAATATAAATGGTAAAATGAAATGACAAACATCAAAATAAATGCTTTTTCTAGAAATGTTTAAAGATGGTTTCACATCTATTTAACAGCACATGTAAAAAAAGTAGTTTTCTCCAAGACAGCAAAAGAATAATATAAATGTTAAAATGAAACTACAAACATAAAAATAAATGCATTTTTGAGAAATGTTTAAACATAGTTTCACATCTATGAATTTTCGTGTTTAAATATTAAGACCACTTGTAAAAAGTTTAAAGAAGTTGGAAAATGTACTTTACACACAGAAAGCAAAATGTAGATAAATAAATTCGCATTTAAATTTCCATCTCAAAACATATAAATAATTGCTAATATGATCCAAGAAACATTGAAATAAATGCATTTTATGAAAAGATTAAACATAGATTTCACATCTATGATCTTCCTTGTTAATATATAAACAGTACATGTAAAACGTTTTTCTGAGGTTGCAAAGTACTTTTATACAAGCAACTAAAATGTAGACTGAAAATTCACATCCAGAGTTCAATTTTGAAAAGAATAATATAAATGGTAAAATGAAATGACAAACATAAATGCTTTTTTGAGAAATGTTTAAAGCTGGTTTCACATCTATGAAACAGCACATGTAAAAAGAGTAGTTTTCTCCAGGAAAGCAAAAGAATAACATAAATGTTAAAATGAAACTACAAACATAACAATAAATGCATTTTTGAGAAATGTTTAAACATAGTATCAGATCTATGAATTTTTGTGTTTATATATTAAGACCACTTGTAAAAAGTTTAAAGAAGTTGGAAAATATAGTTTACACTCAGAAAGCAAAATGTAGATAAATAAATTCGCATTTAAATTTCCATCTCAAAACATATAAATAAATGCTAATATGAAGCTAGAAACATTGAATTAAATGCATTTTAGGAAAAAATTAAACATAGTTTTCTCATCTATGAACTTCCTTGTTAATATATAAACAGTACATGTAAAACGTTTTTCTCAGGTTGGAAAGTACTTTTCTACAAGCAACTAAAATGTAGACTGGAAATTCATATCCTGAGTTCAATTTTGAAAAGAATAATATAAATGGTAAAATGAAATGAGAAACATCAAAATAAATGCTTTTTTGAGAAGTGTTTAAAGATGGTTTCACATCTATTTAACAGCACATGTAAAAAAAGTAGTTTTCTCCAAGACAGCAAAAGAATAATATAAATGTTAAAATGAAACTACAAACATAAAAATAAATGCATTTTTGAGAAATGTTTAAACATAGTATCAGATCTATGAATTTTTGTGTTTATATATTAAGACAACTTGTAAAAATTTTAGAGATGTTGGAAAATGTACTTTACACGCAGAAAGTAAAATGTAGATAAAGAAATTCGCATTTCAATTTCCATCTCAAAAGATATAAATAATTGATACTATGTACATAGATACATTGAAATAAATGCATTTTAGGAAAAGATTAAACATAGTTTTCACATCTATGAACTTCCTTGTTAATGCATAAACAGTACATGTAAAACGTTTTTCTGAGGTTGCAAAGTACTTTTATACAAGCAACTAAAATGTAGACTGAAAATTCACATCCAGAGTTCAAT
The DNA here is from genome assembly GCF_036971445.1 of Narcine bancroftii. Classification (NCBI taxonomy): domain Eukaryota; kingdom Metazoa; phylum Chordata; class Chondrichthyes; order Torpediniformes; family Narcinidae; genus Narcine; species Narcine bancroftii. The sequence continues at coordinate 66,067,556 of NC_091475.1, read as the reverse complement.
TTTGAAAAGAATAATATAAATGGTAAAATGAAATGACAAACATAAATGCTTTTTTGAGAAATGTTTAAAGCTGGTTTCACATCTATGAAACTGCACATGTTAAAAAAAAGTAGTTTTCTCCAAGACAGCAAAAGAATAATATAAATGTTAAAATGAAACTACAAACATAAAAATAAATGCATTTTTGAGAAATGTTTAAACATAGTTTCACATCTATGAATTTTCGTGTTTAAATATTAAGACCACTTGTAAAAAGTTTAAAGAAGTTGGAAAATGTACTTTACACACAGAAAGCAAAATGTAGATAAATAAATTCGCATTTAAATTTCCATCTCAAAACATATAAATAATTGCTAATATGATCCAAGAAACATTGAAATAAATGCATTTTATGAAAAGATTAAACATAGATTTCACATCTATGATCTTCCTTGTTAATATATAAACAGTACATGTAAAACGTTTTTCTGAGGTTGGAAAGTACTTTTCTACAACCAACTTAAATGTAGACTGGAAATTCATATCCAGAGTTCAATTTTGAAAAGAATAATATAAATGGTAAAATGAAATGACAAACATCAAAATAAATGCCTTTTTGAGAAATGTTTGAAGCTGGTTTCACATCTATGAAACAGCACATGTAAAAAGAGTAGTTTTCTCCAGGAAAGCAAAAGAATAATATAAATGTTAAAATGAAACTACAAACATAAAAATAAATGCATTTCTGAGAAATGTTTAAAGATAGTTTCACATCTATGAATTTTTGTGTTTATATATTAAGACCACTTGTAAAAAGTTTAAAGAAGTTGGAAAATATACTTTACACACAGAAAGCAAAATGTAGATAAATAAATTCGCATTTAAATTTCCATCTCAAAACATATAAATAAATGCTAATATGAAGCTAGAAACATTGAATTAAATGCATTTTAGGAAAAAATTAAACAGTTTTCTCATCTATGAACTTCCTTGTTAATGCATAAACAGTACATGAAAAACGTTTTTCTGAGGTTGGAAAATACTTTTATACAAGCAACTAAAATGTAGACTGAAAATTCACATCCAGAGTTCAATTTTGAAAAGAATAATATAAATGGTAAAATGAAATGACAAACATCAAAATAAATGCTTTTTTGAGAAATGTTTAAAGATGGTTTCACATCTATTTAACAGCACATGTAAAAAAAAGTAGTTTTCTCCAAGACAGCAAAAGAATAATATAAATGTTAAAATGAAACTACAAACATAAAAATAAATGCATTTTTGAGAAATGTTTAAACATAGTTTCACATCTATGAATTTTCGTGTTTAAATATTAAGACCACTTGTAAAAAGTTTAAAGAAGTTGGAAAATGTACTTTACACACAGAAAGCAAAATGTAGATAAATAAATTCGCATTTAAATTTCCATCTCAAAACATATAAATAATTGCTAATATGATCCAAGAAACATTGAAATAAATGCATTTTATGAAAAGATTAAACATAGATTTCACATCTATGATCTTCCTTGTTAATATATAAACAGTACATGTAAAACGTTTTTCTGAGGTTGGAAAGTACTTTTCTACAACCAACTTAAATGTAGACTGGAAATTCATATCCAGAGTTCAATTTTGAAAAGAATAATATAAATGGTAAAATGAAATGACAAACATCAAAATAAATGCCTTTTTGAGAAATGTTTGAAGCTGGTTTCACATCTATGAAACAGCACATGTAAAAAGAGTAGTTTTCTCCAGGAAAGCAAAAGAATAACATAAATGTTAAAATGAAACTACAAACATAACAATAAATGCATTTTTGAGAAATGTTTAAACATAGTATCAGATCTATGAATTTTTGTGTTTATATATTAAGACCACTTGTAAAAAGTTTAAAGAAGTTGGAAAATATAGTTTACACACAGAAAGCAAAATGTAGATAAATAAATTCGCATTTAAATTTCCATCTCAAAACATATAAATAATTGCTAATATGATCCAAGAAACATTGAAATAAATGCATTTTAGGAAAAGATTAAACATAGTTTTCACATCTATGAACTTCCTTGTTAATGCATAAACAGTACATGTAAAACGTTTTTCTGAGGTTGGAAAGTACTTTTCTACAAGCAACTAAAATGTAGACTGGAAATTCATATCCTGAGTTCAATTTTGAAAAGAATAATATAAATGGTAAAATGAAATGACAAACATAAATGCTTTTTTGAGAAATGTTTAAAGCTGGTTTCACATCTATGAAACAGCACATGTAAAAAAAGTAGTTTTCTCCAGGAAAGCAAAAGAATAACATAAATGTTATAATGAAACTACCAACATAAAAATAAATGCATTTTTCAGAAATTTTTAAACATAGTATCAGATCTATGAATTATTGTGTTTATATATTAAGACCACTTGTAAAAAGTTTAAAGAAGTTGGAAAATATACTTTACACACAGAAAGCAAAATGTAGATAAATAAATTCGCATTTAAATTTCCATCTCAAAACATATAAATAATTGCTAATATGATCCAAGAAACATTGAAATAAATGCATTTTATGAAAAGATTAAACATAGATTTCACATCTATGATCTTCCTTGTTAATATATAAACAGTACATGTAAAACGTTTTTCTGAGGTTGCAAAGTACTTTTATACAAGCAACTAAAATGTAGACTGAAAATTCACATCCAGAGTTCAATTTGGAAAAGAATAATATAAATGGTAAAATGAAATGACAAACATAAATGCTTTTTTGAGAAATGTTTAAAGCTGGTTTCACATCTATGAAACAGCACATGTAAAAAGAGTAGTTTTCTCCAGGAAAGCAAAAGAATAACATAAATGTTAAAATGAAACTACAAACATAACAATAAATGCATTTTTGAGAAATGTTTAAACATAGTATCAGATCTATGAATTTTTGTGTTTATATATTAAGACCACTTGTAAAAAGTTTAAAGAAGTTGGAAAATATAGTTTACACTCAGAAAGCAAAATGTAGATAAATAAATTCGCATTTAAATTTCCATCTCAAAACATATAAATAAATGCTAATATGAAGCTAGAAACATTGAATTAAATGCATTTTAGGAAAAAATTAAACATAGTTTTCTCATCTATGAACTTCCTTGTTAATATATAAACAGTACATGTAAAACGTTTTTCTCAGGCTGGAAAGTACTTTTCTACAAGCAACTAAAATGTAGACTGGAAATTCATATCCTGAGTTCAATTTTGAAAAGAATAATATAAATGGTAAAATGAAATGAGAAACATCAAAATAAATGCTTTTTTGAGAAATGTTTAAAGATGGTTTCACATCTATTTAACAGCACATGTTAAAAAAGTAGTTTTCTCCAAGACAGCAAAAGAATAATATAAATGTTAAAATGAAACTACAAACATAAAAATAAATGCATTTTTGAGAAATGTTTAAACATAGTATCAGATCTATGAATTTTTGTGTTTATATATTAAGACAACTTGTAAAAATTTTAGAGATGTTGGAAAATGTACTTTACACGCAGAAAGTAAAATGTAGATAAAGAAATTCGCATTTCAATTTCCATCTCAAAACATATAAATAATTGATACTATGAACATAGATACATTGAAATAAATGCATTTTAGGAAAAGATTAAACATAGTTTTCACATCTATGAACTTCCTTGTTAATGCATAAACAGTACATGTAAAACGTTTTTCTGAGGTTGCAAAGTACTTTTATACAAGCAACTAAAATGTAGACTGAAAATTCACATCCAGAGTTCAATTTTGAAAAGAATAATATAAATGGTAAAATGAAATGACAAACATAAATGCTTTTTTGAGAAATGTTTAAAGCTGGTTTCACATCTATGAAACTGCACATGTTAAAAAAAAGTAGTTTTCTCCAAGACAGCAAAAGAATAATATTAATGTTAAAATGAAACTACAAACATAAAAATAAATGCATTTTTGAGAAATGTTTAAACATAGTTTCACATCTATGAATTTTCGTGTTTAAATATTAAGACCACTTGTAAAAAGTTTAAAGAAGTTGGAAAATGTACTTTACACACAGAAAGCAAAATGTAGATAAATAAATTCGCATTTAAATTTCCATCTCAAAACATATAAATAATTGCTAATATGATCCAAGAAACATTGAAATAAATGCATTTTATGAAAAGATTAAACATAGATTTCACATCTATGATCTTCCTTGTTAATATATAAACAGTACATGTAAAACGTTTTTCTGAGGTTGCAATGTACTTTTATACAAGCAACTAAAATGTAGACTGAAAATTCACATCCAGAGTTCAATTTTGAAAAGAATAATATAAATGGTAAAATGAAATGACAAACATAAATGCTTTTTTGAGAAATGTTTAAAGCTGGTTTCACATCTATGAAACAGCACATGTAAAAAGAGTAGTTTTCTCCAGGAAAGCAAAAGAATAACATAAATGTTAAAATGAAACTACAAACATAACAATAAATGCATTTTTGAGAAATGTTTAAACATAGTATCAGATCTATGAATTTTTGTGTTTATATATTAAGACCACTTGTAAAAAGTTTAAAGAAGTTGGAAAATATAGTTTACACTCAGAAAGCAAAATGTAGATAAATAAATTCGCATTTAAATTTCCATCTCAAAACATATAAATAAATGCTAATATGAAGCTAGAAACATTGAATTAAATGCATTTTAGGAAAAAATAAAACATAGTTTTCTCATCTATGAACTTCCTTGTTAATATATAAACAGTACATGTAAAACGTTTTTCTCAGGTTGGAAAGTACTTTTCTACAACCAACTTAAATGTAGACTGGAAATTCATATCCAGAGTTCAATTTTGAAAAGAATAATATAAATGGTAAAATGAAATGACAAACATCAAAATAAATGCCTTTTTGAGAAATGTTTGAAGCTGGTTTCACATCTATGAAACAGCACATGTAAAAAGAGTAGTTTTCTCCAGGAAAGCAAAAGAATAATATAAATGTTAAAATGAAACTACAAACATAAAAATAAATGCATTTCTGAGAAATGTTTAAAGATAGTTTCACATCTATGAATTTTTGTGTTTATATATTAAGACCACTTGTAAAAAGTTTAAAGAAGTTGGAAAATATACTTTACACACAGAAAGCAAAATGTAGATAAATAAATTCGCATTTAAATTTCCATCTCAAAACATATAAATAAATGCTAATATGAAGCTAGAAACATTGAATTAAATGCATTTTAGGAAAAAATTAAACAGTTTTCTCATCTATGAACTTCCTTGTTAATGCATAAACAGTACATGAAAAACGTTTTTCTGAGGTTGGAAAATACTTTTATACAAGCAACTAAAATGTAGACTGAAAATTCACATCCAGAGTTCAATTTTGAAAAGAATAATATAAATGGTAAAATGAAATGACAAACATCAAAATAAATGCTTTTTTGAGAAATGTTTAAAGATGGTTTCACATCTATTTAACAGCACATGTAAAAAAAAGTAGTTTTCTCCAAGACAGCAAAAGAATAATATAAATGTTAAAATGAAACTACAAACATAAAAATAAATGCATTTTTGAGAAATGTTTAAACATAGTTTCACATCTATGAATTTTCGTGTTTAAATATTAAGACCACTTGTAAAAAGTTTAAAGAAGTTGGAAAATGTACTTTACACACAGAAAGCAAAATGTAGATAAATAAATTCGCATTTAAATTTCCATCTCAAAACATATAAATAAATGCTAATATGAAGCTAGAAACTGAATTAAATGCATTTTAGGAAAAAATTAAACAGTTTTCTCATCTATGAACTTCCTTGTTAATGCATAAACAGTACATGAAAAACGTTTTTCTGAGGTTGGAAAATACTTTTATACAAGCAACTAAAATGTAGACTGAAAATTCACATCCAGAGTTCAATTTTGAAAAGAATAATATAAATGGTAAAATGAAATGACAAACATCAAAATAAATGCTTTTTTGAGAAATGTTTAAAGATGGTTTCACATCTATTTAACAGCACATGTAAAAAAAAGTAGTTTTCTCCAAGACAGCAAAAGAATAATATAAATGTTAAAATGAAACTACAAACATAAAAATAAATGCATTTTTGAGAAATGTTTAAACATAGTTTCACATCTATGAATTTTCGTGTTTAAATATTAAGACCACTTGTAAAAAGTTTAAAGAAGTTGGAAAATGTACTTTACACACAGAAAGCAAAATGTAGATAAATAAATTCGCATTTAAATTTCCATCTCAAAACATATAAATAATTGCTAATATGATCCAAGAAACATTGAAATAAATGCATTTTATGAAAAGATTAAACATAGATTTCACATCTATGATCTTCCTTGTTAATATATAAACAGTACATGTAAAACGTTTTTCTGAGGTTGGAAAGTACTTTTCTACAACCAACTTAAATGTAGACTGGAAATTCATATCCAGAGTTCAATTTTGAAAAGAATAATATAAATGGTAAAATGAAATGACAAACATCAAAATAAATGCCTTTTTGAGAAATGTTTGAAGCTGGTTTCACATCTATGAAACAGCACATGTAAAAAGAGTAGTTTTCTCCAGGAAAGCAAAAGAATAACATAAATGTTAAAATGAAACTACAAACATAACAATAAATGCATTTTTGAGAAATGTTTAAACATAGTATCAGATCTATGAATTTTTGTGTTTATATATTAAGACCACTTGTAAAAAGTTTAAAGAAGTTGGAAAATATAGTTTACACACAGAAAGCAAAATGTAGATAAATAAATTCGCATTTAAATTTCCATCTCAAAACATATAAATAATTGCTAATATGATCCAAGAAACATTGAAATAAATGCATTTTAGGAAAAGATTAAACATAGTTTTCACATCTATGAACTTCCTTGTTAATGCATAAACAGTACATGTAAAACGTTTTTCTGAGGTTGGAAAGTACTTTTCTACAAGCAACTAAAATGTAGACTGGAAATTCATATCCTGAGTTCAATTTTGAAAAGAATAATATAAATGGTAAAATGAAATGACAAACATAAATGCTTTTTTGAGAAATGTTTAAAGCTGGTTTCACATCTATGAAACAGCACATGTAAAAAAAGTAGTTTTCTCCAGGAAAGCAAAAGAATAACATAAATGTTATAATGAAACTACCAACATAAAAATAAATGCATTTTTCAGAAATTTTTAAACATAGTATCAGATCTATGAATTATTGTGTTTATATATTAAGACCACTTGTAAAAAGTTTAAAGAAGTTGGAAAATATACTTTACACACAGAAAGCAAAATGTAGATAAATAAATTCGCATTTAAATTTCCATCTCAAAACATATAAATAAATGCTAATATGAAGCTAGAAACATTGAATTAAATGCATTTTAGGAAAAAATTAAACATAGTTTTCTCATCTATGAACTTCCTTGTTAATATATAAACAGTACATGTAAAACGTTTTTCTCAGGCTGGAAAGTACTTTTCTACAAGCAACTAAAATGTAGACTGGAAATTCATATCCTGAGTTCAATTTTGAAAAGAATAATATAAATGGCAAAATGAAATGAGAAACATCAAAATAAATGCTTTTTTGAGAAATGTTTAAAGATGGTTTCACATCTATTTAACAGCACATGTTAAAAAAGTAGTTTTCTCCAAGACAGCAAAAGAATAATATAAATGTTAAAATGAAACTACAAACATAAAAATAAATGCATTTTTGAGAAATGTTTAAACATAGTATCAGATCTATGAATTTTTGTGTTTATATATTAAGACAACTTGTAAAAATTTTAGAGATGTTGGAAAATGTACTTTACACGCAGAAAGTAAAATGTAGATAAAGAAATTCGCATTTCAATTTCCATCTCAAAACATATAAATAATTGATACTATGAACATAGATACATTGAAATAAATGCATTTTAGGAAAAGATTAAACATAGTTTTCACATCTATGAACTTCCTTGTTAATGCATAAACAGTACATGTAAAACGTTTTTCTGAGGTTGCAAAGTACTTTTATACAAGCAACTAAAATGTAGACTGAAAATTCACATCCAGAGTTCAATTTTGAAAAGAATAATATAAATGGTAAAATGAAATGACAAACATAAATGCTTTTTTGAGAAATGTTTAAAGCTGGTTTCACATCTATGAAACTGCACATGTTAAAAAAAAGTAGTTTTCTCCAAGACAGCAAAAGAATAATATTAATGTTAAAATGAAACTACAAACATAAAAATAAATGCATTTTTGAGAAATGTTTAAACATAGTTTCACATCTATGAATTTTCGTGTTTAAATATTAAGACCACTTGTAAAAAGTTTAAAGAAGTTGGAAAATGTACTTTACACACAGAAAGCAAAATGTAGATAAATAAATTCGCATTTAAATTTCCATCTCAAAACATATAAATAATTGCTAATATGATCCAAGAAACATTGAAATAAATGCATTTTATGAAAAGATTAAACATAGATTTCACATCTATGATCTTCCTTGTTAATATATAAACAGTACATGTAAAACGTTTTTCTGAGGTTGCAATGTACTTTTATACAAGCAACTAAAATGTAGACTGAAAATTCACATCCAGAGTTCAATTTTGAAAAGAATAATATAAATGGTAAAATGAAATGACAAACATAAATGCTTTTTTGAGAAATGTTTAAAGCTGGTTTCACATCTATGAAACAGCACATGTAAAAAGAGTAGTTTTCTCCAGGAAAGCAAAAGAATAACATAAATGTTAAAATGAAACTACAAACATAACAATAAATGCATTTTTGAGAAATGTTTAAACATAGTATCAGATCTATGAATTTTTGTGTTTATATATTAAGACCACTTGTAAAAAGTTTAAAGAAGTTGGAAAATATAGTTTACACTCAGAAAGCAAAATGTAGATAAATAAATTCGCATTTAAATTTCCATCTCAAAACATATAAATAAATGCTAATATGAAGCTAGAAACATTGAATTAAATGCATTTTAGGAAAAAATAAAACATAGTTTTCTCATCTATGAACTTCCTTGTTAATATATAAACAGTACATGTAAAACGTTTTTCTCAGGTTGGAAAGTACTTTTCTACAAGCAACTAAAATGTAGACTGGAAATTCATATCCTGAGTTCAATTTTGAAAAGAATAATATAAATGGTAAAATGAAATGAGAAACATCAAAATAAATGCTTTTTTGAGAAATGTTTAAAGATGGTTTCACATCTATTTAACAGCACATGTAAAAAAAGTAGTTTTCTCCAAGACAGCAAAAGAATAATATAAATGTTAAAATGAAACTACAAACATAAAAATAAATGCATTTTTGAGAAATGTTTAAACATAGTATCAGATCTATGAATTTTTGTGTTTATATATTAAGACCACTTGTAAAAATTTTAGAGATGTTGGAAAATGTACTTTACACGCAGAAAGTAAAATGTAGATAAAGAAATTCGCATTTCAATTTCCATCTCAAAACATATAAATAATTGATACTATGAACATAGATACATTGAAATAAATGCATTTTAGGAAAAGATTAAACATAGTTTTCACATCTATGAACTTCCTTGTTAATGCATAAACAGTACATGTAAAACGTTTTTCTGAGGTTGCAAACTACTTTTATACAAGCAACTAAAATGTAGACTGAAAATTCACATCCAGAGTTCAATTTTGAAAAGAATAATATAAATGGTAAAATGAAATGACAAACATAAATGCTTTTTTGAGAAATGTTTAAAGTTGGTTTCACATCTATGAAACTGCACATGTTAAAAAAAAGTAGTTTTCTCCAAGACAGCAAAAGAATAATATAAATGTTAAAATGAAACTACAAACATAAAAATAAATGCATTTTTGAGAAATGTTTAAACATAGTTTCACATCTATGAATTTTCGTGTTTAAATATTAAGACCACTTGTAAAAAGTTTAAAGAAGTTGGAAAATGTACTTTACACACAGAAAGCAAAATGTAGATAAATAAATTCGCATTTAAATTTCCATCTCAAAACATATAAATAATTGCTAATATGATCCAAGAAACATTGAAATAAATGCATTTTATGAAAAGATTAAACATAGATTTCACATCTATGATCTTCCTTGTTAATATATAAACAGTACATGTAAAACGTTTTTCTGAGGTTGGAAAGTACTTTTCTACAACCAACTTAAATGTAGACTGGAAATTCATATCCAGAGTTCAATTTTGAAAAGAATAATATAAATGGTAAAATGAAATGACAAACATCAAAATAAATGCCTTTTTGAGAAATGTTTGAAGCTGGTTTCACATCTATGAAACAGCACATGTAAAAAGAGTAGTTTTCTCCAGGAAAGCAAAAGAATAATATAAATGTTAAAATGAAACTACAAACATAAAAATAAATGCATTTTTGAGAAATGTTTAAAGATAGTTTCACATCTATGAATTTTTGTGTTTATATATTAAGACCACTTGTAAAAAGTTTAAAGAAGTTGGAAAATATACTTTACACACAGAAAGCAAAATGTAGATAAATAAATTCGCATTTAAATTTCCATCTCAAAACATATAAATAAATGCTAATATGAAGCTAGAAACATTGAATTAAATGCATTTTAGGAAAAAATTAAACAGTTTTCTCATCTATGAACTTCCTTGTTAATGCATAAACAGTACATGAAAAACGTTTTTCTGAGGTTGGAAAATACTTTTATACAAGCAACTAAAATGTAGACTGAAAATTCACATCCAGAGTTCAATTTTGAAAAGAATAATATAAATGGTAAAATGAAATGACAAACATCAAAATAAATGCTTTTTTGAGAAATGTTTAAAGATGGTTTCACATCTATTTAACAGCACATGTAAAAAAAAGTAGTTTTCTCCAAGACAGCAAAAGAATAATATAAATGTTAAAATGAAACTACAAACATAAAAATAAATGCATTTTTGAGAAATGTTTAAACATAGTTTCACATCTATGAATTTTCGTGTTTAAATATTAAGACCACTTGTAAAAAGTTTAAAGAAGTTGGAAAATGTACTTTACACACAGAAAGCAAAATGTAGATAAATAAATTCGCATTTAAATTTCCATCTCAAAACATATAAATAATTGCTAATATGATCCAAGAAACATTGAAATAAATGCATTTTATGAAAAGATTAAACATAGATTTCACATCTATGATCTTCCTTGTTAATATATAAACAGTACATGTAAAACGTTTTTCTGAGGTTGGAAAGTACTTTTCTACAACCAACTTAAATGTAGACTGGAAATTCATATCCAGAGTTCAATTTTGAAAAGAATAATATAAATGGTAAAATGAAATGACAAACATCAAAATAAATGCCTTTTTGAGAAATGTTTGAAGCTGGTTTCACATCTATGAAACAGCACATGTAAAAAGAGTAGTTTTCTCCAGGAAAGCAAAAGAATAACATAAATGTTAAAATGAAACTACAAACATAACAATAAATGCATTTTTGAGAAATGTTTAAACATAGTATCAGATCTATGAATTTTTGTGTTTATATATTAAGACCACTTGTAAAAAGTTTAAAGAAGTTGGAAAATATAGTTTACACACAGAAAGCAAAATGTAGATAAATAAATTCGCATTTAAATTTCCATCTCAAAACATATAAATAATTGCTAATATGATCCAAGAAACATTGAATTAAATGCATTTTAGGAAAAAATTAAACAGTTTTCTCATCTATGAACTTCCTTGTTAATGCATAAACAGTACATGAAAAACGTTTTTCTGAGGTTGGAAAGTACTTTTATACAAGCAACTAAAATGTAGACTGAAAATTCACATCCAGAGTTCAATTTTGAAAAGAATAATATAAATGGTAAAATGAAATGACAAACATCAAAATAAATGCTTTTTCTAGAAATGTTTAAAGATGGTTTCACATCTATTTAACAGCACATGTAAAAAAAGTAGTTTTCTCCAAGACAGCAAAAGAATAATATAAATGTTAAAATGAAACTACAAACATAAAAATAAATGCATTTTTGAGAAATGTTTAAACATAGTTTCACATCTATGAATTTTCGTGTTTAAATATTAAGACCACTTGTAAAAAGTTTAAAGAAGATGGAAAATGTACTTTACACACAGAAAGCAAAATGTAGATAAATAAATTCGCATTTAAATTTCCATCTCAAAACATATAAATAATTGCTAATATGATCCAAGAAACATTGAAATAAATGCATTTTATGAAAAGATTAAACATAGATTTCACATCTATGATCTTCCTTGTTAATATATAAACAGTACATGTAAAACGTTGTTCTGAGGTTGCAAAGTACTTTTATACAAGCAACTAAAATGTAGACTGAAAATTCACATCCAGAGTTCAATTTTGAAAAGAATAATATAAATGGTAAAATGAAATGACAAACATAAATGCTTTTTTGAGAAATGTTTAAAGCTGGTTTCACATCTATGAAACAGCACATGTAAAAAGAGTAGTTTTCTCCAGGAAAGCAAAAGAATAACATAAATGTTAAAATGAAACTACAAACATAACAATAAATGCATTTTTGAGAAATGTTTAAACATAGTATCAGATCTATGAATTTTTGTGTTTATATATTAAGACCACTTGTAAAAAGTTTAAAGAAGTTGGAAAATATAGTTTACACTCAGAAAGCAAAATGTAGATAAATAAATTCGCATTTAAATTTCCATCTCAAAACATATAAATAAATGCTAATATGAAGCTAGAAACATTGAATTAAATGCATTTTAGGAAAAAATTAAACATAGTTTTCTCATCTATGAACTTCCTTGTTAATATATAAACAGTACATGTAAAACGTTTTTCTCAGGTTGGAAAGTACTTTTCTACAAGCAACTAAAATGTAGACTGGAAATTCATATCCTGAGTTCAATTTTGAAAAGAATAATATAAATGGTAAAATGAAATGAGAAACATCAAAATAAATGCTTTTTTGAGAAGTGTTTAAAGATGGTTTCACATCTATTTAACAGCACATGTAAAAAAAGTAGTTTTCTCCAAGACAGCAAAAGAATAATATAAATGTTAAAATGAAACTACAAACATAAAAATAAATGCATTTTTGAGAAATGTTTAAACATAGTATCAGATCTATGAATTTTTGTGTTTATATATTAAGACAACTTGTAAAAATTTTAGAGATGTTGGAAAATGTACTTTACACGCAGAAAGTAAAATGTAGATAAAGAAATTCGCATTTCAATTTCCATCTCAAAACATATAAATAATTGATACTATGAACATAGATACATTGAAATAAATGCATTTTAGGAAAAGATTAAACATAGTTTTCACATCTATGAACTTCCTTGTTAATGCATAAACAGTACATGTAAAACGTTTTTCTGAGGTTGCAAAGTACTTTTATACAAGCAACTAAAATGTAGACTGAAAATTCACATCCAGAGTTCAATTTTGAACAGAATAATATAAATGGTAAAATGAAATGACAAACATAAATGCTTTTTTGAGAAATGTTTAAAGCTGGTTTCACATCTATGAAACTGCACATGTTAAAAAAAAGTAGTTTTCTCCAAGACAGCAAAAGAATAATATAAATGTTAAAATGAAACTACAAACATAAAAATAAATGCATTTTTGAGAAATGTTTAAACATAGTTTCACATCTATGAATTTTCGTGTTTAAATATTAAGACCACTTGTAAAAAGTTTAAAGAAGTTGGAAAATGTACTTTACACACAGAAAGCAAAATGTAGATAAATAAATTCGCATTTAAATTTCCATCTCAAAACATATAAATAATTGCTAATATGATCCAAGAAACATTGAAATAAATGCATTTTATGAAAAGATTAAACATAGATTTCACATCTATGATCTTCCTTGTTAATATATAAACAGTACATGTAAAACGTTTTTCTGAGGTTGGAAAGTACTTTTCTACAACCAACTTAAATGTAGACTGGAAATTCATATCCAGAGTTCAATTTTGAAAAGAATAATATAAATGGTAAAATGAAATGACAAACATCAAAATAAATGCCTTTTTGAGAAATGTTTGAAGCTGGTTTCACATCTATGAAACAGCACATGTAAAAAGAGTAGTTTTCTCCAGGAAAGCAAAAGAATAATATAAATGTTAAAATGAAACTACAAACATAAAAATAAATGCATTTCTGAGAAATGTTTAAAGATAGTTTCACATCTATGAATTTTTGTGTTTATATATTAAGACCACTTGTAAAAAGTTTAAAGAAGTTGGAAAATATAGTTTACACACAGAAAGCAAAATGTAGATAAATAAATTCGCATTTAAATTTCCATCTCAAAACATATAAATAAATGCTAATATGAAGCTAGAAACATTGAATTAAATGCATTTTAGGAAAAAATTAAACAGTTTTCTCATCTATGAACTTCCTTGTTAATGCATAAACAGTACATGAAAAACGTTTTTCTGAGGTTGGAAAATACTTTTATACAAGCAACTAAAATGTAGACTGAAAATTCACATCCAGAGTTCAATTTTGAAAAGAATAATATAAATGGTAAAATGAAATGACAAACATCAAAATAAATGCTTTTTTGAGAAATGTTTAAAGATGGTTTCACATCTATTTAACAGCACATGTAAAAAAAAGTAGTTTTCTCCAAGACAGCAAAAGAATAATATAAATGTTAAAATGAAACTACAAACATAAAAATAAATGCATTTTTGAGAAATGTTTAAACATAGTTTCACATCTATGAATTTTCGTGTTTAAATATTAAGACCACTTGTAAAAAGTTTAAAGAAGTTGGAAAATGTACTTTACACACAGAAAGCAAAATGTAGATAAATAAATTCGCATTTAAATTTCCATCTCAAAACATATAAATAATTGCTAATATGATCCAAGAAACATTGAAATAAATACATTTTATGAAAAGATTAAACATAGATTTCACATCTATGATCTTCCTTGTTAATATATAAACAATACATGTAAAACGTTTTTCTGAGGTTGGAAAGTACTTTTCTACAACCAACTTAAATGTAGACTGGAAATTCATATCCAGAGTTCAATTTTGAAAAGAATAATATAAATGGTAAAATGAAATGACAAACATCAAAATAAATGCCTTTTTGAGAAATGTTTGAAGCTGGTTTCACATCTATGAAACAGCACATGTAAAAAGAGTAGTTTTCTCCAGGAAAGCAAAAGAATAACATAAATGTTAAAATGAAACTACAAACATAACAATAAATGCATTTTTGAGAAATGTTTAAACATAGTATCAGATCTATGAATTTTTGTGTTTATATATTAAGACCACTTGTAAAAAGTTTAAAGAAGTTGGAAAATATAGTTTACACACAGAAAGCAAAATGTAGATAAATAAATTCGCATTTAAATTTCCATCTCAAAACATATAAATAATTGATAATATGATCCAAGAAACATTGAAATAAATGCATTTTAGGAAAAGATTAAACATAGTTTTCACATCTATGAACTTCCTTGTTAATGCATAAACAGTACATGTAAAACGTTTTTCTGAGGTTGGAAAGTACTTTTCTACAAGCAACTAAAATGTAGACTGGAAATTCATATCCTGAGTTCAATTTTGAAAAGAATAATATAAATGGTAAAATGAAATGACAAACATCAAAATAAATGCCTTTTTGAGAAATGTTTGAAGCTGGTTTCACATCTATGAAACAGCACATGTAAAAAGAGTAGTTTTCTCCAGGAAAGCAAAAGAATAATATAAATGTTAAAATGAAACTACAAACATAAAAATAAATGCATTTTTGAGAAATGTTTAAAGATAGTTTCACATCTATGAATTTTTGTGTTTATATATTAAGACCACTTGTAAAAAGTTTAAAGAAGTTGGAAAATATACTTTACACACAGAAAGCAAAATGTAGATAAATAAATTCGCATTTAAATTTCCATCTCAAAACATATAAATAAATGCTAATATGAAGCTAGAAACATTGAATTAAATGCATTTTAGGAAAAAATTAAACAGTTTTCTCATCTATGAACTTCCTTGTTAATGCATAAACAGTACATGAAAAACGTTTTTCTGAGGTTGGAAAATACTTTTATACAAGCAACTAAAATGTAGACTGAAAATTCACATCCAGAGTTCAATTTTGAAAAGAATAATATAAATGGTAAAATGAAATGACAAACATCAAAATAAATGCTTTTTTGAGAAATGTTTAAAGATGGTTTCACATCTATTTAACAGCACATGTAAAAAAAAGTAGTTTTCTCCAAGACAGCAAAAGAATAATATAAATGTTAAAATGAAACTACAAACATAAAAATAAATGCATTTTTGAGAAATGTTTAAACATAGTTTCACATCTATGAATTTTCGTGTTTAAATATTAAGACCACTTGTAAAAAGTTTAAAGAAGTTGGAAAATGTACTTTACACACAGAAAGCAAAATGTAGATAAATAAATTCGCATTTAAATTTCCATCTCAAAACATATAAATAATTGCTAATATGATCCAAGAAACATTGAAATAAATGCATTTTATGAAAAGATTAAACATAGATTTCACATCTATGATCTTCCTTGTTAATATATAAACAGTACATGTAAAACGTTTTTCTGAGGTTGGAAAGTACTTTTCTACAACCAACTTAAATGTAGACTGGAAATTCATATCCAGAGTTCAATTTTGAAAAGAATAATATAAATGGTAAAATGAAATGACAAACATCAAAATAAATGCCTTTTTGAGAAATGTTTGAAGCTGGTTTCACATCTATGAAACAGCACATGTAAAAAGAGTAGTTTTCTCCAGGAAAGCAAAAGAATAACATAAATGTTAAAATGAAACTACAAACATAACAATAAATGCATTTTTGAGAAATGTTTAAACATAGTATCAGATCTATGAATTTTTGTGTTTATATATTAAGACCACTTGTAAAAAGTTTAAAGAAGTTGGAAAATATAGTTTACACACAGAAAGCAAAATGTAGATAAATAAATTCGCATTTAAATTTCCATCTCAAAACATATAAATAATTGCTAATATGATCCAAGAAACATTGAAATAAATGCATTTTAGGAAAAGATTAAACATAGTTTTCACATCTATGAACTTCCTTGTTAATGCATAAACAGTACATGTAAAACGTTTTTCTGAGGTTGGAAAGTACTTTTCTACAAGCAACTAAAATGTAGACTGGAAATTCATATCCTGAGTTCAATTTTGAAAAGAATAATATAAATGGTAAAATGAAATGACAAACATAAATGCTTTTTTGAGAAATGTTTAAAGCTGGTTTCACATCTATGAAACAGCACATGTAAAAAAAGTAGTTTTCTCCAGGAAAGCAAAAGAATAACATAAATGTTATAATGAAACTACCAACATAAAAATAAATGCATTTTTCAGAAATTTTTAAACATAGTATCAGATCTATGAATTATTGTGTTTATATATTAAGACCACTTGTAAAAAGTTTAAAGAAGTTGGAAAATATACTTTACACACAGAAAGCAAAATGTAGATAAATAAATTCGCATTTAAATTTCCATCTCAAAACATATAAATAAATGCTAATATGAAGCTAGAAACATTGAATTAAATGCATTTTAGGAAAAAATTAAACAGTTTTCTCATCTATGAACTTCCTTGTTAATGCATAAACAGTACATGAAAAACGTTTTTCTGAGGTTGGAAAGTACTTTTATACAAGCAACTAAAATGTAGACTGAAAATTCACATCCAGAGTTCAATTTTGAAAAGAATAATATAAATGGTAAAATGAAATGACAAACATCAAAATAAATGCTTTTTTGAGATATGTTTAAAGATGGTTTCACATCTATTTAACAGCACATGTAAAAAAAGTAGTTTTCTCCAAGACAGCAAAAGAATAATATAAATGTTAAAATGAAACTACAAACATAAAAATAAATGCATTTTTGAGAAATGTTTAAACATAGTTTCACATCTATGAATTTTCGTGTTTAAATATTAAGACCACTTGTAAAAAGTTTAAAGAAGTTGGAAAATGTACTTTACACACAGAAAGCAAAATGTAGATAAATAAATTCGCATTTAAATTTCCATCTCAAAACATATAAATAATTGCTAATATGATCCAAGAAACATTGAAATAAATGCATTTTATGAAAAGATTAAACATAGATTTCACATCTATGATCTTCCTTGTTAATATATAAACAGTACATGTAAAACGTTTTTCTGAGGTTGCAAAGTACTTTTATACAAGCAACTAAAATGTAGACTGAAAATTCACATCCAGAGTTCAATTTGGAAAAGAATAATATAAATGGTAAAATGAAATGACAAACATAAATGCTTTTTTGAGAAATGTTTAAAGCTGGTTTCACATCTATGAAACAGCACATGTAAAAAGAGTAGTTTTCTCCAGGAAAGCAAAAGAATAACATAAATGTTAAAATGAAACTACAAACATAACAATAAATGCATTTTTGAGAAATGTTTAAACATAGTATCAGATCTATGAATTTTTGTGTTTATATATTAAGACCACTTGTAAAAAGTTTAAAGAAGTTGGAAAATATAGTTTACACTCAGAAAGCAAAATGTAGATAAATAAATTCGCATTTAAATTTCCATCTCAAAACATATAAATAAATGCTAATATGAAGCTAGAAACATTGAATTAAATGCATTTTAGGAAAAAATTAAACATAGTTTTCTCATCTATGAACTTCCTTGTTAATATATAAACAGTACATGTAAAACGTTTTTCTCAGGCTGGAAAGTACTTTTCTACAAGCAACTAAAATGTAGACTGGAAATTCATATCCTGAGTTCAATTTTGAAAAGAATAATATAAATGGTAAAATGAAATGAGAAACATCAAAATAAATGCTTTTTTGAGAAATGTTTAAAGATGGTTTCACATCTATTTAACAGCACATGTTAAAAAAGTAGTTTTCTCCAAGACAGCAAAAGAATAATATAAATGTTAAAATGAAACTACAAACATAAAAATAAATGCATTTTTGAGAAATGTTTAAACATAGTATCAGATCTATGAATTTTTGTGTTTATATATTAAGACAACTTGTAAAAATTTTAGAGATGTTGGAAAATGTACTTTACACGCAGAAAGTAAAATGTAGATAAAGAAATTCGCATTTCAATTTCCATCTCAAAACATATAAATAATTGATACTATGAACATAGATACATTGAAATAAATGCATTTTAGGAAAAGATTAAACATAGTTTTCACATCTATGAACTTCCTTGTTAATGCATAAACAGTACATGTAAAACGTTTTTCTGAGGTTGCAAAGTACTTTTATACAAGCAACTAAAATGTAGACTGAAAATTCACATCCAGAGTTCAATTTTGAAAAGAATAATATAAATGGTAAAATGAAATGACAAACATAAATGCTTTTTTGAGAAATGTTTAAAGCTGGTTTCACATCTATGAAACTGCACATGTTAAAAAAAAGTAGTTTTCTCCAAGACAGCAAAAGAATAATATTAATGTTAAAATGAAACTACAAACATAAAAATAAATGCATTTTTGAGAAATGTTTAAACATAGTTTCACATCTATGAATTTTCGTGTTTAAATATTAAGACCACTTGTAAAAAGTTTAAAGAAGTTGGAAAATGTACTTTACACACAGAAAGCAAAATGTAGATAAATAAATTCGCATTTAAATTTCCATCTCAAAACATATAAATAATTGCTAATATCATCCAAGAAACATTGAAATAAATGCATTTTATGAAAAGATTAAACATAGATTTCACATCTATGAACTTCCTTGTTAATATATAAACAGTACATGTAAAACGTTTTTCTGAGGTTGGAAAGTACTTTTCTACAACCAACTAAAATGTAGACTGGAAATTCATATCCAGAGTTCAATTTTGAAAAGAATAATATAAATGGTAAAATGAAATGACAAACATCAAAATAAATGCCTTTTTGAGAAATGTTTGAAGCTGGTTTCACATCTATGAAACAGCACATGTAAAAAGAGTAGTTTTCTCCAGGAAAGCAAAAGAATAACATAAATGTTAAAATGAAACTACAAACATAACAATAAATGCATTTTTGAGAAATGTTTAAACATAGTATCAGATCTATGAATTTTTGTGTTTATATATTAAGACCACTTGTAAAAAGTTTAAAGAAGTTGGAAAATATAGTTTACACACAGAAAGCAAAATGTAGATAAATAAATTCGCATTTAAATTTCCATCTCAAAACATATAAATAAATGCTAATATGAAGCTAGAAACATTGAATTAAATGCATTTTAGGAAAAAATTAAACATAGTTTTCTCATCTATGAACTTCCTTGTTAATATATAAACAGTACATGTAAAACGTTTTTCTGAGGTTGCAAAGTACTTTTATACAAGCAACTAAAATGTAGACTGAAAATTCACATCCAGAGTTCAATTTTGAAAAGAATAATATAAATGGTAAAATGAAATGACAAACATAAATGCTTTTTTGAGAAATGTTTAAAGCTGGTTTCACATCTATGAAACTGCACATGTAAAAAAAAGTAGTTTTCTCCAAGACAGCAAAAGAATAATATAAATGTTAAAATGAAACTACAAACATAAAAATAAATGCATTTTTGAGAAATGTTTAAACATAGTTTCACATCTATGAATTTTCGTGTTTAAATATTAAGACCACTTGTAAAAAGTTTAAAGAAGTTGGAAAATGTACTTTACACACAGAAAGCAAAATGTAGATAAATAAATTCACATTTAAATTTCCATCTCAAAACATATAAATAATTGCTAATATGATCCAAGAAACATTGAAATAAATGCATTTTATGAAAAGATTAAACATAGATTTCACATCTATGATCTTCCTTGTTAATATATAAACAGTACATGTAAAACGTTTTTCTGAGGTTGGAAAGTACTTTTCTACAACCAACTTAAATGTAGACTGGAAATTGATATCCAGAGTTCAATTTTGAAAAGAATAATATAAATGGTAAAATGAAATGACAAACATCAAAATAAATGCCTTTTTGAGAAATGTTTGAAGCTGGTTTCACATCTATGAAACAGCACATGTAAAAAGAGTAGTTTTCTCCAGGAAAGCAAAAGAATAATATAAATGTTAAAATGAAACTACAAACATAAAAATAAATGCATTTTTGAGAAATGTTTAAAGATAGTTTCACATCTATGAATTTTTGTGTTTATATATTAAGACCACTTGTAAAAAGTTTAAAGAAGTTGGAAAATATACTTTACACACAGAAAGCAAAATGTAGATAAATAAATTCGCATTTAAATTTCCATCTCAAAACATATAAATAAATGCTAATATGAAGCTAGAAACATTGAATTAAATGCATTTTAGGAAAAAATTAAACAGTTTTCTCATCTATGAACTTCCTTGTTAATGCATAAACAGTACATGAAAAACGTTTTTCTGAGGTTGGAAAATACTTTTATACAAGCAACTAAAATGTAGACTGAAAATTCACATCCAGAGTTCAATTTTGAAAAGAATAATATAAATGGTAAAATGAAATGACAAACATCAAAATAAATGCTTTTTTGAGAAATGTTTAAAGATGGTTTCACATCTATTTAACAGCACATGTAAAAAAAAGTAGTTTTCTCCAAGACAGCAAAAGAATAATATAAATGTTAAAATGAAACTACAAACATAACAATAAATGCATTTTTGAGAAATGTTTAAACATAGTATCAGATCTATGAATTTTTGTGTTTATATATTAAGACCACTTGTAAAAAGTTTAAAGAAGTTGGAAAATATAGTTTACACACAGAAAGCAAAATGTAGATAAATAAATTCGCATTTAAATTTCCATCTCAAAACATATAAATAATTGCTAATATGATCCAAGAAACATTGAAATAAATGCATTTTATGAAAAGATTAAACATAGATTTCACATCTATGATCTTCCTTGTTAATATATAAACAGTACATGTAAAACGTTTTTCTGAGGTTGGAAAGTACTTTTCTACAACCAACTTAAATGTAGACTGGAAATTCATATCCAGAGTTCAATTTTGAAAAGAATAATATAAATGGTAAAATGAAATGACAAACATCAAAATAAATGCCTTTTTGAGAAATGTTTGAAGCTGGTTTCACATCTATGAAACAGCACATGTAAAAAGAGTAGTTTTCTCCAGGAAAGCAAAAGAATAATATAAATGTTAAAATGAAACTACAAACATAAAAATAAATGCATTTCTGAGAAATGTTTAAAGATAGTTTCACATCTATGAATTTTTGTGTTTATATATTAAGACCACTTGTAAAAAGTTTAAAGAAGTTGGAAAATATACTTTACACACAGAAAGCAAAATGTAGATAAATAAATTCGCATTTAAATTTCCATCTCAAAACATATAAATAAATGCTAATATGAAGCTAGAAACATTGAATTAAATGCATTTTAGGAAAAAATTAAACAGTTTTCTCATCTATGAACTTCCTTGTTAATGCATAAACAGTACATGAAAAACGTTTTTCTGAGGTTGGAAAATACTTTTATACAAGCAACTAAAATGTAGACTGAAAATTCACATCCAGAGTTCAATTTTGAAAAGAATAATATAAATGGTAAAATGAAATGACAAACATCAAAATAAATGCTTTTTTGAGATATGTTTAAAGATGGTTTCACATCTATTTAACAGCACATGTAAAAAAAGTAGTTTTCTCCAAGACAGCAAAAGAATAATATAAATGTTAAAATGAAACTACAAACATAAAAATAAATGCATTTTTGAGAAATGTTTAAACATAGTTTCACATCTATGAATTTTCGTGTTTAAATATTAAGACCACTTGTAAAAAGTTTAAAGAAGTTGGAAAATGTACTTTACACACAGAAAGCAAAATGTAGATAAATAAATTCGCATTTAAATTTCCATCTCAAAACATATAAATAATTGCTAATATGATCCAAGAAACATTGAAATAAATGCATTTTATGAAAAGATTAAACATAGATTTCACATCTATGATCTTCCTTGTTAATATATAAACAGTACATGTAAAACGTTTTTCTGAGGTTGCAAAGTACTTTTATACAAGCAACTAAAATGTAGACTGAAAATTCACATCCAGAGTTCAATTTGGAAAAGAATAATATAAATGGTAAAATGAAATGACAAACATAAATGCTTTTTTGAGAAATGTTTAAAGCTGGTTTCACATCTATGAAACAGCACATGTAAAAAGAGTAGTTTTCTCCAGGAAAGCAAAAGAATAACATAAATGTTAAAATGAAACTACAAACATAACAATAAATGCATTTTTGAGAAATGTTTAAACATAGTATCAGATCTATGAATTTTTGTGTTTATATATTAAGACCACTTGTAAAAAGTTTAAAGAAGTTGGAAAATATAGTTTACACTCAGAAAGCAAAATGTAGATAAATAAATTCGCATTTAAATTTCCATCTCAAAACATATAAATAAATGCTAATATGAAGCTAGAAACATTGAATTAAATGCATTTTAGGAAAAAATTAAACATAGTTTTCTCATCTATGAACTTCCTTGTTAATATATAAACAGTACATGTAAAACGTTTTTCTCAGGCTGGAAAGTACTTTTCTACAAGCAACTAAAATGTAGACTGGAAATTCATATCCTGAGTTCAATTTTGAAAAGAATAATATAAATGGTAAAATGAAATGAGAAACATCAAAATAAATGCTTTTTTGAGAAATGTTTAAAGATGGTTTCACATCTATTTAACAGCACATGTTAAAAAAGTAGTTTTCTCCAAGACAGCAAAAGAATAATATAAATGTTAAAATGAAACTACAAACATAAAAATAAATGCATTTTTGAGAAATGTTTAAACATAGTATCAGATCTATGAATTTTTGTGTTTATATATTAAGACAACTTGTAAAAATTTTAGAGATGTTGGAAAATGTACTTTACACGCAGAAAGTAAAATGTAGATAAAGAAATTCGCATTTCAATTTCCATCTCAAAACATATAAATAATTGATACTATGAACATAGATACATTGAAATAAATGCATTTTAGGAAAAGATTAAACATAGTTTTCACATCTATGAACTTCCTTGTTAATGCATAAACAGTACATGTAAAACGTTTTTCTGAGGTTGCAAAGTACTTTTATACAAGCAACTAAAATGTAGACTGAAAATTCACATCCAGAGTTCAATTTTGAAAAGAATAATATAAATGGTAAAATGAAATGACAAACATAAATGCTTTTTTGAGAAATGTTTAAAGCTGGTTTCACATCTATGAAACTGCACATGTTAAAAAAAAGTAGTTTTCTCCAAGACAGCAAAAGAATAATATTAATGTTAAAATGAAACTACAAACATAAAAATAAATGCATTTTTGAGAAATGTTTAAACATAGTTTCACATCTATGAATTTTCGTGTTTAAATATTAAGACCACTTGTAAAAAGTTTAAAGAAGTTGGAAAATGTACTTTACACACAGAAAGCAAAATGTAGATAAATAAATTCGCATTTAAATTTCCATCTCAAAACATATAAATAATTGCTAATATCATCCAAGAAACATTGAAATAAATGCATTTTATGAAAAGATTAAACATAGATTTCACATCTATGAACTTCCTTGTTAATATATAAACAGTACATGTAAAACGTTTTTCTGAGGTTGGAAAGTACTTTTCTACAACCAACTAAAATGTAGACTGGAAATTCATATCCAGAGTTCAATTTTGAAAAGAATAATATAAATGGTAAAATGAAATGACAAACATCAAAATAAATGCCTTTTTGAGAAATGTTTGAAGCTGGTTTCACATCTATGAAACAGCACATGTAAAAAGAGTAGTTTTCTCCAGGAAAGCAAAAGAATAACATAAATGTTAAAATGAAACTACAAACATAACAATAAATGCATTTTTGAGAAATGTTTAAACATAGTATCAGATCTATGAATTTTTGTGTTTATATATTAAGACCACTTGTAAAAAGTTTAAAGAAGTTGGAAAATATAGTTTACACACAGAAAGCAAAATGTAGATAAATAAATTCGCATTTAAATTTCCATCTCAAAACATATAAATAAATGCTAATATGAAGCTAGAAACATTGAATTAAATGCATTTTAGGAAAAAATTAAACATAGTTTTCTCATCTATGAACTTCCTTGTTAATATATAAACAGTACATGTAAAACGTTTTTCTGAGGTTGCAAAGTACTTTTATACAAGCAACTAAAATGTAGACTGAAAATTCACATCCAGAGTTCAATTTTGAAAAGAATAATATAAATGGTAAAATGAAATGACAAACATAAATGCTTTTTTGAGAAATGTTTAAAGCTGGTTTCACATCTATGAAACTGCACATGTAAAAAAAAGTAGTTTTCTCCAAGACAGCAAAAGAATAATATAAATGTTAAAATGAAACTACAAACATAAAAATAAATGCATTTTTGAGAAATGTTTAAACATAGTTTCACATCTATGAATTTTCGTGTTTAAATATTAAGACCACTTGTAAAAAGTTTAAAGAAGTTGGAAAATGTACTTTACACACAGAAAGCAAAATGTAGATAAATAAATTCACATTTAAATTTCCATCTCAAAACATATAAATAATTGCTAATATGATCCAAGAAACATTGAAATAAATGCATTTTATGAAAAGATTAAACATAGATTTCACATCTATGATCTTCCTTGTTAATATATAAACAGTACATGTAAAACGTTTTTCTGAGGTTGGAAAGTACTTTTCTACAACCAACTTAAATGTAGACTGGAAATTGATATCCAGAGTTCAATTTTGAAAAGAATAATATAAATGGTAAAATGAAATGACAAACATCAAAATAAATGCCTTTTTGAGAAATGTTTGAAGCTGGTTTCACATCTATGAAACAGCACATGTAAAAAGAGTAGTTTTCTCCAGGAAAGCAAAAGAATAATATAAATGTTAAAATGAAACTACAAACATAAAAATAAATGCATTTTTGAGAAATGTTTAAAGATAGTTTCACATCTATGAATTTTTGTGTTTATATATTAAGACCACTTGTAAAAAGTTTAAAGAAGTTGGAAAATATACTTTACACACAGAAAGCAAAATGTAGATAAATAAATTCGCATTTAAATTTCCATCTCAAAACATATAAATAAATGCTAATATGAAGCTAGAAACATTGAATTAAATGCATTTTAGGAAAAAATTAAACAGTTTTCTCATCTATGAACTTCCTTGTTAATGCATAAACAGTACATGAAAAACGTTTTTCTGAGGTTGGAAAATACTTTTATACAAGCAACTAAAATGTAGACTGAAAATTCACATCCAGAGTTCAATTTTGAAAAGAATAATATAAATGGTAAAATGAAATGACAAACATCAAAATAAATGCTTTTTTGAGAAATGTTTAAAGATGGTTTCACATCTATTTAACAGCACATGTAAAAAAAAGTAGTTTTCTCCAAGACAGCAAAAGAATAATATAAATGTTAAAATGAAACTACAAACATAACAATAAATGCATTTTTGAGAAATGTTTAAACATAGTATCAGATCTATGAATTTTTGTGTTTATATATTAAGACCACTTGTAAAAAGTTTAAAGAAGTTGGAAAATATAGTTTACACACAGAAAGCAAAATGTAGATAAATAAATTCGCATTTAAATTTCCATCTCAAAACATATAAATAATTGCTAATATGATCCAAGAAACATTGAAATAAATGCATTTTATGAAAAGATTAAACATAGATTTCACATCTATGATCTTCCTTGTTAATATATAAACAGTACATGTAAAACGTTTTTCTGAGGTTGGAAAGTACTTTTCTACAACCAACTTAAATGTAGACTGGAAATTCATATCCAGAGTTCAATTTTGAAAAGAATAATATAAATGGTAAAATGAAATGACAAACATCAAAATAAATGCCTTTTTGAGAAATGTTTGAAGCTGGTTTCACATCTATGAAACAGCACATGTAAAAAGAGTAGTTTTCTCCAGGAAAGCAAAAGAATAATATAAATGTTAAAATGAAACTACAAACATAAAAATAAATGCATTTCTGAGAAATGTTTAAAGATAGTTTCACATCTATGAATTTTTGTGTTTATATATTAAGACCACTTGTAAAAAGTTTAAAGAAGTTGGAAAATATACTTTACACACAGAAAGCAAAATGTAGATAAATAAATTCGCATTTAAATTTCCATCTCAAAACATATAAATAAATGCTAATATGAAGCTAGAAACATTGAATTAAATGCATTTTAGGAAAAAATTAAACAGTTTTCTCATCTATGAACTTCCTTGTTAATGCATAAACAGTACATGAAAAACGTTTTTCTGAGGTTGGAAAATACTTTTATACAAGCAACTAAAATGTAGACTGAAAATTCACATCCAGAGTTCAATTTTGAAAAGAATAATATAAATGGTAAAATGAAATGACAAACATCAAAATAAATGCTTTTTTGAGAAATGTTTAAAGATGGTTTCACATCTATTTAACAGCACATGTAAAAAAAAGTAGTTTTCTCCAAGACAGCAAAAGAATAATATAAATGTTAAAATGAAACTACAAACATAAAAATAAATGCATTTTTGAGAAATGTTTAAACATAGTTTCACATCTATGAATTTTCGTGTTTAAATATTAAGACCACTTGTAAAAAGTTTAAAGAAGTTGGAAAATGTACTTTACACACAGAAAGCAAAATGTAGATAAATAAATTCGCATTTAAATTTCCATCTCAAAACATATAAATAATTGCTAATATGATCCAAGAAACATTGAAATAAATACATTTTATGAAAAGATTAAACATAGATTTCACATCTATGATCTTCCTTGTTAATATATAAACAATACATGTAAAACGTTTTTCTGAGGTTGGAAAGTACTTTTCTACAACCAACTTAAATGTAGACTGGAAATTCATATCCAGAGTTCAATTTTGAAAAGAATAATATAAATGGTAAAATGAAATGACAAACATCAAAATAAATGCCTTTTTGAGAAATGTTTGAAGCTGGTTTCACATCTATGAAACAGCACATGTAAAAAGAGTAGTTTTCTCCAGGAAAGCAAAAGAATAACATAAATGTTAAAATGAAACTACAAACATAACAATAAATGCATTTTTGAGAAATGTTTAAACATAGTATCAGATCTATGAATTTTTGTGTTTATATATTAAGACCACTTGTAAAAAGTTTAAAGAAGTTGGAAAATATAGTTTACACACAGAAAGCAAAATGTAGATAAATAAATTCGCATTTAAATTTCCATCTCAAAACATATAAATAATTGATAATATGATCCAAGAAACATTGAAATAAATGCATTTTAGGAAAAGATTAAACATAGTTTTCACATCTATGAACTTCCTTGTTAATGCATAAACAGTACATGTAAAACGTTTTTCTGAGGTTGGAAAGTACTTTTCTACAAGCAACTAAAATGTAGACTGGAAATTCATATCCTGAGTTCAATTTTGAAAAGAATAATATAAATGGTAAAATGAAATGACAAACATCAAAATAAATGCCTTTTTGAGAAATGTTTGAAGCTGGTTTCACATCTATGAAACAGCACATGTAAAAAGAGTAGTTTTCTCCAGGAAAGCAAAAGAATAATATAAATGTTAAAATGAAACTACAAACATAAAAATAAATGCATTTTTGAGAAATGTTTAAAGATAGTTTCACATCTATGAATTTTTGTGTTTATATATTAAGACCACTTGTAAAAAGTTTAAAGAAGTTGGAAAATATACTTTACACACAGAAAGCAAAATGTAGATAAATAAATTCGCATTTAAATTTCCATCTCAAAACATATAAATAAATGCTAATATGAAGCTAGAAACATTGAATTAAATGCATTTTAGGAAAAAATTAAACAGTTTTCTCATCTATGAACTTCCTTGTTAATGCATAAACAGTACATGAAAAACGTTTTTCTGAGGTTGGAAAATACTTTTATACAAGCAACTAAAATGTAGACTGAAAATTCACATCCAGAGTTCAATTTTGAAAAGAATAATATAAATGGTAAAATGAAATGACAAACATCAAAATAAATGCTTTTTTGAGAAATGTTTAAAGATGGTTTCACATCTATTTAACAGCACATGTAAAAAAAAGTAGTTTTCTCCAAGACAGCAAAAGAATAATATAAATGTTAAAATGAAACTACAAACATAAAAATAAATGCATTTTTGAGAAATGTTTAAACATAGTTTCACATCTATGAATTTTCGTGTTTAAATATTAAGACCACTTGTAAAAAGTTTAAAGAAGTTGGAAAATGTACTTTACACACAGAAAGCAAAATGTAGATAAATAAATTCGCATTTAAATTTCCATCTCAAAACATATAAATAATTGCTAATATGATCCAAGAAACATTGAAATAAATGCATTTTATGAAAAGATTAAACATAGATTTCACATCTATGATCTTCCTTGTTAATATATAAACAGTACATGTAAAACGTTTTTCTGAGGTTGGAAAGTACTTTTCTACAACCAACTTAAATGTAGACTGGAAATTCATATCCAGAGTTCAATTTTGAAAAGAATAATATAAATGGTAAAATGAAATGACAAACATCAAAATAAATGCCTTTTTGAGAAATGTTTGAAGCTGGTTTCACATCTATGAAACAGCACATGTAAAAAGAGTAGTTTTCTCCAGGAAAGCAAAAGAATAACATAAATGTTAAAATGAAACTACAAACATAACAATAAATGCATTTTTGAGAAATGTTTAAACATAGTATCAGATCTATGAATTTTTGTGTTTATATATTAAGACCACTTGTAAAAAGTTTAAAGAAGTTGGAAAATATAGTTTACACTCAGAAAGCAAAATGTAGATAAATAAATTCGCATTTAAATTTCCATCTCAAAACATATAAATAAATGCTAATATGAAGCTAGAAACATTGAATTAAATGCATTTTAGGAAAAAATTAAACATAGTTTTCTCATCTATGAACTTCCTTGTTAATATATAAACAGTACATGTAAAACGTTTTTCTCAGGCTGGAAAGTACTTTTCTACAAGCAACTAAAATGTAGACTGGAAATTCATATCCTGAGTTCAATTTTGAAAAGAATAATATAAATGGTAAAATGAAATGAGAAACATCAAAATAAATGCTTTTTTGAGAAATGTTTAAAGATGGTTTCACATCTATTTAACAGCACATGTTAAAAAAGTAGTTTTCTCCAAGACAGCAAAAGAATAATATAAATGTTAAAATGAAACTACAAACATAAAAATAAATGCATTTTTGAGAAATGTTTAAACATAGTATCAGATCTATGAATTTTTGTGTTTATATATTAAGACAACTTGTAAAAATTTTAGAGATGTTGGAAAATGTACTTTACACGCAGAAAGTAAAATGTAGATAAAGAAATTCGCATTTCAATTTCCATCTCAAAACATATAAATAATTGATACTATGAACATAGATACATTGAAATAAATGCATTTTAGGAAAAGATTAAACATAGTTTTCACATCTATGAACTTCCTTGTTAATGCATAAACAGTACATGTAAAACGTTTTTCTGAGGTTGCAAAGTACTTTTATACAAGCAACTAAAATGTAGACTGAAAATTCACATCCAGAGTTCAATTTTGAAAAGAATAATATAAATGGTAAAATGAAATGACAAACATAAATGCTTTTTTGAGAAATGTTTAAAGCTGGTTTCACATCTATGAAACTGCACATGTTAAAAAAAAGTAGTTTTCTCCAAGACAGCAAAAGAATAATATTAATGTTAAAATGAAACTACAAACATAAAAATAAATGCATTTTTGAGAAATGTTTAAACATAGTTTCACATCTATGAATTTTCGTGTTTAAATATTAAGACCACTTGTAAAAAGTTTAAAGAAGTTGGAAAATGTACTTTACACACAGAAAGCAAAATGTAGATAAATAAATTCGCATTTAAATTTCCATCTCAAAACATATAAATAATTGATAATATCATCCAAGAAACATTGAAATAAATGCATTTTATGAAAAGATTAAACATAGATTTCACATCTATGAACTTCCTTGTTAATATATAAACAGTACATGTAAAACGTTTTTCTGAGGTTGGAAAGTACTTTTCTACAACCAACTAAAATGTAGACTGGAAATTCATATCCAGAGTTCAATTTTGAAAAGAATAATATAAATGGTAAAATGAAATGACAAACATCAAAATAAATGCCTTTTTGAGAAATGTTTGAAGCTGGTTTCACATCTATGAAACAGCACATGTAAAAAGAGTAGTTTTCTCCAGGAAAGCAAAAGAATAACATAAATGTTAAAATGAAACTACAAACATAACAATAAATGCATTTTTGAGAAATGTTTAAACATAGTATCAGATCTATGAATTTTTGTGTTTATATATTAAGACCACTTGTAAAAAGTTTAAAGAAGTTGGAAAATATAGTTTACACACAGAAAGCAAAATGTAGATAAATAAATTCGCATTTAAATTTCCATCTCAAAACATATAAATAAATGCTAATATGAAGCTAGAAACATTGAATTAAATGCATTTTAGGAAAAAATTAAACATAGTTTTCTCATCTATGAACTTCCTTGTTAATATATAAACAGTACATGTAAAACGTTTTTCTGAGGTTGCAAAGTACTTTTATACAAGCAACTAAAATGTAGACTGAAAATTCACATCCAGAGTTCAATTTTGAAAAGAATAATATAAATGGTAAAATGAAATGACAAACATAAATGCTTTTTTGAGAAATGTTTAAAGCTGGTTTCACATCTATGAAACTGCACATGTAAAAAAAAGTAGTTTTCTCCAAGACAGCAAAAGAATAATATAAATGTTAAAATGAAACTACAAACATAAAAATAAATGCATTTTTGAGAAATGTTTAAACATAGTTTCACATCTATGAATTTTCGTGTTTAAATATTAAGACCACTTGTAAAAAGTTTAAAGAAGTTGGAAAATGTACTTTACACACAGAAAGCAAAATGTAGATAAATAAATTCACATTTAAATTTCCATCTCAAAACATATAAATAATTGCTAATATGATCCAAGAAACATTGAAATAAATGCATTTTATGAAAAGATTAAACATAGATTTCACATCTATGATCTTCCTTGTTAATATATAAACAGTACATGTAAAACGTTTTTCTGAGGTTGGAAAGTACTTTTCTACAACCAACTTAATTGTAGACTGGAAATTGATATCCAGAGTTCAATTTTGAAAAGAATAATATAAATGGTAAAATGAAATGACAAACATCAAAATAAATGCCTTTTTGAGAAATGTTTGAAGCTGGTTTCACATCTATGAAACAGCACATGTAAAAAGAGTAGTTTTCTCCAGGAAAGCAAAAGAATAATATAAATGTTAAAATGAAACTACAAACATAAAAATAAATGCATTTTTGAGAAATGTTTAAAGATAGTTTCACATCTATGAATTTTTGTGTTTATATATTAAGACCACTTGTAAAAAGTTTAAAGAAGTTGGAAAATATACTTTACACACAGAAAGCAAAATGTAGATAAATAAATTCGCATTTAAATTTCCATCTCAAAACATATAAATAAATGCTAATATGAAGCTAGAA
Organism: Narcine bancroftii; assembly: GCF_036971445.1. Classification (NCBI taxonomy): domain Eukaryota; kingdom Metazoa; phylum Chordata; class Chondrichthyes; order Torpediniformes; family Narcinidae; genus Narcine; species Narcine bancroftii. The sequence goes on along the minus strand of NC_091475.1, from coordinate 66,034,901 downwards.
ACATTGAATTAAATGCATTTTAGGAAAAAATTAAACAGTTTTCTCATCTATGAACTTCCTTGTTAATGCATAAACAGTACATGAAAAACGTTTTTCTGAGGTTGGAAAATACTTTTATACAAGCAACTAAAATGTAGACTGAAAATTCACATCCAGAGTTCAATTTTGAAAAGAATAATATAAATGGTAAAATGAAATGACAAACATCAAAATAAATGCTTTTTTGAGAAATGTTTAAAGATGGTTTCACATCTATTTAACAGCACATGTAAAAAAAAGTAGTTTTCTCCAAGACAGCAAAAGAATAATATAAATGTTAAAATGAAACTACAAACATAACAATAAATGCATTTTTGAGAAATGTTTAAACATAGTATCAGATCTATGAATTTTTGTGTTTATATATTAAGACCACTTGTAAAAAGTTTAAAGAAGTTGGAAAATATAGTTTACACACAGAAAGCAAAATGTAGATAAATAAATTCGCATTTAAATTTCCATCTCAAAACATATAAATAATTGCTAATATGATCCAAGAAACATTGAAATAAATGCATTTTATGAAAAGATTAAACATAGATTTCACATCTATGATCTTCCTTGTTAATATATAAACAGTACATGTAAAACGTTTTTCTGAGGTTGGAAAGTACTTTTCTACAACCAACTTAAATGTAGACTGGAAATTCATATCCAGAGTTCAATTTTGAAAAGAATAATATAAATGGTAAAATGAAATGACAAACATCAAAATAAATGCCTTTTTGAGAAATGTTTGAAGCTGGTTTCACATCTATGAAACAGCACATGTAAAAAGAGTAGTTTTCTCCAGGAAAGCAAAAGAATAATATAAATGTTAAAATGAAACTACAAACATAAAAATAAATGCATTTCTGAGAAATGTTTAAAGATAGTTTCACATCTATGAATTTTTGTGTTTATATATTAAGACCACTTGTAAAAAGTTTAAAGAAGTTGGAAAATATACTTTACACACAGAAAGCAAAATGTAGATAAATAAATTCGCATTTAAATTTCCATCTCAAAACATATAAATAAATGCTAATATGAAGCTAGAAACATTGAATTAAATGCATTTTAGGAAAAAATTAAACAGTTTTCTCATCTATGAACTTCCTTGTTAATGCATAAACAGTACATGAAAAACGTTTTTCTGAGGTTGGAAAATACTTTTATACAAGCAACTAAAATGTAGACTGAAAATTCACATCCAGAGTTCAATTTTGAAAAGAATAATATAAATGGTAAAATGAAATGACAAACATCAAAATAAATGCTTTTTTGAGAAATGTTTAAAGATGGTTTCACATCTATTTAACAGCACATGTAAAAAAAAGTAGTTTTCTCCAAGACAGCAAAAGAATAATATAAATGTTAAAATGAAACTACAAACATAAAAATAAATGCATTTTTGAGAAATGTTTAAACATAGTTTCACATCTATGAATTTTCGTGTTTAAATATTAAGACCACTTGTAAAAAGTTTAAAGAAGTTGGAAAATGTACTTTACACACAGAAAGCAAAATGTAGATAAATAAATTCGCATTTAAATTTCCATCTCAAAACATATAAATAATTGCTAATATGATCCAAGAAACATTGAAATAAATACATTTTATGAAAAGATTAAACATAGATTTCACATCTATGATCTTCCTTGTTAATATATAAACAATACATGTAAAACGTTTTTCTGAGGTTGGAAAGTACTTTTCTACAACCAACTTAAATGTAGACTGGAAATTCATATCCAGAGTTCAATTTTGAAAAGAATAATATAAATGGTAAAATGAAATGACAAACATCAAAATAAATGCCTTTTTGAGAAATGTTTGAAGCTGGTTTCACATCTATGAAACAGCACATGTAAAAAGAGTAGTTTTCTCCAGGAAAGCAAAAGAATAACATAAATGTTAAAATGAAACTACAAACATAACAATAAATGCATTTTTGAGAAATGTTTAAACATAGTATCAGATCTATGAATTTTTGTGTTTATATATTAAGACCACTTGTAAAAAGTTTAAAGAAGTTGGAAAATATAGTTTACACACAGAAAGCAAAATGTAGATAAATAAATTCGCATTTAAATTTCCATCTCAAAACATATAAATAATTGATAATATGATCCAAGAAACATTGAAATAAATGCATTTTAGGAAAAGATTAAACATAGTTTTCACATCTATGAACTTCCTTGTTAATGCATAAACAGTACATGTAAAACGTTTTTCTGAGGTTGGAAAGTACTTTTCTACAAGCAACTAAAATGTAGACTGGAAATTCATATCCTGAGTTCAATTTTGAAAAGAATAATATAAATGGTAAAATGAAATGACAAACATCAAAATAAATGCCTTTTTGAGAAATGTTTGAAGCTGGTTTCACATCTATGAAACAGCACATGTAAAAAGAGTAGTTTTCTCCAGGAAAGCAAAAGAATAATATAAATGTTAAAATGAAACTACAAACATAAAAATAAATGCATTTTTGAGAAATGTTTAAAGATAGTTTCACATCTATGAATTTTTGTGTTTATATATTAAGACCACTTGTAAAAAGTTTAAAGAAGTTGGAAAATATACTTTACACACAGAAAGCAAAATGTAGATAAATAAATTCGCATTTAAATTTCCATCTCAAAACATATAAATAAATGCTAATATGAAGCTAGAAACATTGAATTAAATGCATTTTAGGAAAAAATTAAACAGTTTTCTCATCTATGAACTTCCTTGTTAATGCATAAACAGTACATGAAAAACGTTTTTCTGAGGTTGGAAAATACTTTTATACAAGCAACTAAAATGTAGACTGAAAATTCACATCCAGAGTTCAATTTTGAAAAGAATAATATAAATGGTAAAATGAAATGACAAACATCAAAATAAATGCTTTTTTGAGAAATGTTTAAAGATGGTTTCACATCTATTTAACAGCACATGTAAAAAAAAGTAGTTTTCTCCAAGACAGCAAAAGAATAATATAAATGTTAAAATGAAACTACAAACATAAAAATAAATGCATTTTTGAGAAATGTTTAAACATAGTTTCACATCTATGAATTTTCGTGTTTAAATATTAAGACCACTTGTAAAAAGTTTAAAGAAGTTGGAAAATGTACTTTACACACAGAAAGCAAAATGTAGATAAATAAATTCGCATTTAAATTTCCATCTCAAAACATATAAATAATTGCTAATATGATCCAAGAAACATTGAAATAAATGCATTTTATGAAAAGATTAAACATAGATTTCACATCTATGATCTTCCTTGTTAATATATAAACAGTACATGTAAAACGTTTTTCTGAGGTTGGAAAGTACTTTTCTACAACCAACTTAAATGTAGACTGGAAATTCATATCCAGAGTTCAATTTTGAAAAGAATAATATAAATGGTAAAATGAAATGACAAACATCAAAATAAATGCCTTTTTGAGAAATGTTTGAAGCTGGTTTCACATCTATGAAACAGCACATGTAAAAAGAGTAGTTTTCTCCAGGAAAGCAAAAGAATAACATAAATGTTAAAATGAAACTACAAACATAACAATAAATGCATTTTTGAGAAATGTTTAAACATAGTATCAGATCTATGAATTTTTGTGTTTATATATTAAGACCACTTGTAAAAAGTTTAAAGAAGTTGGAAAATATAGTTTACACACAGAAAGCAAAATGTAGATAAATAAATTCGCATTTAAATTTCCATCTCAAAACATATAAATAATTGCTAATATGATCCAAGAAACATTGAAATAAATGCATTTTAGGAAAAGATTAAACATAGTTTTCACATCTATGAACTTCCTTGTTAATGCATAAACAGTACATGTAAAACGTTTTTCTGAGGTTGGAAAGTACTTTTCTACAAGCAACTAAAATGTAGACTGGAAATTCATATCCTGAGTTCAATTTTGAAAAGAATAATATAAATGGTAAAATGAAATGACAAACATAAATGCTTTTTTGAGAAATGTTTAAAGCTGGTTTCACATCTATGAAACAGCACATGTAAAAAAAGTAGTTTTCTCCAGGAAAGCAAAAGAATAACATAAATGTTATAATGAAACTACCAACATAAAAATAAATGCATTTTTCAGAAATTTTTAAACATAGTATCAGATCTATGAATTATTGTGTTTATATATTAAGACCACTTGTAAAAAGTTTAAAGAAGTTGGAAAATATACTTTACACACAGAAAGCAAAATGTAGATAAATAAATTCGCATTTAAATTTCCATCTCAAAACATATAAATAAATGCTAATATGAAGCTAGAAACATTGAATTAAATGCATTTTAGGAAAAAATTAAACAGTTTTCTCATCTATGAACTTCCTTGTTAATGCATAAACAGTACATGAAAAACGTTTTTCTGAGGTTGGAAAGTACTTTTATACAAGCAACTAAAATGTAGACTGAAAATTCACATCCAGAGTTCAATTTTGAAAAGAATAATATAAATGGTAAAATGAAATGACAAACATCAAAATAAATGCTTTTTTGAGATATGTTTAAAGATGGTTTCACATCTATTTAACAGCACATGTAAAAAAAGTAGTTTTCTCCAAGACAGCAAAAGAATAATATAAATGTTAAAATGAAACTACAAACATAAAAATAAATGCATTTTTGAGAAATGTTTAAACATAGTTTCACATCTATGAATTTTCGTGTTTAAATATTAAGACCACTTGTAAAAAGTTTAAAGAAGTTGGAAAATGTACTTTACACACAGAAAGCAAAATGTAGATAAATAAATTCGCATTTAAATTTCCATCTCAAAACATATAAATAATTGCTAATATGATCCAAGAAACATTGAAATAAATGCATTTTATGAAAAGATTAAACATAGATTTCACATCTATGATCTTCCTTGTTAATATATAAACAGTACATGTAAAACGTTTTTCTGAGGTTGCAAAGTACTTTTATACAAGCAACTAAAATGTAGACTGAAAATTCACATCCAGAGTTCAATTTGGAAAAGAATAATATAAATGGTAAAATGAAATGACAAACATAAATGCTTTTTTGAGAAATGTTTAAAGCTGGTTTCACATCTATGAAACAGCACATGTAAAAAGAGTAGTTTTCTCCAGGAAAGCAAAAGAATAACATAAATGTTAAAATGAAACTACAAACATAACAATAAATGCATTTTTGAGAAATGTTTAAACATAGTATCAGATCTATGAATTTTTGTGTTTATATATTAAGACCACTTGTAAAAAGTTTAAAGAAGTTGGAAAATATAGTTTACACTCAGAAAGCAAAATGTAGATAAATAAATTCGCATTTAAATTTCCATCTCAAAACATATAAATAAATGCTAATATGAAGCTAGAAACATTGAATTAAATGCATTTTAGGAAAAAATTAAACATAGTTTTCTCATCTATGAACTTCCTTGTTAATATATAAACAGTACATGTAAAACGTTTTTCTCAGGCTGGAAAGTACTTTTCTACAAGCAACTAAAATGTAGACTGGAAATTCATATCCTGAGTTCAATTTTGAAAAGAATAATATAAATGGTAAAATGAAATGAGAAACATCAAAATAAATGCTTTTTTGAGAAATGTTTAAAGATGGTTTCACATCTATTTAACAGCACATGTTAAAAAAGTAGTTTTCTCCAAGACAGCAAAAGAATAATATAAATGTTAAAATGAAACTACAAACATAAAAATAAATGCATTTTTGAGAAATGTTTAAACATAGTATCAGATCTATGAATTTTTGTGTTTATATATTAAGACAACTTGTAAAAATTTTAGAGATGTTGGAAAATGTACTTTACACGCAGAAAGTAAAATGTAGATAAAGAAATTCGCATTTCAATTTCCATCTCAAAACATATAAATAATTGATACTATGAACATAGATACATTGAAATAAATGCATTTTAGGAAAAGATTAAACATAGTTTTCACATCTATGAACTTCCTTGTTAATGCATAAACAGTACATGTAAAACGTTTTTCTGAGGTTGCAAAGTACTTTTATACAAGCAACTAAAATGTAGACTGAAAATTCACATCCAGAGTTCAATTTTGAAAAGAATAATATAAATGGTAAAATGAAATGACAAACATAAATGCTTTTTTGAGAAATGTTTAAAGCTGGTTTCACATCTATGAAACTGCACATGTTAAAAAAAAGTAGTTTTCTCCAAGACAGCAAAAGAATAATATTAATGTTAAAATGAAACTACAAACATAAAAATAAATGCATTTTTGAGAAATGTTTAAACATAGTTTCACATCTATGAATTTTCGTGTTTAAATATTAAGACCACTTGTAAAAAGTTTAAAGAAGTTGGAAAATGTACTTTACACACAGAAAGCAAAATGTAGATAAATAAATTCGCATTTAAATTTCCATCTCAAAACATATAAATAATTGCTAATATCATCCAAGAAACATTGAAATAAATGCATTTTATGAAAAGATTAAACATAGATTTCACATCTATGAACTTCCTTGTTAATATATAAACAGTACATGTAAAACGTTTTTCTGAGGTTGGAAAGTACTTTTCTACAACCAACTAAAATGTAGACTGGAAATTCATATCCAGAGTTCAATTTTGAAAAGAATAATATAAATGGTAAAATGAAATGACAAACATCAAAATAAATGCCTTTTTGAGAAATGTTTGAAGCTGGTTTCACATCTATGAAACAGCACATGTAAAAAGAGTAGTTTTCTCCAGGAAAGCAAAAGAATAACATAAATGTTAAAATGAAACTACAAACATAACAATAAATGCATTTTTGAGAAATGTTTAAACATAGTATCAGATCTATGAATTTTTGTGTTTATATATTAAGACCACTTGTAAAAAGTTTAAAGAAGTTGGAAAATATAGTTTACACACAGAAAGCAAAATGTAGATAAATAAATTCGCATTTAAATTTCCATCTCAAAACATATAAATAAATGCTAATATGAAGCTAGAAACATTGAATTAAATGCATTTTAGGAAAAAATTAAACATAGTTTTCTCATCTATGAACTTCCTTGTTAATATATAAACAGTACATGTAAAACGTTTTTCTGAGGTTGCAAAGTACTTTTATACAAGCAACTAAAATGTAGACTGAAAATTCACATCCAGAGTTCAATTTTGAAAAGAATAATATAAATGGTAAAATGAAATGACAAACATAAATGCTTTTTTGAGAAATGTTTAAAGCTGGTTTCACATCTATGAAACTGCACATGTAAAAAAAAGTAGTTTTCTCCAAGACAGCAAAAGAATAATATAAATGTTAAAATGAAACTACAAACATAAAAATAAATGCATTTTTGAGAAATGTTTAAACATAGTTTCACATCTATGAATTTTCGTGTTTAAATATTAAGACCACTTGTAAAAAGTTTAAAGAAGTTGGAAAATGTACTTTACACACAGAAAGCAAAATGTAGATAAATAAATTCACATTTAAATTTCCATCTCAAAACATATAAATAATTGCTAATATGATCCAAGAAACATTGAAATAAATGCATTTTATGAAAAGATTAAACATAGATTTCACATCTATGATCTTCCTTGTTAATATATAAACAGTACATGTAAAACGTTTTTCTGAGGTTGGAAAGTACTTTTCTACAACCAACTTAAATGTAGACTGGAAATTGATATCCAGAGTTCAATTTTGAAAAGAATAATATAAATGGTAAAATGAAATGACAAACATCAAAATAAATGCCTTTTTGAGAAATGTTTGAAGCTGGTTTCACATCTATGAAACAGCACATGTAAAAAGAGTAGTTTTCTCCAGGAAAGCAAAAGAATAATATAAATGTTAAAATGAAACTACAAACATAAAAATAAATGCATTTTTGAGAAATGTTTAAACATAGTTTCACATCTATGAATTTTTGTGTTTATATATTAAGACCACTTGTAAAAAGTTTAAAGAAGTTGGAAAATATACTTTACACACAGAAAGCAAAATGTAGATAAATAAATTCGCATTTAAATTTCCATCTCAAAACATATAAATAAATGCTAATATGAAGCTAGAAACATTGAATTAAATGCATTTTAGGAAAAAATTAAACAGTTTTCTCATCTATGAACTTCCTTGTTAATGCATAAACAGTACATGAAAAACGTTTTTCTGAGGTTGGAAAATACTTTTATACAAGCAACTAAAATGTAGACTGAAAATTCACATCCAGAGTTCAATTTTGAAAAGAATAATATAAATGGTAAAATGAAATGACAAACATCAAAATAAATGCTTTTTTGAGAAATGTTTAAAGATGGTTTCACATCTATTTAACAGCACATGTAAAAAAAAGTAGTTTTCTCCAAGACAGCAAAAGAATAATATAAATGTTAAAATGAAACTACAAACATAACAATAAATGCATTTTTGAGAAATGTTTAAACATAGTATCAGATCTATGAATTTTTGTGTTTATATATTAAGACCACTTGTAAAAAGTTTAAAGAAGTTGGAAAATATAGTTTACACACAGAAAGCAAAATGTAGATAAATAAATTCGCATTTAAATTTCCATCTCAAAACATATAAATAAATGCTAATATGAAGCTAGAAACATTGAATTAAATGCATTTTAGGAAAAAATTAAACATAGTTTTCTCATCTATGAACTTCCTTGTTAATATATAAACAGTACATGTAAAACGTTTTTCTGAGGTTGGAAAGTACTTTTCTACAAGCAACCAAAATGTAGACTGGAAATTCCTATCCTGAGTTCAATTTTGAAAAGAATAATATAAATGGTAAAATGAAATGACAAACATCAAAATAAATACTTTTTTGAGAAATGTTTAAAGATGGTTTCACATCTATTTAACAGCACATGTAAAAAAAGTAGTTTTCTCCAAGACAGCAAAAGAATAATATAAATGTTAAAATGAAACTACAAACATAAAAATAAATGCATTTTTGAGAAATGTTTAAACATAGTTTCACATCTATGAATTTTCGTGTTTAAATATTAAGACCACTTGTAAAAAGTTTAAAGAAGTTGGAAAATGTACTTTACACACAGAAAGCAAAATGTAGATAAATAAATTCGCATTTAAATTTCCATCTCAAAACATATAAATAATTGCTAATATGATCCAAGAAACATTGAAATAAATGCATTTTATGAAAAGATTAAACATAGATTTCACATCTATGATCTTCCTTGTTAATATATAAACAGTACATGTAAAACGTTTTTCTGAGGTTGGAAAGTACTTTTCTACAACCAACTTAAATGTAGACTGGAAATTCATATCCAGAGTTCAATTTTGAAAAGAATAATATAAATGGTAAAATGAAATGACAAACATAAATGCTTTTTTGAGAAATGTTTAAAGCTGGTTTCACATCTATGAAACTGCACATGTAAAAAAAAGTAGTTTTCTCCAAGACAGCAAAAGAATAATATAAATGTTAAAATGAAACTACAAACATAAAAATAAATGCATTTTTGAGAAATGTTTAAACATAGTTTCACATCTATGAATTTTCGTGTTTAAATATTAAGACCACTTGTAAAAAGTTTAAAGAAGTTGGAAAATGTACTTTACACACAGAAAGCAAAATGTAGATAAATAAATTCGCATTTAAATTTCCATCTCAAAACATATAAATAAATGCTAATATGAAGCTAGAAACATTGAATTAAATGCATTTTAGGAAAAAATTAAACATAGTTTTCTCATCTATGAACTTCCTTGTTAATATATAAACAGTACATGTAAAACGTTTTTCTCAGGCTGGAAAGTACTTTTCTACAAGCAACTAAAATGTAGACTGGAAATTCATATCCTGAGTTCAATTTTGAAAAGAATAATATAAATGGTAAAATGAAATGAGAAACATCAAAATAAATGCTTTTTTGAGAAATGTTTAAAGATGGTTTCACATCTATTTAACAGCACATGTTAAAAAAGTAGTTTTCTCCAAGACAGCAAAAGAATAATATAAATGTTAAAATGAAACTACAAACATAAAAATAAATGCATTTTTGAGAAATGTTTAAACATAGTATCAGATCTATGAATTTTTGTGTTTATATATTAAGACAACATGTAAAAATTTTAGAGATGTTGGAAAATGTACTTTACACGCAGAAAGTAAAATGTAGATAAAGAAATTCGCATTTCAATTTCCATCTCAAAACATATAAATAATTGATACTATGAACATAGATACATTGAAATAAATGCATTTTAGGAAAAGATTAAACATAGTTTTCACATCTATGAACTTCCTTGTTAATGCATAAACAGTACATGTAAAACGTTTTTCTGAGGTTGCAAAGTACTTTTATACAAGCAACTAAAATGTAGACTGAAAATTCACATCCAGAGTTCAATTTTGAAAAGAATAATATAAATGGTAAAATGAAATGACAAACATAAATGCTTTTTTGAGAAATGTTTAAAGCTGGTTTCACATCTATGAAACTGCACATGTTAAAAAAAAGTAGTTTTCTCCAAGACAGCAAAAGAATAATATTAATGTTAAAATGAAACTACAAACATAAAAATAAATGCATTTTTGAGAAATGTTTAAACATAGTTTCACATCTATGAATTTTCGTGTTTAAATATTAAGACCACTTGTAAAAAGTTTAAAGAAGTTGGAAAATGTACTTTACACACAGAAAGCAAAATGTAGATAAATAAATTCGCATTTAAATTTCCATCTCAAAACATATAAATAATTGCTAATATCATCCAAGAAACATTGAAATAAATGCATTTTATGAAAAGATTAAACATAGATTTCACATCTATGAACTTCCTTGTTAATATATAAACAGTACATGTAAAACGTTTTTCTGAGGTTGGAAAGTACTTTTCTACAACCAACTAAAATGTAGACTGGAAATTCATATCCAGAGTTCAATTTTGAAAAGAATAATATAAATGGTAAAATGAAATGACAAACATCAAAATAAATGCCTTTTTGAGAAATGTTTGAAGCTGGTTTCACATCTATGAAACAGCACATGTAAAAAGAGTAGTTTTCTCCAGGAAAGCAAAAGAATAACATAAATGTTAAAATGAAACTACAAACATAACAATAAATGCATTTTTGAGAAATGTTTAAACATAGTATCAGATCTATGAATTTTTGTGTTTATATATTAAGACCACTTGTAAAAAGTTTAAAGAAGTTGGAAAATATAGTTTACACACAGAAAGCAAAATGTAGATAAATAAATTCGCATTTAAATTTCCATCTCAAAACATATAAATAAATGCTAATATGAAGCTAGAAACATTGAATTAAATGCATTTTAGGAAAAAATTAAACATAGTTTTCTCATCTATGAACTTCCTTGTTAATATATAAACAGTACATGTAAAACGTTTTTCTGAGGTTGCAAAGTACTTTTATACAAGCAACTAAAATGTAGACTGAAAATTCACATCCAGAGTTCAATTTTGAAAAGAATAATATAAATGGTAAAATGAAATGACAAACATAAATGCTTTTTTGAGAAATGTTTAAAGCTGGTTTCACATCTATGAAACTGCACATGTAAAAAAAAGTAGTTTTCTCCAAGACAGCAAAAGAATAATATAAATGTTAAAATGAAACTACAAACATAAAAATAAATGCATTTTTGAGAAATGTTTAAACATAGTTTCACATCTATGAATTTTCGTGTTTAAATATTAAGACCACTTGTAAAAAGTTTAAAGAAGTTGGAAAATGTACTTTACACACAGAAAGCAAAATGTAGATAAATAAATTCACATTTAAATTTCCATCTCAAAACATATAAATAATTGCTAATATGATCCAAGAAACATTGAAATAAATGCATTTTATGAAAAGATTAAACATAGATTTCACATCTATGATCTTCCTTGTTAATATATAAACAGTACATGTAAAACGTTTTTCTGAGGTTGGAAAGTACTTTTCTACAACCAACTTAAATGTAGACTGGAAATTGATATCCAGAGTTCAATTTTGAAAAGAATAATATAAATGGTAAAATGAAATGACAAACATCAAAATAAATGCCTTTTTGAGAAATGTTTGAAGCTGGTTTCACATCTATGAAACAGCACATGTAAAAAGAGTAGTTTTCTCCAGGAAAGCAAAAGAATAATATAAATGTTAAAATGAAACTACAAACATAAAAATAAATGCATTTTTGAGAAATGTTTAAACATAGTTTCACATCTATGAATTTTTGTGTTTATATATTAAGACCACTTGTAAAAAGTTTAAAGAAGTTGGAAAATATACTTTACACACAGAAAGCAAAATGTAGATAAATAAATTCGCATTTAAATTTCCATCTCAAAACATATAAATAAATGCTAATATGAAGCTAGAAACATTGAATTAAATGCATTTTAGGAAAAAATTAAACAGTTTTCTCATCTATGAACTTCCTTGTTAATGCATAAACAGTACATGAAAAACGTTTTTCTGAGGTTGGAAAATACTTTTATACAAGCAACTAAAATGTAGACTGAAAATTCACATCCAGAGTTCAATTTTGAAAAGAATAATATAAATGGTAAAATGAAATGACAAACATCAAAATAAATGCTTTTTTGAGAAATGTTTAAAGATGGTTTCACATCTATTTAACAGCACATGTAAAAAAAAGTAGTTTTCTCCAAGACAGCAAAAGAATAATATAAATGTTAAAATGAAACTACAAACATAACAATAAATGCATTTTTGAGAAATGTTTAAACATAGTATCAGATCTATGAATTTTTGTGTTTATATATTAAGACCACTTGTAAAAAGTTTAAAGAAGTTGGAAAATATAGTTTACACACAGAAAGCAAAATGTAGATAAATAAATTCGCATTTAAATTTCCATCTCAAAACATATAAATAAATGCTAATATGAAGCTAGAAACATTGAATTAAATGCATTTTAGGAAAAAATTAAACATAGTTTTCTCATCTATGAACTTCCTTGTTAATATATAAACAGTACATGTAAAACGTTTTTCTGAGGTTGGAAAGTACTTTTCTACAAGCAACCAAAATGTAGACTGGAAATTCCTATCCTGAGTTCAATTTTGAAAAGAATAATATAAATGGTAAAATGAAATGACAAACATCAAAATAAATACTTTTTTGAGAAATGTTTAAAGATGGTTTCACATCTATTTAACAGCACATGTAAAAAAAGTAGTTTTCTCCAAGACAGCAAAAGAATAATATAAATGTTAAAATGAAACTACAAACATAAAAATAAATGCATTTTTGAGAAATGTTTAAACATAGTTTCACATCTATGAATTTTCGTGTTTAAATATTAAGACCACTTGTAAAAAGTTTAAAGAAGTTGGAAAATGTACTTTACACACAGAAAGCAAAATGTAGATAAATAAATTCGCATTTAAATTTCCATCTCAAAACATATAAATAATTGCTAATATGATCCAAGAAACATTGAAATAAATGCATTTTATGAAAAGATTAAACATAGATTTCACATCTATGATCTTCCTTGTTAATATATAAACAGTACATGTAAAACGTTTTTCTGAGGTTGGAAAGTACTTTTCTACAACCAACTTAAATGTAGACTGGAAATTCATATCCAGAGTTCAATTTTGAAAAGAATAATATAAATGGTAAAATGAAATGACAAACATAAATGCTTTTTTGAGAAATGTTTAAAGCTGGTTTCACATCTATGAAACTGCACATGTAAAAAAAAGTAGTTTTCTCCAAGACAGCAAAAGAATAATATAAATGTTAAAATGAAACTACAAACATAAAAATAAATGCATTTTTGAGAAATGTTTAAACATAGTTTCACATCTATGAATTTTCGTGTTTAAATATTAAGACCACTTGTAAAAAGTTTAAAGAAGTTGGAAAATGTACTTTACACACAGAAAGCAAAATGTAGATAAATAAATTCGCATTTAAATTTCCATCTCAAAACATATAAATAAATGCTAATATGAAGCTAGAAACATTGAATTAAATGCATTTTAGGAAAAAATTAAACATAGTTTTCTGATCTATGAACTTCCTTGTTAATATATAAACAGTACATGTAAAACGTTTTTCTGAGGTTGGAAAGTACTTTTCTACAAGCAACTAAAATGTAGACTGGAAATTCATATCCTGAGTTCAATTTTGAAAAGAATAATATAAATGGTAAAATGAAATGAGAAACATCAAAATAAATGCTTTTTTGAGAAATGTTTAAAGATGGTTTCACATCTATTTAACAGCACATGTAAAAAAAGTAGTTTTCTCCAAGACAGCAAAAGAATAATATAAATGTTAAAATGAAACTACAAACATAAAAATAAATGCATTTTTGAGAAATGTTTAAACATAGTATCAGATCTATGAATTTTTGTGTTTATATATTAAGACCACTTGTAAAAATTTTAGAGATGTTGGAAAATGTACTTTACACGCAGAAAGTAAAATGTAGATAAAGAAATTCGCATTTCAATTTCCATCTCAAAACATATAAATAATTGATACTATGAACATAGATACATTGAAATAAATGCATTTTAGGAAAAGATTAAACATAGTTTTCACATCTATGAACTTCCTTGTTAATGCATAAACAGTACATGTAAAACGTTTTTCTGAGGTTGCAAAGTACTTTTATACAAGCAACTAAAATGTAGACTGGAAATTCATATCCAGAGTTCAATTTTGAAAAGAATAATATAAATGGTAAAATGAAATGACAAACATAAATGCTTTTTTGAGAAATGTTTAAAGCTGGTTTCACATCTATGTAAAAAAAGTAGTTTTCTCCAGGAAAGCAAAAGAATAACATAAATGTTATAATGAAACTACAAACATAAAAATAAATGCATTTTTGAGAAATGTTTAAACATAGTATCAGATCTATGAATTTTTGTTTATATATTAAGACCACTTGTAAAAAGATTAAAGAAGTTGGAAAATATACTTTACACACAGAAAGCAAAATGTAGATAAATAAATTCGCATTTAAATTTCCATCTCAAAACATATAAATAAATGCTAATATGAAGCTAGAAACATTGAATTAAATGCATTTAAGGAAAAAATTAAACAGTTTTCTCATCTATGAACTTCCTTGTTAATATATAAACAGTACATGAAAAACGTTTTTCTGAGATTGGAAAGTACTTTTCTACAAGCAACTAAAATGTAGAATGAAAATTCACATTCAGATTTCAATTTTGAAAAGAATAATATAAATTGTAAAATGAAATGACAAACATCAAAATAAATGCTTTATTGATAAATGTTTAAACATAGTTTCACATCTATGAATTTTTGTGTTTAAATATTAAGACCACTTGTAAAAAGTTTAAAGAAGTTGGAAAATGTACTTTACACACAGAAAGCAAAATGTAGATAAATAAATTCGCATTTAAATTTCCATCTCAAAACATATAAATAATTGCTAATATGATCCAAGAAACATTGAAATAAATGCATTATATGAAAAGATTAAACATAGATTTCACATCTATGATCTTCCTTGTTAATATATAAACAGTACATGTAAAACGTTTTTCTGAGGTTGGAAAGTACTTTTCTACAACCAACTAAAATGTAGACTGGAAATTCATATCCAGAATTCAATTTTGAAAAGAATAATATAAATGGTAAAATGAAATGACAAACATCAAAATAAATGCCTTTTTGAGAAATGTTTGAAGCTGGTTTCACATCTATGAAACAGCACATGTAAAAAGAGTAGTTTTCTCCAGGAAAGCAAAAGAATAACATAAATGTTAAAATGAAACTACAAACATAACAATAAATGCATTTTTGAGAAATGTTTAAACATAGTATCAGATCTATGAATTTTTGTGTTTATATATTAAGACCACTTGTAAAAAGTTTAAAGAAGTTGGAAAATATAGTTTACACTCAGAAAGCAAAATGTAGATAAATAAATTCGCATTTAAATTTCCATCTCAAAACATATAAATAAATGCTAATATGAAGCTAGAAACATTGAATTAAATGCATTTTAGGAAAAAATTAAACATAGTTTTCTCATCTATGAACTTCCTTGTTAATATATAAACAGTACATTTAAAACGTTTTTCTCAGGTTGGAAAGTACTTTTCTACAAGCAACTAAAATGGAGACTGGAAATTCATATCCTGAGTTCAATTTTGAAAAGAATAATATAAATGGTAAAATGAAATGAGAAACATCAAAATAAATGCTTTTTTGAGAAATGTTTAAAGATGGTTTCACATCTATTTAACAGCACATGTAAAAAAAGTAGTTTTCTCCAAGACAGCAAAAGAATAATATAAATGTTAAAATGAAACTACAAACATAAAAATAAATGCATTTTTGAGAAATGTTTAAACATAGTATCAGATCTATGAATTTTTGTGTTTATATATTAAGACCACTTGTAAAAATTTTAGAGATGTTGGAAAATGTACTTTACACGCAGAAAGTAAAATGTAGATAAAGAAATTCGCATTTCAATTTCCATCTCAAAACATATAAATAATTGATACTATGAACATAGATACATTGAAATAAATGCATTTTAGGAAAAGATTAAACATAGTTTTCACATCTATGATCTTCCTTGTTAATGCATAAACAGTACATGTAAAACGTTTTTCTGAGGTTGCAAAGTACTTTTATACAAGCAACTAAAATGTAGACTGGAAATTCATATCCAGAGTTCAATTTTGAAAAGAATAATATAAATGGTAAAATGAAATGACAAACATAAATGCTTTTTTGAGAAATGTTTAAAGCTGGTTTCACATCTATGAAACAGCACATGTAAAAAAAGTAGTTTTCTCCAGGAAAGCAAAAGAATAACATAAATGTTATAATGAAACTACAAACATAAAAATAAATGCATTTTTGAGAAATGTTTAAACATAGTATCAGATCTATGAATTTTTGTGTTTATATATTAAGACCACTTGTAAAAAGTTTAAAGAAGTTGGAAAATATAGTTTACACTCAGAAAGCAAAATGTAGATAAATAAATTCGCATTTAAATTTCCATCTCAAAACATATAAATAAATGCTAATATGAAGCTAGAAACATTGAATTAAATGCATTTTAGGAAAAAATTAAACATAGTTTTCTCATCTATGAACTTCCTTGTTAATATATAAACAGTACATGTAAAACGTTTTTCTCAGGCTGGAAAGTACTTTTCTACAAGCAACTAAAATGTAGACTGAAAATTCACATCCAGAGTTCAATTTTGAAAAGAATAATATAAATGGTAAAATGAAATGACAAACATCAAAATAAATGCTTTTTTGAGAAATGTTTAAAGATGGTTTCACATCTATTTAACAGCACATGTAAAAAAAGTAGTTTTCTCCAAGACAGCAAAAGAATAATATAAATGTTAAAATGAAACTACAAACATAAAAATAAATGCATTTTTGAGAAATGTTTAAACATAGTTTCACATCTATGAATTTTCGTGTTTAAATATTAAGACCACTTGTAAAAAGTTTAAAGAAGTTGGAAAATGTACTTTACACACAGAAAGCAAAATGTAGATAAATAAATTCGCATTTAAATTTCCATCTCAAAACATATAAATAATTGCTAATATGATCCAAGAAACATTGAAATAAATGCATTTTATGAAAAGATTAAACATAGATTTCACATCTATGATCTTCCTTGTTAATATATAAACAGTACATGTAAAACTTTTTTCTGAGGTTGCAAAGTACTTTTATACAAGCAACTAAAATGTAGACTGAAAATTCACATCCAGAGTTCAATTTGGAAAAGAATAATATAAATGGTAAAATGAAATGACAAACATAAATGCTTTTTTGAGAAATGTTTAAAGCTGGTTTCACATCTATGAAACAGCACATGTAAAAAGAGTAGTTTTCTCCAGGAAAGCAAAAGAATAACATAAATGTTAAAATGAAACTACAAACATAACAATAAATGCATTTTTGAGAAATGTTTAAACATAGTATCAGATCTATGAATTTTTGTGTTTATATATTAAGACCACTTGTAAAAAGTTTAAAGAAGTTGGAAAATATAGTTTACACTCAGAAAGCAAAATGTAGATAAATAAATTCGCATTTAAATTTCCATCTCAAAACATATAAATAAATGCTAATATGAAGCTAGAAACATTGAATTAAATGCATTTTAGGAAAAAATTAAACATAGTTTTCTCATCTATGAACTTCCTTGTTAATATATAAACAGTACATGTAAAACGTTTTTCTCAGGCTGGAAAGTACTTTTCTACAAGCAACTAAAATGTAGACTGGAAATTCATATCCTGAGTTCAATTTTGAAAAGAATAATATAAATGGTAAAATGAAATGAGAAACATCAAAATAAATGCTTTTTTGAGAAATGTTTAAAGATGGTTTCACATCTATTTAACAGCACATGTTAAAAAAGTAGTTTTCTCCAAGACAGCAAAAGAATAATATAAATGTTAAAATGAAACTACAAACATAAAAATAAATGCATTTTTGAGAAATGTTTAAACATAGTATCAGATCTATGAATTTTTGTGTTTATATATTAAGACAACTTGTAAAAATTTTAGAGATGTTGGTAAATGTACTTTACACGCAGAAAGTAAAATGTAGATAAAGAAATTCGCATTTCAATTTCCATCTCAAAACATATAAATAATTGATACTATGAACATAGATACATTGAAATAAATGCATTTTAGGAAAAGATTAAACATAGTTTTCACATCTATGAACTTCCTTGTTAATGCATAAACAGTACATGTAAAACGTTTTTCTGAGGTTGCAAAGTACTTTTATACAAGCAACTAAAATGTAGACTGAAAATTCACATCCAGAGTTCAATTTTGAAAAGAATAATATAAATGGTAAAATGAAATGACAAACATAAATGCTTTTTTGAGAAATGTTTAAAGCTGGTTTCACATCTATGAAACTGCACATGTTAAAAAAAAGTAGTTTTCTCCAAGACAGCAAAAGAATAATATTAATGTTAAAATGAAACTACAAACATAAAAATAAATGCATTTTTGAGAAATGTTTAAACATAGTTTCACATCTATGAATTTTCGTGTTTAAATATTAAGACCACTTGTAAAAAGTTTAAAGAAGTTGGAAAATGTACTTTACACACAGAAAGCAAAATGTAGATAAATAAATTCGCATTTAAATTTCCATCTCAAAACATATAAATAATTGCTAATATCATCCAAGAAACATTGAAATAAATGCATTTTATGAAAAGATTAAACATAGATTTCACATCTATGAACTTCCTTGTTAATATA
The DNA here is from genome assembly GCF_036971445.1 of Narcine bancroftii. Lineage (NCBI taxonomy): Eukaryota > Metazoa > Chordata > Chondrichthyes > Torpediniformes > Narcinidae > Narcine > Narcine bancroftii. The sequence continues at coordinate 66,015,603 of NC_091475.1, read as the reverse complement.
TAAACAGTACATGTAAAACGTTTTTCTGAGGTTGGAAAGTACTTTTCTACAACCAACTAAAATGTAGACTGGAAATTCATATCCAGAGTTCAATTTTGAAAAGAATAATATAAATGGTAAAATGAAATGACAAACATCAAAATAAATGCCTTTTTGAGAAATGTTTGAAGCTGGTTTCACATCTATGAAACAGCACATGTAAAAAGAGTAGTTTTCTCCAGGAAAGCAAAAGAATAACATAAATGTTAAAATGAAACTACAAACATAACAATAAATGCATTTTTGAGAAATGTTTAAACATAGTATCAGATCTATGAATTTTTGTGTTTATATATTAAGACCACTTGTAAAAAGTTTAAAGAAGTTGGAAAATATAGTTTACACACAGAAAGCAAAATGTAGATAAATAAATTCGCATTTAAATTTCCATCTCAAAACATATAAATAAATGCTAATATGAAGCTAGAAACATTGAATTAAATGCATTTTAGGAAAAAATTAAACATAGTTTTCTCATCTATGAACTTCCTTGTTAATATATAAACAGTACATGTAAAACGTTTTTCTGAGGTTGCAAAGTACTTTTATACAAGCAACTAAAATGTAGACTGAAAATTCACATCCAGAGTTCAATTTTGAAAAGAATAATATAAATGGTAAAATGAAATGACAAACATAAATGCTTTTTTGAGAAATGTTTAAAGCTGGTTTCACATCTATGAAACTGCACATGTAAAAAAAAGTAGTTTTCTCCAAGACAGCAAAAGAATAATATAAATGTTAAAATGAAACTACAAACATAAAAATAAATGCATTTTTGAGAAATGTTTAAACATAGTTTCACATCTATGAATTTTCGTGTTTAAATATTAAGACCACTTGTAAAAAGTTTAAAGAAGTTGGAAAATGTACTTTACACACAGAAAGCAAAATGTAGATAAATAAATTCGCATTTAAATTTCCATCTCAAAACATATAAATAATTGCTAATATGATCCAAGAAACATTGAAATAAATGCATTTTATGAAAAGATTAAACATAGATTTCACATCTATGATCTTCCTTGTTAATATATAAACAGTACATGTAAAACGTTTTTCTGAGGTTGGAAAGTACTTTTCTACAACCAACTTAAATGTAGACTGGAAATTGATATCCAGAGTTCAATTTTGAAAAGAATAATATAAATGGTAAAATGAAATGACAAACATCAAAATAAATGCCTTTTTGAGAAATGTTTGAAGCTGGTTTCACATCTATGAAACAGCACATGTAAAAAGAGTAGTTTTCTCCAGGAAAGCAAAAGAATAATATAAATGTTAAAATGAAACTACAAACATAAAAATAAATGCATTTTTGAGAAATGTTTAAACATAGTTTCACATCTATGAATTTTTGTGTTTATATATTAAGACCACTTGTAAAAAGTTTAAAGAAGTTGGAAAATATACTTTACACACAGAAAGCAAAATGTAGATAAATAAATTCGCATTTAAATTTCCATCTCAAAACATATAAATAAATGCTAATATGAAGCTAGAAACATTGAATTAAATGCATTTTAGGAAAAAATTAAACAGTTTTCTCATCTATGAACTTCCTTGTTAATGCATAAACAGTACATGAAAAACGTTTTTCTGAGGTTGGAAAATACTTTTATACAAGCAACTAAAATGTAGACTGAAAATTCACATCCAGAGTTCAATTTTGAAAAGAATAATATAAATGGTAAAATGAAATGACAAACATCAAAATAAATGCTTTTTTGAGAAATGTTTAAAGATGGTTTCACATCTATTTAACAGCACATGTAAAAAAAAGTAGTTTTCTCCAAGACAGCAAAAGAATAATATAAATGTTAAAATGAAACTACAAACATAACAATAAATGCATTTTTGAGAAATGTTTAAACATAGTATCAGATCTATGAATTTTTGTGTTTATATATTAAGACCACTTGTAAAAAGTTTAAAGAAGTTGGAAAATATAGTTTACACACAGAAAGCAAAATGTAGATAAATAAATTCGCATTTAAATTTCCATCTCAAAACATATAAATAAATGCTAATATGAAGCTAGAAACATTGAATTAAATGCATTTTAGGAAAAAATTAAACATAGTTTTCTCATCTATGAACTTCCTTGTTAATATATAAACAGTACATGTAAAACGTTTTTCTGAGGTTGGAAAGTACTTTTCTACAAGCAACCAAAATGTAGACTGGAAATTCCTATCCTGAGTTCAATTTTGAAAAGAATAATATAAATGGTAAAATGAAATGACAAACATCAAAATAAATACTTTTTTGAGAAATGTTTAAAGATGGTTTCACATCTATTTAACAGCACATGTAAAAAAATTAGTTTTCTCCAAGACAGCAAAAGAATAATATAAATGTTAAAATGAAACTACAAACATAAAAATAAATGCATTTTTGAGAAATGTTTAAACATAGTTTCACATCTATGAATTTTCGTGTTTAAATATTAAGACCACTTGTAAAAAGTTTAAAGAAGTTGGAAAATGTACTTTACACACAGAAAGCAAAATGTAGATAAATAAATTCGCATTTAAATTTCCATCTCAAAACATATAAATAATTGCTAATATGATCCAAGAAACATTGAAATAAATGCATTTTATGAAAAGATTAAACATAGATTTCACATCTATGATCTTCCTTGTTAATATATAAACAGTACATGTAAAACGTTTTTCTGAGGTTGGAAAGTACTTTTCTACAACCAACTTAAATGTAGACTGGAAATTCACATCCAGAGTTCAATTTGGAAAAGAATAATATAAATGGTAAAATGAAATGACAAACATAAATGCTTTTTTGAGAAATGTTTAAAGCTGGTTTCACATCTATGAAACAGCACATGTAAAAAGAGTAGTTTTCTCCAGGAAAGCAAAAGAATAACATAAATGTTAAAATGAAACTACAAACATAACAATAAATGCATTTTTGAGAAATGTTTAAACATAGTATCAGATCTATGAATTTTTGTGTTTATATATTAAGACCACTTGTAAAAAGTTTAAAGAAGTTGGAAAATATAGTTTACACTCAGAAAGCAAAATGTAGATAAATAAATTCGCATTTAAATTTCCATCTCAAAACATATAAATAAATGCTAATATGAAGCTAGAAACATTGAATTAAATGCATTTTAGGAAAAAATTAAACATAGTTTTCTCATCTATGAACTTCCTTGTTAATATATAAACAGTACATGTAAAACGTTTTTCTCAGGCTGGAAAGTACTTTTCTACAAGCAACTAAAATGTAGACTGGAAATTCATATCCTGAGTTCAATTTTGAAAAGAATAATATAAATGGTAAAATGAAATGAGAAACATCAAAATAAATGCTTTTTTGAGAAATGTTTAAAGATGGTTTCACATCTATTTAACAGCACATGTTAAAAAAGTAGTTTTCTCCAAGACAGCAAAAGAATAATATAAATGTTAAAATGAAACTACAAACATAAAAATAAATGCATTTTTGAGAAATGTTTAAACATAGTATCAGATCTATGAATTTTTGTGTTTATATATTAAGACAACTTGTAAAAATTTTAGAGATGTTGGAAAATGTACTTTACACGCAGAAAGTAAAATGTAGATAAAGAAATTCGCATTTCAATTTCCATCTCAAAACATATAAATAATTGATACTATGAACATAGATACATTGAAATAAATGCATTTTAGGAAAAGATTAAACATAGTTTTCACATCTATGAACTTCCTTGTTAATGCATAAACAGTACATGTAAAACGTTTTTCTGAGGTTGCAAAGTACTTTTATACAAGCAACTAAAATGTAGACTGAAAATTCACATCCAGAGTTCAATTTTGAAAAGAATAATATAAATGGTAAAATGAAATGACAAACATAAATGCTTTTTTGAGAAATGTTTAAAGCTGGTTTCACATCTATGAAACTGCACATGTTAAAAAAAAGTAGTTTTCTCCAAGACAGCAAAAGAATAATATTAATGTTAAAATGAAACTACAAACATAAAAATAAATGCATTTTTGAGAAATGTTTAAACATAGTTTCACATCTATGAATTTTCGTGTTTAAATATTAAGACCACTTGTAAAAAGTTTAAAGAAGTTGGAAAATGTACTTTACACACAGAAAGCAAAATGTAGATAAATAAATTCGCATTTAAATTTCCATCTCAAAACATATAAATAATTGCTAATATGATCCAAGAAACATTGAAATAAATGCATTTTATGAAAAGATTAAACATAGATTTCACATCTATGAACTTCCTTGTTAATATATAAACAGTACATGTAAAACGTTTTTCTGAGGTTGGAAAGTACTTTTCTACAACCAACTAAAATGTAGACTGGAAATTCATATCCAGAGTTCAATTTTGAAAAGAATAATATAAATGGTAAAATGAAATGACAAACATCAAAATAAATGCCTTTTTGAGAAATGTTTGAAGCTGGTTTCACATCTATGAAACAGCACATGTAAAAAGAGTAGTTTTCTCCAGGAAAGCAAAAGAATAACATAAATGTTAAAATGAAACTACAAACATAACAATAAATGCATTTTTGAGAAATGTTTAAACATAGTATCAGATCTATGAATTTTTGTGTTTATATATTAAGACCACTTGTAAAAAGTTTAAAGAAGTTGGAAAATGTACTTTACACACAGAAAGCAAAATGTAGATAAATAAATTCGCATTTAAATTTCCATCTCAAAACATATAAATAATTGTTAATATGATCCAAGAAACATTGAAATAAATGCATTTTATGAAAAGATTAAACATAGATTTCACATCTATGATCTTCCTTGTTAATATATAAACAGTACATGTAAAACGTTTTTCTGAGGTTGGAAAGTACTTTTCTACAACCAACTTAAATGTAGACTGGAAATTGATATCCAGAGTTCAATTTTGAAAAGAATAATATAAATGGTAAAATGAAATGACAAACATCAAAATAAATGCCTTTTTGAGAAATGTTTGAAGCTGGTTTCACATCTATGAAACAGCACATGTAAAAAGAGTAGTTTTCTCCAGGAAAGCAAAAGAATAATATAAATGTTAAAATGAAACTACAAACATAAAAATAAATGCATTTTTGAGAAATGTTTAAACATAGTTTCACATCTATGAATTTTTGTGTTTATATATTAAGACCACTTGTAAAAAGTTTAAAGAAGTTGGAAAATATACTTTACACACAGAAAGCAAAATGTAGATAAATAAATTCGCATTTAAATTTCCATCTCAAAACATATAAATAAATGCTAATATGAAGCTAGAAACATTGAATTAAATGCATTTTAGGAAAAAATTAAACAGTTTTCTCATCTATGAACTTCCTTGTTAATGCATAAACAGTACATGAAAAACGTTTTTCTGAGGTTGGAAAATACTTTTATACAAGCAACTAAAATGTAGACTGAAAATTCACATCCAGAGTTCAATTTTGAAAAGAATAATATAAATGGTAAAATGAAATGACAAACATCAAAATAAATGCTTTTTTGAGAAATGTTTAAAGATGGTTTCACATCTATTTAACAGCACATGTAAAAAAAAGTAGTTTTCTCCAAGACAGCAAAAGAATAATATAAATGTTAAAATGAAACTACAAACATAACAATAAATGCATTTTTGAGAAATGTTTAAACATAGTATCAGATCTATGAATTTTTGTGTTTATATATTAAGACCACTTGTAAAAAGTTTAAAGAAGTTGGAAAATATAGTTTACACACAGAAAGCAAAATGTAGATAAATAAATTCGCATTTAAATTTCCATCTCAAAACATATAAATAAATGCTAATATGAAGCTAGAAACATTGAATTAAATGCATTTTAGGAAAAAATTAAACATAGTTTTCTCATCTATGAACTTCCTTGTTAATATATAAACAGTACATGTAAAACGTTTTTCTGAGGTTGGAAAGTACTTTTCTACAAGCAACCAAAATGTAGACTGGAAATTCCTATCCTGAGTTCAATTTTGAAAAGAATAATATAAATGGTAAAATGAAATGACAAACATCAAAATAAATACTTTTTTGAGAAATGTTTAAAGATGGTTTCACATCTATTTAACAGCACATGTAAAAAAAGTAGTTTTCTCCAAGACAGCAAAAGTATAATATAAATGTTAAAATGAAACTACAAACATAAAAATAAATGCATTTTTGAGAAATGTTTAAACATAGTTTCACATCTATGAATTTTCGTGTTTAAATATTAAGACCACTTGTAAAAAGTTTAAAGAAGTTGGAAAATGTACTTTACACACAGAAAGCAAAATGTAGATAAATAAATTCGCATTTAAATTTCCATCTCAAAACATATAAATAATTGCTAATATGATCCAAGAAACATTGAAATAAATGCATTTTATGAAAAGATTAAACATAGATTTCACATCTATGATCTTCCTTGTTAATATATAAACAGTACATGTAAAACGTTTTTCTGAGGTTGGAAAGTACTTTTCTACAACCAACTTAAATGTAGACTGGAAATTCATATCCAGAGTTCAATTTTGAAAAGAATAATATAAATGGTAAAATGAAATGACAAACATCAAAATAAATGCCTTTTTGAGAAATGTTTGAAGCTGGTTTCACATCTATGAAACAGCACATGTAAAAAGAGTAGTTTTCTCCAGGAAAGCAAAAGAATAATATAAATGTTAAAATGAAACTACAAACATAAAAATAAATGCATTTTTGAGAAATGTTTAAAGATGGTTTCACATCTATTTAACAGCACATGTAAAAAAAGTAGTTTTCTCCAAGACAGCAAAAGAATAATATAAATGTTAAAATGAAACTACAAACATAAAAATAAATGCATTTTTGAGAAATGTTTAAACATAGTTTCACATCTATGAATTTTCGTGTTTAAATATTAAGACCACTTGTAAAAAGTTTAAAGAAGTTGGAAAATGTACTTTACACACAGAAAGCAAAATGTAGATAAATAAATTCGCATTTAAATTTCCATCTCAAAACATATAAATAATTGCTAATATGATCCAAGAAACATTGAAATAAATGCATTTTATGAAAAGATTAAACATAGATTTCACATCTATGATCTTCCTTGTTAATATATAAACAGTACATGTAAAACTTTTTTCTGAGGTTGCAAAGTACTTTTATACAAGCAACTAAAATGTAGACTGAAAATTCACATCCAGAGTTCAATTTGGAAAAGAATAATATAAATGGTAAAATGAAATGACAAACATAAATGCTTTTTTGAGAAATGTTTAAAGCTGGTTTCACATCTATGAAACAGCACATGTAAAAAGAGTAGTTTTCTCCAGGAAAGCAAAAGAATAACATAAATGTTAAAATGAAACTACAAACATAACAATAAATGCATTTTTGAGAAATGTTTAAACATAGTATCAGATCTATGAATTTTTGTGTTTATATATTAAGACCACTTGTAAAAAGTTTAAAGAAGTTGGAAAATATAGTTTACACTCAGAAAGCAAAATGTAGATAAATAAATTCGCATTTAAATTTCCATCTCAAAACATATAAATAAATGCTAATATGAAGCTAGAAACATTGAATTAAATGCATTTTAGGAAAAAATTAAACATAGTTTTCTCATCTATGAACTTCCTTGTTAATATATAAACAGTACATGTAAAACGTTTTTCTCAGGCTGGAAAGTACTTTTCTACAAGCAACTAAAATGTAGACTGGAAATTCATATCCTGAGTTCAATTTTGAAAAGAATAATATAAATGGTAAAATGAAATGAGAAACATCAAAATAAATGCTTTTTTGAGAAATGTTTAAAGATGGTTTCACATCTATTTAACAGCACATGTTAAAAAAGTAGTTTTCTCCAAGACAGCAAAAGAATAATATAAATGTTAAAATGAAACTACAAACATAAAAATAAATGCATTTTTGAGAAATGTTTAAACATAGTATCAGATCTATGAATTTTTGTGTTTATATATTAAGACAACTTGTAAAAATTTTAGAGATGTTGGTAAATGTACTTTACACGCAGAAAGTAAAATGTAGATAAAGAAATTCGCATTTCAATTTCCATCTCAAAACATATAAATAATTGATACTATGAACATAGATACATTGAAATAAATGCATTTTAGGAAAAGATTAAACATAGTTTTCACATCTATGAACTTCCTTGTTAATGCATAAACAGTACATGTAAAACGTTTTTCTGAGGTTGCAAAGTACTTTTATACAAGCAACTAAAATGTAGACTGAAAATTCACATCCAGAGTTCAATTTTGAAAAGAATAATATAAATGGTAAAATGAAATGACAAACATAAATGCTTTTTTGAGAAATGTTTAAAGCTGGTTTCACATCTATGAAACTGCACATGTTAAAAAAAAGTAGTTTTCTCCAAGACAGCAAAAGAATAATATTAATGTTAAAATGAAACTACAAACATAAAAATAAATGCATTTTTGAGAAATGTTTAAACATAGTTTCACATCTATGAATTTTCGTGTTTAAATATTAAGACCACTTGTAAAAAGTTTAAAGAAGTTGGAAAATGTACTTTACACACAGAAAGCAAAATGTAGATAAATAAATTCGCATTTAAATTTCCATCTCAAAACATATAAATAATTGCTAATATCATCCAAGAAACATTGAAATAAATGCATTTTATGAAAAGATTAAACATAGATTTCACATCTATGAACTTCCTTGTTAATATATAAACAGTACATGTAAAACGTTTTTCTGAGGTTGGAAAGTACTTTTCTACAACCAACTAAAATGTAGACTGGAAATTCATATCCAGAGTTCAATTTTGAAAAGAATAATATAAATGGTAAAATGAAATGACAAACATCAAAATAAATGCCTTTTTGAGAAATGTTTGAAGCTGGTTTCACATCTATGAAACAGCACATGTAAAAAGAGTAGTTTTCTCCAGGAAAGCAAAAGAATAACATAAATGTTAAAATGAAACTACAAACATAACAATAAATGCATTTTTGAGAAATGTTTAAACATAGTATCAGATCTATGAATTTTTGTGTTTATATATTAAGACCACTTGTAAAAAGTTTAAAGAAGTTGGAAAATATAGTTTACACACAGAAAGCAAAATGTAGATAAATAAATTCGCATTTAAATTTCCATCTCAAAACATATAAATAAATGCTAATATGAAGCTAGAAACATTGAATTAAATGCATTTTAGGAAAAAATTAAACATAGTTTTCTCATCTATGAACTTCCTTGTTAATATATAAACAGTACATGTAAAACGTTTTTCTGAGGTTGCAAAGTACTTTTATACAAGCAACTAAAATGTAGACTGAAAATTCACATCCAGAGTTCAATTTTGAAAAGAATAATATAAATGGTAAAATGAAATGACAAACATAAATGCTTTTTTGAGAAATGTTTAAAGCTGGTTTCACATCTATGAAACTGCACATGTAAAAAAAAGTAGTTTTCTCCAAGACAGCAAAAGAATAATATAAATGTTAAAATGAAACTACAAACATAAAAATAAATGCATTTTTGAGAAATGTTTAAACATAGTTTCACATCTATGAATTTTCGTGTTTAAATATTAAGACCACTTGTAAAAAGTTTAAAGAAGTTGGAAAATGTACTTTACACACAGAAAGCAAAATGTAGATAAATAAATTCGCATTTAAATTTCCATCTCAAAACATATAAATAATTGCTAATATGATCCAAGAAACATTGAAATAAATGCATTTTATGAAAAGATTAAACATAGATTTCACATCTATGATCTTCCTTGTTAATATATAAACAGTACATGTAAAACGTTTTTCTGAGGTTGGAAAGTACTTTTCTACAACCAACTTAAATGTAGACTGGAAATTGATATCCAGAGTTCAATTTTGAAAAGAATAATATAAATGGTAAAATGAAATGACAAACATCAAAATAAATGCCTTTTTGAGAAATGTTTGAAGCTGGTTTCACATCTATGAAACAGCACATGTAAAAAGAGTAGTTTTCTCCAGGAAAGCAAAAGAATAATATAAATGTTAAAATGAAACTACAAACATAAAAATAAATGCATTTTTGAGAAATGTTTAAACATAGTTTCACATCTATGAATTTTTGTGTTTATATATTAAGACCACTTGTAAAAAGTTTAAAGAAGTTGGAAAATATACTTTACACACAGAAAGCAAAATGTAGATAAATAAATTCGCATTTAAATTTCCATCTCAAAACATATAAATAAATGCTAATATGAAGCTAGAAACATTGAATTAAATGCATTTTAGGAAAAAATTAAACAGTTTTCTCATCTATGAACTTCCTTGTTAATGCATAAACAGTACATGAAAAACGTTTTTCTGAGGTTGGAAAATACTTTTATACAAGCAACTAAAATGTAGACTGAAAATTCACATCCAGAGTTCAATTTTGAAAAGAATAATATAAATGGTAAAATGAAATGACAAACATCAAAATAAATGCTTTTTTGAGAAATGTTTAAAGATGGTTTCACATCTATTTAACAGCACATGTAAAAAAAAGTAGTTTTCTCCAAGACAGCAAAAGAATAATATAAATGTTAAAATGAAACTACAAACATAACAATAAATGCATTTTTGAGAAATGTTTAAACATAGTATCAGATCTATGAATTTTTGTGTTTATATATTAAGACCACTTGTAAAAAGTTTAAAGAAGTTGGAAAATATAGTTTACACACAGAAAGCAAAATGTAGATAAATAAATTCGCATTTAAATTTCCATCTCAAAACATATAAATAAATGCTAATATGAAGCTAGAAACATTGAATTAAATGCATTTTAGGAAAAAATTAAACATAGTTTTCTCATCTATGAACTTCCTTGTTAATATATAAACAGTACATGTAAAACGTTTTTCTGAGGTTGGAAAGTACTTTTCTACAAGCAACCAAAATGTAGACTGGAAATTCCTATCCTGAGTTCAATTTTGAAAAGAATAATATAAATGGTAAAATGAAATGACAAACATCAAAATAAATACTTTTTTGAGAAATGTTTAAAGATGGTTTCACATCTATTTAACAGCACATGTAAAAAAAGTAGTTTTCTCCAAGACAGCAAAAGAATAATATAAATGTTAAAATGAAACTACAAACATAAAAATAAATGCATTTTTGAGAAATGTTTAAACATAGTTTCACATCTATGAATTTTCGTGTTTAAATATTAAGACCACTTGTAAAAAGTTTAAAGAAGTTGGAAAATGTACTTTACACACAGAAAGCAAAATGTAGATAAATAAATTCGCATTTAAATTTCCATCTCAAAACATATAAATAATTGCTAATATGATCCAAGAAACATTGAAATAAATGCATTTTATGAAAAGATTAAACATAGATTTCACATCTATGATCTTCCTTGTTAATATATAAACAGTACATGTAAAACGTTTTTCTGAGGTTGGAAAGTACTTTTCTACAACCAACTTAAATGTAGACTGGAAATTCACATCCAGAGTTCAATTTGGAAAAGAATAATATAAATGGTAAAATGAAATGACAAACATAAATGCTTTTTTGAGAAATGTTTAAAGCTGGTTTCACATCTATGAAACAGCACATGTAAAAAGAGTAGTTTTCTCCAGGAAAGCAAAAGAATAACATAAATGTTAAAATGAAACTACAAACATAACAATAAATGCATTTTTGAGAAATGTTTAAACATAGTATCAGATCTATGAATTTTTGTGTTTATATATTAAGACCACTTGTAAAAAGTTTAAAGAAGTTGGAAAATATAGTTTACACTCAGAAAGCAAAATGTAGATAAATAAATTCGCATTTAAATTTCCATCTCAAAACATATAAATAAATGCTAATATGAAGCTAGAAACATTGAATTAAATGCATTTTAGGAAAAAATTAAACATAGTTTTCTCATCTATGAACTTCCTTGTTAATATATAAACAGTACATGTAAAACGTTTTTCTCAGGCTGGAAAGTACTTTTCTACAAGCAACTAAAATGTAGACTGGAAATTCATATCCTGAGTTCAATTTTGAAAAGAATAATATAAATGGTAAAATGAAATGAGAAACATCAAAATAAATGCTTTTTTGAGAAATGTTTAAAGATGGTTTCACATCTATTTAACAGCACATGTTAAAAAAGTAGTTTTCTCCAAGACAGCAAAAGAATAATATAAATGTTAAAATGAAACTACAAACATAAAAATAAATGCATTTTTGAGAAATGTTTAAACATAGTATCAGATCTATGAATTTTTGTGTTTATATATTAAGACAACTCGTAAAAATTTTAGAGATGTTGGAAAATGTACTTTACACGCAGAAAGTAAAATGTAGATAAAGAAATTCGCATTTCAATTTCCATCTCAAAACATATAAATAATTGATACTATGAACATAGATACATTGAAATAAATGCATTTTAGGAAAAGATTAAACATAGTTTTCACATCTATGAACTTCCTTGTTAATGCATAAACAGTACATGTAAAACGTTTTTCTGAGGTTGCAAAGTACTTTTATACAAGCAACTAAAATGTAGACTGAAAATTCACATCCAGAGTTCAATTTTGAAAAGAATAATATAAATGGTAAAATGAAATGACAAACATAAATGCTTTTTTGAGAAATGTTTAAAGCTGGTTTCACATCTATGAAACTGCACATGTTAAAAAAAAGTAGTTTTCTCCAAGACAGCAAAAGAATAATATTAATGTTAAAATGAAACTACAAACATAAAAATAAATGCATTTTTGAGAAATGTTTAAACATAGTTTCACATCTATGAATTTTCGTGTTTAAATATTAAGACCACTTGTAAAAAGTTTAAAGAAGTTGGAAAATGTACTTTACACACAGAAAGCAAAATGTAGATAAATAAATTCGCATTTAAATTTCCATCTCAAAACATATAAATAATTGCTAATATCATCCAAGAAACATTGAAATAAATGCATTTTATGAAAAGATTAAACATAGATTTCACATCTATGAACTTCCTTGTTAATATATAAACAGTACATGTAAAACGTTTTTCTGAGGTTGGAAAGTACTTTTCTACAACCAACTAAAATGTAGACTGGAAATTCATATCCAGAGTTCAATTTTGAAAAGAATAATATAAATGGTAAAATGAAATGACAAACATCAAAATAAATGCCTTTTTGAGAAATGTTTGAAGCTGGTTTCACATCTATGAAACAGCACATGTAAAAAGAGTAGTTTTCTCCAGGAAAGCAAAAGAATAACATAAATGTTAAAATGAAACTACAAACATAACAATAAATGCATTTTTGAGAAATGTTTAAACATAGTATCAGATCTATGAATTTTTGTGTTTATATATTAAGACCACTTGTAAAAAGTTTAAAGAAGTTGGAAAATATAGTTTACACACAGAAAGCAAAATGTAGATAAATAAATTCGCATTTATATTTCCATCTCAAAACATATAAATAAATGCTAATATGAAGCTAGAAACATTGAATTAAATGCATTTTAGGAAAAAATTAAACATAGTTTTCTCATCTATGAACTTCCTTGTTAATATATAAACAGTACATGTAAAACGTTTTTCTGAGGTTGCAAAGTACTTTTATACAAGCAACTAAAATGTAGACTGAAAATTCACATCCAGAGTTCAATTTTGAAAAGAATAATATAAATGGTAAAATGAAATGACAAACATAAATGCTTTTTTGAGAAATGTTTAAAGCTGGTTTCACATCTATGAAACTGCACATGTAAAAAAAAGTAGTTTTCTCCAAGACAGCAAAAGAATAATATAAATGTTAAAATGAAACTACAAACATAAAAATAAATGCATTTTTGAGAAATGTTTAAACATAGTTTCACATCTATGAATTTTCGTGTTTAAATATTAAGACCACTTGTTAAAAGTTTAAAGAAGTTGGAAAATGTACTTTACACACAGAAAGCAAAATGTAGATAAATAAATTCGCATTTAAATTTCCATCTCAAAACATATAAATAATTGCTAATATGATCCAAGAAACATTGAAATAAATGCATTTTATGAAAAGATTAAACATAGATTTCACATCTATGATCTTCCTTGTTAATATATAAACAGTACATGTAAAACGTTTTTCTGAGGTTGGAAAGTACTTTTCTACAACCAACTTAAATGTAGACTGGAAATTGATATCCAGAGTTCAATTTTGAAAAGAATAATATAAATGGTAAAATGAAATGACAAACATCAAAATAAATGCCTTTTTGAGAAATGTTTGAAGCTGGTTTCACATCTATGAAACAGCACATGTAAAAAGAGTAGTTTTCTCCAGGAAAGCAAAAGAATAATATAAATGTTAAAATGAAACTACAAACATAAAAATAAATGCATTTTTGAGAAATGTTTAAACATAGTTTCACATCTATGAATTTTTGTGTTTATATATTAAGACCACTTGTAAAAAGTTTAAAGAAGTTGGAAAATATACTTTACACACAGAAAGCAAAATGTAGATAAATAAATTCGCATTGAAATTTCCATCTCAAAACATATAAATAAATGCTAATATGAAGCTAGAAACATTGAATTAAATGCATTTTAGGAAAAAATTAAACAGTTTTCTCATCTATGAACTTCCTTGTTAATGCATAAACAGTACATGAAAAACGTTTTTCTGAGGTTGGAAAATACTTTTATACAAGCAACTAAAATGTAGACTGAAAATTCACATCCAGAGTTCAATTTTGAAAAGAATAATATAAATGGTAAAATGAAATGACAAACATCAAAATAAATGCTTTTTTGAGAAATGTTTAAAGATGGTTTCACATCTATTTAACAGCACATGTAAAAAAAAGTAGTTTTCTCCAAGACAGCAAAAGAATAATATAAATGTTAAAATGAAACTACAAACATAACAATAAATGCATTTTTGAGAAATGTTTAAACATAGTATCAGATCTATGAATTTTTGTGTTTATATATTAAGACCACTTGTAAAAAGTTTAAAGAAGTTGGAAAATATAGTTTACACACAGAAAGCAAAATGTAGATAAATAAATTCGCATTTAAATTTCCATCTCAAAACATATAAATAAATGCTAATATGAAGCTAGAAACATTGAATTAAATGCATTTTAGGAAAAAATTAAACATAGTTTTCTCATCTATGAACTTCCTTGTTAATATATAAACAGTACATGTAAAACGTTTTTCTGAGGTTGGAAAGTACTTTTCGACAAGCAACCAAAATGTAGACTGGAAATTCCTATCCTGAGTTCAATTTTGAAAAGAATAATATAAATGGTAAAATGAAATGACAAACATCAAAATAAATACTTTTTTGAGAAATGTTTAAAGATGGTTTCACATCTATTTAACAGCACATGTAAAAAAAGTAGTTTTCTCCAAGACAGCAAAAGAATAATATAAATGTTAAAATGAAACTACAAACATAAAAATAAATGCATTTTTGAGAAATGTTTAAACATAGTTTCACATCTATGAATTTTCGTGTTTAAATATTAAGACCACTTGTAAAAAGTTTAAAGAAGTTGGAAAATGTACTTTACACACAGAAAGCAAAATGTAGATAAATAAATTCGCATTTAAATTTCCATCTCAAAACATATAAATAATTGCTAATATGATCCAAGAAACATTGAAATAAATGCATTTTATGAAAAGATTAAACATAGATTTCACATCTATGATCTTCCTTGTTAATATATAAACAGTACATGTAAAACGTTTTTCTGAGGTTGGAAAGTACTTTTCTACAACCAACTTAAATGTAGACTGGAAATTCATATCCAGAGTTCAATTTTGAAAAGAATAATATAAATGGTAAAATGAAATGACAAACATAAATGCTTTTTTGAGAAATGTTTAAAGCTGGTTTCACATCTATGAAACTGCACATGTAAAAAAAAGTAGTTTTCTCCAAGACAGCAAAAGAATAATATAAATGTTAAAATGAAACTACAAACATAAAAATAAATGCATTTTTGAGAAATGTTTAAACATAGTTTCACATCTATGAATTTTCGTGTTTAAATATTAAGACCACTTGTAAAAAGTTTAAAGAAGTTGGAAAATGTACTTTACACACAGAAAGCAAAATGTAGATAAATAAATTCGCATTTAAATTTCCATCTCAAAACATATAAATAAATGCTAATATGAAGCTAGAAACATTGAATTAAATGCATTTTAGGAAAAAATTAAACATAGTTTTCTGATCTATGAACTTCCTTGTTAATATATAAACAGTACATGTAAAACGTTTTTCTGAGGTTGGAAAGTACTTTTCTACAAGCAACTAAAATGTAGACTGGAAATTCATATCCTGAGTTCAATTTTGAAAAGAATAATATAAATGGTAAAATGAAATGAGAAACATCAAAATAAATGCTTTTTTGAGAAATGTTTAAAGATGGTTTCACATCTATTTAACAGCACATGTAAAAAAAGTAGTTTTCTCCAAGACAGCAAAAGAATAATATAAATGTTAAAATGAAACTACAAACATAAAAATAAATGCATTTTTGAGAAATGTTTAAACATAGTATCAGATCTATGAATTTTTGTGTTTATATATTAAGACCACTTGTAAAAATTTTAGAGATGTTGGAAAATGTACTTTACACGCAGAAAGTAAAATGTAGATAAAGAAATTCGCATTTCAATTTCCATCTCAAAACATATAAATAATTGATACTATGAACATAGATACATTGAAATAAATGCATTTTAGGAAAAGATTAAACATAGTTTTCACATCTATGAACTTCCTTGTTAATGCATAAACAGTACATGTAAAACGTTTTTCTGAGGTTGCAAAGTACTTTTATACAAGCAACTAAAATGTAGACTGGAAATTCATATCCAGAGTTCAATTTTGAAAAGAATAATATAAATGGTAAAATGAAATGACAAACATAAATGCTTTTTTGAGAAATGTTTAAAGCTGGTTTCACATCTATGTAAAAAAAGTAGTTTTCTCCAGGAAAGCAAAAGAATAACATAAATGTTATAATGAAACTACAAACATAAAAATAAATGCATTTTTGAGAAATGTTTAAACATAGTATCAGATCTATGAATTTTTGTTTATATATTAAGACCACTTGTAAAAAGATTAAAGAAGTTGGAAAATATACTTTACACACAGAAAGCAAAATGTAGATAAATAAATTCGCATTTAAATTTCCATCTCAAAACATATAAATAAATGCTAATATGAAGCTAGAAACATTGAATTAAATGCATTTAAGGAAAAAATTAAACAGTTTTCTCATCTATGAACTTCCTTGTTAATATATAAACAGTACATGAAAAACGTTTTTCTGAGATTGGAAAGTACTTTTCTACAAGCAACTAAAATGTAGAATGAAAATTCACATTCAGATTTCAATTTTGAAAAGAATAATATAAATTGTAAAATGAAATGACAAACATCAAAATAAATGCTTTATTGATAAATGTTTAAACATAGTTTCACATCTATGAATTTTTGTGTTTAAATATTAAGACCACTTGTAAAAAGTTTAAAGAAGTTGGAAAATGTACTTTACACACAGAAAGCAAAATGTAGATAAATAAATTCGCATTTAAATTTCCATCTCAAAACATATAAATAATTGCTAATATGATCCAAGAAACATTGAAATAAATGCATTATATGAAAAGATTAAACATAGATTTCACATCTATGATCTTCCTTGTTAATATATAAACAGTACATGTAAAACGTTTTTCTGAGGTTGGAAAGTACTTTTCTACAACCAACTAAAATGTAGACTGGAAATTCATATCCAGAATTCAATTTTGAAAAGAATAATATAAATGGTAAAATGAAATGACAAACATCAAAATAAATGCCTTTTTGAGAAATGTTTGAAGCTGGTTTCACATCTATGAAACAGCACATGTAAAAAGAGTAGTTTTCTCCAGGAAAGCAAAAGAATAACATAAATGTTAAAATGAAACTACAAACATAAAAATAAATGCATTTTTGAGAAATGTTTAAACATAGTATCAGATCTATGAATTTTTGTGTTTATATATTAAGACCACTTGTAAAAAGTTTAAAGAAGTTGGAAAATATAGTTTACACTCAGAAAGCAAAATGTAGATAAATAAATTCGCATTTAAATTTCCATCTCAAAACATATAAATAAATGCTAATATGAAGCTAGAAACATTGAATTAAATGCATTTTAGGAAAAAATTAAACATAGTTTTCTCATCTATGAACTTCCTTGTTAATATATAAACAGTACATTTAAAACGTTTTTCTCAGGTTGGAAAGTACTTTTCTACAAGCAACTAAAATGGAGACTGGAAATTCATATCCTGAGTTCAATTTTGAAAAGAATAATATAAATGGTAAAATGAAATGAGAAACATCAAAATAAATGCTTTTTTGAGAAATGTTTAAAGATGGTTTCACATCTATTTAACAGCACATGTAAAAAAAGTAGTTTTCTCCAAGACAGCAAAAGAATAATATAAATGTTAAAATGAAACTACAAACATAAAAATAAATGCATTTTTGAGAAATGTTTAAACATAGTATCAGATCTATGAATTTTTGTGTTTATATATTAAGACCACTTGTAAAAATTTTAGAGATGTTGGAAAATGTACTTTACACGCAGAAAGTAAAATGTAGATAAAGAAATTCGCATTTCAATTTCCATCTCAAAACATATAAATAATTGATACTATGAACATAGATACATTGAAATAAATGCATTTTAGGAAAAGATTAAACATAGTTTTCACATCTATGATCTTCCTTGTTAATGCATAAACAGTACATGTAAAACGTTTTTCTGAGGTTGCAAAGTACTTTTATACAAGCAACTAAAATGTAGACTGGAAATTCATATCCAGAGTTCAATTTTGAAAAGAATAATATAAATGGTAAAATGAAATGACAAACATAAATGCTTTTTTGAGAAATGTTTAAAGCTGGTTTCACATCTATGAAACAGCACATGTAAAAAAAGTAGTTTTCTCCAGGAAAGCAAAAGAATAACATAAATGTTATAATGAAACTACAAACATAAAAATAAATGCATTTTTGAGAAATGTTTAAACATAGTATCAGATCTATGAATTTTTGTGTTTATATATTAAGACCACTTGTAAAAAGTTTAAAGAAGTTGGAAAATATAGTTTACACTCAGAAAGCAAAATGTAGATAAATAAATTCGCATTTAAATTTCCATCTCAAAACATATAAATAAATGCTAATATGAAGCTAGAAACATTGAATTAAATGCATTTTAGGAAAAAATTAAACATAGTTTTCTCATCTATGAACTTCCTTGTTAATATATAAACAGTACATGTAAAACGTTTTTCTCAGGCTGGAAAGTACTTTTCTACAAGCAACTAAAATGTAGACTGGAAATTCATATCCTGAGTTCAATTTTGAAAAGAATAATATAAATGGTAAAATGAAATGAGAAACATCAAAATAAATGCTTTTTTGAGAAATGTTTAAAGATGGTTTCACATCTATTTAACAGCACATGTTAAAAAAGTAGTTTTCTCCAAGACAGCAAAAGAATAATATAAATGTTAAAATGAAACTACAAACATAAAAATAAATGCATTTTTGAGAAATGTTTAAACATAGTATCAGATCTATGAATTTTTGTGTTTATATATTAAGACAACTTGTAAAAATTTTAGAGATGTTGGAAAATGTACTTTACACGCAGAAAGTAAAATGTAGATAAAGAAATTCGCATTTCAATTTCCATCTCAAAACATATAAATAATTGATACTATGAACATAGATACATTGAAATAAATGCATTTTAGGAAAAGATTAAACATAGTTTTCACATCTATGAACTTCCTTGTTAATGCATAAACAGTACATGTAAAACGTTTTTCTGAGGTTGCAAAGTACTTTTATACAAGCAACTAAAATGTAGACTGAAAATTCACATCCAGAGTTCAATTTTGAAAAGAATAATATAAATGGTAAAATGAAATGACAAACATAAATGCTTTTTTGAGAAATGTTTAAAGCTGGTTTCACATCTATGAAACTGCACATGTTAAAAAAAAGTAGTTTTCTCCAAGACAGCAAAAGAATAATATTAATGTTAAAATGAAACTACAAACATAAAAATAAATGCATTTTTGAGAAATGTTTAAACATAGTTTCACATCTATGAATTTTCGTGTTTAAATATTAAGACCACTTGTAAAAAGTTTAAAGAAGTTGGAAAATGTACTTTACACACAGAAAGCAAAATGTAGATAAATAAATTCGCATTTAAATTTCCATCTCAAAACATATAAATAATTGCTAATATCATCCAAGAAACATTGAAATAAATGCATTTTATGAAAAGATTAAACATAGATTTCACATCTATGAACTTCCTTGTTAATATATAAACAGTACATGTAAAACGTTTTTCTGAGGTTGGAAAGTACTTTTCTACAACCAACTAAAATGTAGACTGGAAATTCATATCCAGAGTTCAATTTTGAAAAGAATAATATAAATGGTAAAATGAAATGACAAACATAAATGCTTTTTTAAGAAATGTTTAAAGCTGGTTTCACATCTATGAAACTGCACATGTAAAAAAAAGTAGTTTTCTCCAAGACAGCAAAAGAATAATATAAATGTTAAAATGAAACTACAAACATAAAAATAAATGCATTTTTGAGAAATGTTTAAACATAGTATCAGATCTATGAATTTTTGTGTTTATATATTAAGACCACTTGTAAAAATTTTAGAGATGTTGGAAAATGTACTTTACATGCAGAAAGTAAAATGTAGATAAAGAAATTCGCATTTCAATTTCCATCTCAAAACATATAAATAATTGATACTATGAACATAGATACATTGAAATAAATGCATTTTAGGAAAAGATTAAACATAGTTTTCACATCTATGAACTTCCTTGTTAATGCATAAACAGTACATGTAAAACGTTTTTCTGAGGTTGCAAAGTACTTTTATACAAGCAACTAAAATGTAGACTGGAAATTCATATCCAGAGTTCAATTTTGAAAAGAATAATATAAATGGTAAAATGAAATGACAAACATAAATGCTTTTTTGAGAAATGTTTAAAGCTGGTTTCACATCTATGTAAAAAAAGTAGTTTTCTCCAGGAAAGCAAAAGAATAACATAAATGTTATAATGAAACTACAAACATAAAAATAAATGCATTTTTGAGAAATGTTTAAACATAGTATCAGATCTATGAATTTTTGTGTTTATATATTAAGACCACTTGTAAAAAGATTAAAGAAGTTGGAAAATATACTTTACACACAGAAAGCAAAATGTAGATAAATAAATTCGCATTTAAATTTCCATCTCAAAACATATAAATAAATGCTAATATGAAGCTAGAAACATTGAATTAAATGCATTTTAGGAAAAAATTAAACAGTTTTCTCATCTATGAACTTCCTTGTTAATATATAAACAGTACATGAAAAACGTTTTTCTGAGATTGGAAAGTACTTTTCTACAAGCAACTAAAATGTAGAATGAAAATTCACATTCAGATTTCAATTTTGAAAAGAATAATATAAATTGTAAAATGAAATGACAAACATCAAAATAAATGCTTTTTTGATAAATGTTTAAACATAGTTTCACATCTATGAATTTTTGTGTTTAAATATTAAGACCACTTGTAAAAAGTTTAAAGAAGTTGGAAAATGTACTTTACACACAGAAAGCAAAATGTAGATAAATAAATTCGCATTTAAATTTCCATCTCAAAACATATAAATAATTGCTAATATGATCCAAGAAACATTGAAATAAATGCATTTTATGAAAAGATTAAACATAGATTTCACATCTATGATCTTCCTTGTTAATATATAAACAGTACATGTAAAACGTTTTTCTGAGGTTGGAAAGTACTTTTCTACAACCAACTAAAATGTAGACTGGAAATTCATATCCAGAATTCAATTTTGAAAAGAATAATATAAATGGTAAAATGAAATGACAAACATCAAAATAAATGCCTTTTTGAGAAATGTTTCAAGCTGGTTTCACATCTATGAAACAGCACATGTAAAAAGAGTAGTTTTCTCCAGGAAAGCAAAAGAATAACATAAATGTTAAAATGAAACTACAAACATAACAATAAATGCATTTTTGAGAAATGTTTAAACATAGTATCAGATCTATGAATTTTTGTGTTTATATATTAAGACCACTTGTAAAAAGTTTAAAGAAGTTGGAAAATATAGTTTACACTCAGAAAGCAAAATGTAGATAAATAAATTCGCATTTAAATTTCCATCTCAAAACATAAATAAATGCTAATATGAAGCTAGAAACATTGAATTAAATGCATTTTTGGAAAAAATTAAACATAGTTTTCTCATCTATGAACTTCCTTGTTAATATATAAACAGTACATGTAAAACGTTTTTCTCAGGTTGGAAAGTACTTTTCTACAAGCAACTAAAATGGAGACTGGAAATTCATATCCTGAGTTCAATTTTGAAAAGAATAATATAAATGGTAAAATGAAATGAGAAACATCAAAATAAATGCTTTTTTGAGAAATGTTTAAAGATGGTTTCACATCTATTTAACAGCACATGTAAAAAAAGTAGTTTTCTCCAAGACAGCAAAAGAATAATATAAATGTTAAAATGAAACTACAAACATAAAAATAAATGCATTTTTGAGAAATGTTTAAACATAGTTTCACATCTATGAATTTTCGTGTTTAAATATTAAGACCACTTGTAAAAAGTTTAAAGAAGTTGGAAAATGTACTTTACACACAGAAAGCAAAATGTAGATAAATAAATTCGCATTTAAATTTCCATCTCAAAACATATAAATAATTGATACTATGAACATAGATACATTGAAATAAATGCATTTTAGGAAAAGATTAAACATAGTTTTCACATCTATGAACTTCCTTGTTAATGCATAAACAGTACATGTAAAACGTTTTTCTGAGGTTGCAAAGTACTTTTATACAAGCAACTAAAATGTAGACTGAAAATTCACATCCAGAGTTCAATTTTGAAAAGAATAATATAAATGGTAAAATGAAATGACAAACATAAATGCTTTTTTGAGAAATGTTTAAAGCTGGTTTCACATCTATTTAACAGCACATGTAAAAAAAGTAGTTTTCTCCAAGACAGCAAAAGAATAATATAAATGTTAAAATGAAACTACAAACATAAAAATAAATGCATTTTTGAGAAATGTTTAAACATAGTTTCACATCTATGAATTTTCGTGTTTAAATATTAAGACCACTTGTAAAAAGTTTAAAGAAGTTGGAAAATGTACTTTACACACAGAAAGCAAAATGTAGATAAATAAATTCGCATTTAAATTTCCATCTCAAAACATATAAATAAATGCTAATATGAAGCTAGAAACATTGAATTAAATGCATTTTAGGAAAAAATTAAACATAGTTTTCTGATCTATGAACTTCCTTGTTAATATATAAACAGTACATGTAAA
This sequence comes from Narcine bancroftii, assembly GCF_036971445.1. Taxonomy (NCBI): domain Eukaryota; kingdom Metazoa; phylum Chordata; class Chondrichthyes; order Torpediniformes; family Narcinidae; genus Narcine; species Narcine bancroftii. Next base: position 65,992,074 of record NC_091475.1, on the reverse strand, counting down.
ACGTTTTTCTGAGGTTGGAAAGTACTTTTCTACAAGCAACTAAAATGTAGACTGGAAATTCATATCCTGAGTTCAATTTTGAAAAGAATAATATAAATGGTAAAATGAAATGAGAAACATCAAAATAAATGCTTTTTTGAGAAATGTTTAAAGATGGTTTCACATCTATTTAACAGCACATGTAAAAAAAGTAGTTTTCTCCAAGACAGCAAAAGAATAATATAAATGTTAAAATGAAACTACAAACATAAAAATAAATGCATTTTTGAGAAATGTTTAAACATAGTATCAGATCTATGAATTTTTGTGTTTATATATTAAGACCACTTGTAAAAATTTTAGAGATGTTGGAAAATGTACTTTACACGCAGAAAGTAAAATGTAGATAAAGAAATTCGCATTTCAATTTCCATCTCAAAACATATAAATAATTGATACTATGAACATAGATACATTGAAATAAATGCATTTTAGGAAAAGATTAAACATAGTTTTCACATCTATGAACTTCCTTGTTAATGCATAAACAGTACATGTAAAACGTTTTTCTGAGGTTGCAAAGTACTTTTATACAAGCAACTAAAATGTAGACTGGAAATTCATATCCAGAGTTCAATTTTGAAAAGAATAATATAAATGGTAAAATGAAATGACAAACATAAATGCTTTTTTGAGAAATGTTTAAAGCTGGTTTCACATCTATGTAAAAAAAGTAGTTTTCTCCAGGAAAGCAAAAGAATAACATAAATGTTATAATGAAACTACAAACATAAAAATAAATGCATTTTTGAGAAATGTTTAAACATAGTATCAGATCTATGAATTTTTGTGTTTATATATTAAGACCACTTGTAAAAAGATTAAAGAAGTTGGAAAATATACTTTACACACAGAAAGCAAAATGTAGATAAATAAATTCGCATTTAAATTTCCATCTCAAAACATATAAATAAATGCTAATATGAAGCTAGAAACATTGAATTAAATGCATTTTAGGAAAAAATTAAACAGTTTTCTCATCTATGAACTTCCTTGTTAATATATAAACAGTACATGAAAAACGTTTTTCTGAGATTGGAAAGTACTTTTCTACAAGCAACTAAAATGTAGAATGAAAATTCACATTCAGATTTCAATTTTGAAAAGAATAATATAAATTGTAAAATGAAATGACAAACATCAAAATAAATGCTTTTTTGATAAATGTTTAAACATAGTTTCACATCTATGAATTTTTGTGTTTAAATATTAAGACCACTTGTAAAAAGTTTAAAGAAGTTGGAAAATGTACTTTACACACAGAAAGCAAAATGTAGATAAATAAATTCGCATTTAAATTTCCATCTCAAAACATATAAATAATTGCTAATATGATCCATGAAACATTGAAATAAATGCATTTTATGAAAAGATTAAACATAGATTTCACATCTATGATCTTCCTTGTTAATATATAAACAGTACATGTAAAACGTTTTTCTGAGGTTGGAAAGTACTTTTCTACAACCAACTAAAATGTAGACTGGAAATTCATATCCAGAATTCAATTTTGAAAAGAATAATATAAATGGTAAAATGAAATGACAAACATCAAAATAAATGCCTTTTTGAGAAATGTTTGAAGCTGGTTTCACATCTATGAAACAGCACATGTAAAAAGAGTAGTTTTCTCCAGGAAAGCAAAAGAATAACATAAATGTTAAAATGAAACTACAAACATAACAATAAATGCATTTTTGAGAAATGTTTAAACATAGTATCAGATCTATGAATTTTTGTGTTTATATATTAAGACCACTTGTAAAAAGTTTAAAGAAGTTGGAAAATATAGTTTACACTCAGAAAGCAAAATGTAGATAAATAAATTCGCATTTAAATTTCCATCTCAAAACATATAAATAAATGCTAATATGAAGCTAGAAACATTGAATTAAATGCATTTTAGGAAAAAATTAAACATAGTTTTCTCATCTATGAACTTCCTTGTTAATATATAAACAGTACATGTAAAACGTTTTTCTCAGGTTGGAAAGTACTTTTCTACAAGCAACTAAAATGGAGACTGGAAATTCATATCCTGAGTTCAATTTTGAAAAGAATAATATAAATGGTAAAATGAAATGAGAAACATCAAAATAAATGCTTTTTTGAGAAATGTTTAAAGATGGTTTCACATCTATTTAACAGCACATGTAAAAAAAGTAGTTTTCTCCAAGACAGCAAAAGAATAATATAAATGTTAAAATGAAACTACAAACATAAAAATAAATGCATTTTTGAGAAATGTTTAAACATAGTATCAGATCTATGAATTTTTGTGTTTATATATTAAGACCACTTGTAAAAATTTTAGAGATGTTGGAAAATGTACTTTACACGCAGAAAGTAAAATGTAGATAAAGAAATTCGCATTTCAATTTCCATCTCAAAACATATAAATAATTGATACTATGAACATAGATACATTGAAATAAATGCATTTTAGGAAAAGATTAAACATAGTTTTCACATCTATGAACTTCCTTGTTAATGCATAAACAGTACATGTAAAACGTTTTTCTGAGGTTGCAAAGTACTTTTATACAAGCAACTAAAATGTAGACTGAAAATTCACATCCAGAGTTCAATTTTGAAAAGAATAATATAAATGGTAAAATGAAATGACAAACATAAATGCTTTTTTGAGAAATGTTTAAAGCTGGTTTCACATCTATGAAACTGCACATGTTAAAAAAAAGTAGTTTTCTCAAGACAGCAAAAGAATAATATAAATGTTAAAATGAAACTACAAACATAAAAATAAATGCATTTTTGAGAAATGTTTAAACATAGTTTCACATCTATGAATTTTCGTGTTTAAATATTAAGACCACTTGTAAAAAGTTTAAAGAAGTTGGAAAATGTACTTTACACACAGAAAGCAAAATGTAGATAAATAAATTCGCATTTAAATTTCCATCTCAAAACATATAAATAATTGCTAATATGATCCAAGAAACATTGAAATAAATGCATTTTAGGAAAAGATTAAACATAGATTTCACATCTATGATCTTCCTTGTTAATATATAAACAGTACATGTAAAACGTTTTTCTGAGGTTGGAAAGTACTTTTCTACAACCAACTTAAATGTAGACTGGAAATTCATATCCAGAGTTCAATTTTGAAAAGAATAATATAAATGGTAAAATGAAATGACAAACATAAATGCTTTTTTGAGAAATGTTTAAAGCTGGTTTCACATCTATGAAACAGCACATGTAAAAAAATTAGTTTTCTCCAGGAAAGCAAAAGAATAACATAAATGTTATAATGAAACTACAAACATAAAAATAAATGCATTTTTGAGAAATGTTTAAACATAGTTTCAGATCTATGAATTTTTGTGTTTATATATTAAGACCACTTGTAAAAAGTTTAAAGAAGTTGGAAAATATACTTTACACACAGAAAGCAAAATGTAGATAAATAAATTCGCATTTAAATTTCCATCTCAAAACATATAAATAAATGCTAATATGAAGCTAGAAACATTGAATTAAATGCATTTTAGGAAAAAATTAAACAGTTTTCTCATCTATGAACTTCCTTGTTAATGCATAAACAGTACATGAAAAACGTTTTTCTGAGGTTGGAAAGTACTTTTATACAAGCAACTAAAATGTAGACTGAAAATTCACATCCAGAGTTCAATTTTGAAAAGAATAATATAAATGGTAAAATGAAATGAGAAACATCAAAATAAATGCTTTTTTGAGAAATGTTTGAAGATGGTTTCACATCTATTTAACAGCACATGTAAAAAAAGTAGTTTTCTCCAAGACAGCAAAAGAATAATATAAATGTTAAAATGAAACTACAAACATAAAAATAAATGCATTTTTGAGAAATGTTTAAACATAGTATCAGATCTATGAATTTTTGTGTTTATATATTAAGACCACTTGTAAAAATTTTAGATATGTTGGAAAATGTACTTTACACGCAGAAAGTAAAATGTAGATAAAGAAATTCGCATTTAAATTTCCATCTCAAAACATATAAATAATTGATACTATGAACATAGATACATTGAAATAAATGCATTTTAGGAAAAGATTAAACATAGTTTTCACATCTATGAACTTCCTTGTTAATGCATAAACAGTACATGTAAAACGTTTTTCTGAGGTTGCAAAGTACTTTTATACAAGCAACTAAAATGTAGACTGAAAATTCACATCCAGAGTTCAATTTTGAAAAGAATAATATAAATGGTAAAATGAAATGACAAACATAAATGCTTTTTTGAGAAATGTTTAAAGCTGGTTTCACATCTATGAAACTGCACATGTTAAAAAAAAGTAGTTTTCTCCAAGACAGCAAAAGAATAATATAAATGTTAAAATGAAACTACAAACATAAAAATAAATGCATTTTTGAGAAATGTTTAAACATAGTTTCACATCTATGAATTTTCGTGTTTAAATACTAAGACCACTTGTAAAAAGTTTAAAGAAGTTGGAAAATGTACCTTACACACAGAAAGCAAAATGTAGATAAATAAATTCGCATTTAAATTTCCATCTCAAAACATATAAATAATTGCTAATATGATCCAAGAAACATTGAAATAAATGCATTTTATGAAAAGATTAAACATAGATTTCACATCTATGATCTTCCTTGTTAATATATAAACAGTACATGTAAAACGTTTTTCTGAGGTTGGAAAGTACTTTTCTACAACCAACTTAAATGTAGACTGGAAATTCATATCCAGAGTTCAATTTTGAAAAGAATAATATAAATGGTAAAATGAAATGACAAACATCAAAATAAATGCCTTTTTGAGAAATGTTTGAAGCTGGTTTCACATCTATGAAACAGCACATATAAATAGAGTAGTTTTCTCCAGGAAAGCAAAAGAATAACAAAAGTGTTAAAATGAAACTACAAACATAACAATAAATGCATTTTTGAGAAATGTTTAAACATAGTATCAGATCTATGAATTTTTGTGTTTATATATTAAGACCACTTGTAAAAAGTTTAAAGAAGTTGGAAAATATAGTTTACACACAGCAAGCAAAATGTAGATAAATAAATTCGCATTTAAATTTCCATCTCAAAACATATAAATAAATGCTAATATGAAGCTAGAAACATTGAATTAAATGCATTTTAGGAAAAAATTAAACATAGTTTTCTCATCTATGAACTTCCTTGTTAATATATAAACAGTACATGTAAAACGTTTTTCTGAGGTTGGAAGTACTTTTCTACAACCAACTAAAATGTAGACTGGAAATTCATATCCAGAGTTCAATTTTGAAAAGAATAATATAAATTGTAAAATGAAATGACAAACATCAAAATAAATGCTTTTTTGATAAATGTTTAAACATAGTTTCACATCTATGAATTTTTGTGTTTAAATATTAAGACCACTTGTAAAAAGTTTAGAGATGTTGGAAAATGTACTTTACACGCAGAAAGTAAAATGTAGATAAAGAAATTCGCATTTAAATTTCCATCTCAAAACATATAAATAATTGATACTATGAACATAGATACATTGAAATAAATGCATATTAGGAAAAGATTAAACATAGTTTTCACATCTATGAACTTCCTTGTTAATGCATAAACAGTGCATGTAAAACGTTTTTCTGAGGTTCGAAACTACTTTTCTACAAGCAACTAAAATGTAGACTGAAAATTCACATCCAGAGTTCAATTTTGAAAAGAATAATATAAATGGTAAAATGAAATGACAAACATAAATGCTTTTTTGAGAAATGTTTAAAGATGGTTTCACATCTATTTAACAGCACATGTAAAAAAAGTAGTTTTCTCCAAGACAGCAAAAGAATAATATAAATGTTAAAATGAAACTACAAACATAAAAATAAATGCATTTTTGAGAAATGTTTAAACATAGTATCAGATCTATGAATTTTTGTCTTTATATATTAAGACCACTTGTAAAAATTTTAGAGATGTTGGAAAATGTACTTTACACGCAGAAAGTAAAATGTAGATAAAGAAATTCGCATTTAAATTTCAATCTCAAAACATATAAATAATTGATACTATGAACATAGATACATTGAAATAAATGCATTTTAGGAAAAGATTAAACATAGTTTTCACATCTATGAACTTCCTTGTTAATGCATAAACAGTACATGTAAAACGTTTTTCTGAGGTTGGAAAGTACTTTTCTACAAGCAACTAAAATGTAGACTGGAAATTCATATCCTGAGTTCAATTTTGAAAAGAATAATATAAATGGTAAAATGAAATGAGAAACATCAAAATAAATGCTTTTTTGAGAAATGTTTAAAGATGGTTTCACATCTATTTAACAGCACATGTAAAAAAAGTAGTTTTCTCCAAGACAGCAAAAGAATAATATAAATGTTAAAATGAAACTACAAACATAAAAATAAATGCATTTTTGAGAAATGTTTAAACATAGTATCAGATCTATGAATTTTTGTGTTTATATATTAAGACCACTTGTAAAAATTTTAGAGATGTTGGAAAATGTACTTTACACGCAGAAAGTAAAATGTAGATAAAGAAATTCGCATTTAAATTTCCATCTCAAAACATATAAATAATTGCTAATATGATCCAAGAAACATTGAAATAAATGCATTTTATGAAAAGATTAAACATAGATTTCACATCTATGATCTTCCGTGTTAATATATAAACAGTACATGTAAAACGTTTTTCTGAGGTTGGAAAGTACTTTTCTACAACCAACTTAAATGTAGACTGGAAATTCATATCCAGAGTTGAATTTTGAAAAGAATAATATAAATGGTAAAATGAAATGACAAACATAAATGCTTTTTTAAGAAATGTTTAAAGCTGGTTTCACATCTATGAAACTGCACATGTAAAAAAAAGTAGTTTTCTCCAAGACAGCAAAAGAATAATATAAATGTTAAAATGAAACTACAAACATAACAATAAATGCATTTTTGAGAAATGTTTAAACATAGTATCAGATCTATGAATTTTTGTGTTTATATATTAAGACCACTTGTAAAAAGTTTAAAGAAGTTGGAAAATATAGTTTACACTCAGAAAGCAAAATGTAGATAAATAAATTCGCATTTAAATTTCCATCTCAAAACATATAAATAAATGCTAATATGAAGCTAGAAACATTGAATTAAATGCATTTTAGGAAAAAATTAAACATAGTTTTCTCATCTATGAACTTCCTTGTTAATATATAAACAGTACATGTAAAACGTTTTTCTCAGGTTGGAAAGTACTTTTCTACAAGCAACTAAAATGGAGACTGGAAATTCATATCCTGAGTTCAATTTTGAAAAGAATAATATAAATGGTAAAATGAAATGAGAAACATCAAAATAAATGCTTTTTTGAGAAATGTTTAAAGATGGTTTCACATCTATTTAACAGCACATGTAAAAAAAGTAGTTTTCTCCAAGACAGCAAAAGAATAATATAAATGTTAAAATGAAACTACAAACATAAAAATAAATGCATTTTTGAGAAATGTTTAAACATAGTTTCACATCTATGAATTTTCGTGTTTAAATATTAAGACCACTTGTAAAAAGTTTAAAGAAGTTGGAAAATGTACTTTACACACAGAAAGCAAAATGTAGATAAATAAATTCGCATTTAAATTTCCATCTCAAAACATATAAATAATTGATACTATGAACATAGATACATTGAAATAAATGCATTTTAGGAAAAGATTAAACATAGTTTTCACATCTATGTACTTCCTTGTTAATGCATAAACAGTACATGTAAAACGTTTTTCTGAGGTTGCAAAGTACTTTTATACAAGCAACTAAAATGTAGACTGAAAATTCACATCCAGAGTTCAATTTTGAAAAGAATAATATAAATTGTAAAATGAAATGACAAACATAAATGCTTTTTTGAGAAATGTTTAAAGCTGGTTTCACATCTATGAAACTGCACATGTAAAAAAAAGTAGTTTTCTCCAAGACAGCAAAAGAATAATATAAATGTTAAAATGAAACTACAAACATAAAAATAAATGCATTTTTGAGAAATGTTTAAACATAGTTTCACATCTATGAATTTTCGTGTTTAAATATTAAGACCACTTGTAAAAAGTTTAAAGAAGTTGGAAAATGTACTTTACACACAGAAAGCAAAATGTAGATAAATAAATTCGCATTTAAATTTCCATCTCAAAACATATAAATAAATGCTAATATGAAGCTAGAAACATTGAATTAAATGCATTTTAGGAAAAAATTAAACATAGTTTTCTGATCTATGAACTTCCTTGTTAATATATAAACAGTACATGTAAAACGTTTTTCTGAGGTTGGAAAGTACTTTTCTACAAGCAACTAAAATGTAGACTGGAAATTCATATCCTGAGTTCAATTTTGAAAAGAATAATATAAATGGTAAAATGAAATGAGAAACATCAAAATAAATGCTTTTTTGAGAAATGTTTAAAGATGGTTTCACATCTATTTAACAGCACATGTAAAAAAAGTAGTTTTCTCCAAGACAGCAAAAGAATAATATAAATGTTAAAATGAAACTACAAACATAAAAATAAATGCATTTTTGAGAAATGTTTAAACATAGTATCAGATCTATGAATTTTTGTGTTTATATATTAAGACCACTTGTAAAAATTTTAGAGATGTTGGAAAATGTACTTTACACGCAGAAAGTAAAATGTAGATAAAGAAATTCGCATTTCAATTTCCATCTCAAAACATATAAATAATTGATACTATGAACATAGATACATTGAAATAAATGCATTTTAGGAAAAGATTAAACATAGTTTTCACATCTATGAACTTCCTTGTTAATGCATAAACAGTACATGTAAAACGTTTTTCTGAGGTTGCAAAGTACTTTTATACAAGCAACTAAAATGTAGACTGGAAATTCAAATCCAGAGTTCAATTTTGAAAAGAATAATATAAATGGTAAAATGAAATGACAAACATAAATGCTTTTTTGAGAAATGTTTAAAGCTGGTTTCACATCTATGTAAAAAAAGTAGTTTTCTCCAGGAAAGCAAAAGAATAACATAAATGTTATAATGAAACTACAAACATAAAAATAAATGCATTTTTGAGAAATGTTTAAACATAGTATCAGATCTATGAATTTTTGTGTTTATATATTAAGACCACTTGTAAAAAGATTAAAGAAGTTGGAAAATATACTTTACACACAGAAAGCAAAATGTAGATAAATAAATTCGCATTTAAATTTCCATCTCAAAACATATAAATAAATGCTAATATGAAGCTAGAAACATTGAATTAAATGCATTTTAGGAAAAAATTAAACAGTTTTCTCATCTATGAACTTCCTTGTTAATATATAAACAGTACATGAAAAACGTTTTTCTGAGATTGGAAAGTACTTTTCTACAAGCAACTAAAATGTAGAATGAAAATTCACATTCAGATTTCAATTTTGAAAAGAATAATATAAATTGTAAAATGAAATGACAAACATCAAAATAAATGCTTTTTTGATAAATGTTTAAACATAGTTTCACATCTATGAATTTTTGTGTTTAAATATTAAGACCACTTGTAAAAAGTTTAAAGAAGTTGGAAAATGTACTTTACACACAGAAAGCAAAATGTAGATAAATAAATTCGCATTTAAATTTCCATCTCAAAACATATAAATAATTGCTAATATGATCCAAGAAACATTGAAATAAATGCATTTTATGAAAAGATTAAACATAGATTTCACATCTATGATCTTCCTTGTTAATATATAAACAGTACATGTAAAACGTTTTTCTGAGGTTGGAAAGTACTTTTCTACAACCAACTAAAATGTAGACTGGAAATTCATATCCAGAATTCAATTTTGAAAAGAATAATATAAATGGTAAAATGAAATGACAAACATCAAAATAAATGCCTTTTTGAGAAATGTTTGAAGCTGGTTTCACATCTATGAAACAGCACATGTAAAAAGAGTAGTTTTCTCCAGGAAAGCAAAAGAATAACATAAATGTTAAAATGAAACTACAAACATAACAATAAATGCATTTTTGAGAAATGTTTAAACATAGTATCAGATCTATGAATTTTTGTGTTTATATATTAAGACCACTTGTAAAAAGTTTAAAGAAGTTGGAAAATATAGTTTACACTCAGAAAGCAAAATGTAGATAAATAAATTCGCATTTAAATTTCCATCTCAAAACATATAAATAAATGCTAATATGAAGCTAGAAACATTGAATTAAATGCATTTTAGGAAAAAATTAAACATAGTTTTCTCATCTATGAACTTCCTTGTTAATATATAAACAGTACATGTAAAACGTTTTTCTGAGGTTGGAAAGTACTTTTCTACAAGCAACCAAAATGTAGACTGGAAATTCATATCCTGAGTTCAATTTTGAAAAGAATAATATAAATGGTAAAATGAAATGACAAACATCAAAATAAATACTTTTTTGAGAAATGTTTAAAGATGGTTTCACATCTGTTTAACAGCACATGTAAAAAAAGTAGTTTTCTCCAAGACAGCAAAAGAATAATATAAATGTTAAAATGAAACTACAAACATAAAAATAAATGCATTTTTGAGAAATGTTTAAACATAGTTTCACATCTATGAATTTTCGTGTTTAAATATTAAGACCACTTGTAAAAAGTTTAAAGAAGTTGGAAAATGTACTTTACACACAGAAAGCAAAATGTAGATAAATAAATTCGCATTTAAATTTCCATCTCAAAACATATAAATAATTGATACTATGAACATAGATACATTGAAATAAATGCATTTTAGGAAAAGATTAAACATAGTTTTCACATCTATGAACTTCCTTGTTAATGCATAAACAGTACATGTAAAACGTTTTTCTGAGGTTGCAAAGTACTTTTATACAAGCAACTAAAATGTAGACTGAAAATTCACATCCAGAGTTCAATTTTGAAAAGAATAATATAAATGGTAAAATGAAATGACAAACATAAATGCTTTTTTGAGAATTGTTTAAAGCTGGTTTCACATCTATGAAACTGCACATGTAAAAAAAAGTAGTTTTCTCCAAGACAGCAAAAGAATAATATAAATGTTAAAATGAAACTACAAACATAAAAATAAATGCATTTTTGAGAAATGTTTAAACATAGTTTCACATCTATGAATTTTTGTGTTTATATATTAAGACCACTTGTAAAAAGTTTAAAGAAGTTGGAAAATATAGTTTACACTCAGAAAGCAAAATGTAGATAAATAAATTCGCATTTAAATTTCCATCTCAAAACATATAAATAAATGCTAATATGAAGCTAGAAACATTGAATTAAATGCATTTTAGGAAAAAATTAAACATAGTTTTCTCATCTATGAACTTCCTTGTTAATATATAAACAGTACATGTAAAACGTTTTTCTCAGGTTGGAAAGTACTTTTCTACAAGCAACTAAAATGGAGACTGGAAATTCATATCCTGAGTTCAATTTTGAAAAGAATAATATAAATGGTAAAATGAAATGAGAAACATCAAAATAAATGCTTTTTTGAGAAATGTTTAAAGATGGTTCCACATCTATTTAACAGCACATGTAAAAAAAGTAGTTTTCTCCAAGACAGCAAAAGAATAATATAAATGTTAAAATGAAACTACAAACATAAAAATAAATGCATTTTTGAGAAATGTTTAAACATAGTTTCACATCTATGAATTTTCGTGTTTAAATATTAAGACCACTTGTAAAAAGTTTAAAGAAGTTGGAAAATGTACTTTACACACAGAAAGCAAAATGTAGATAAATAAATTTGCATTTAAATTTCCATCTCAAAACATATAAATAATTGATACTATGAACATAGATACATTGAAATAAATGCATTTTAGGAAAAGATTAAACATAGTTTTCACATCTATGAACTTCCTTGTTAATGCATAAACAGTACATGTAAAACGTTTTTCTGAGGTTGCAAAGTACTTTTATACAAGCAACTAAAATGTAGACTGAAAATTCACATCCAGAGTTCAATTTTGAAAAGAATAATATAAATGGTAAAATGAAATGACAAACATAAATGCTTTTTTGAGAAATGTTTAAAGCTGGTTTCACATCTATGAAACTGCACATGTAAAAAAAAGTAGTTTTCTCCAAGACAGCAAAAGAATAATATAAATGTTAAAATGAAACTACAAACATAAAAATAAATGCATTTTTGAGAAATGTTTAAACATAGTTTCACATCTATGAATTTTCGTGTTTAAATATTAAGACCACTTGTAAAAAGTTTAAAGAAGTTGGAAAATGTACTTTACACACAGAAAGCAAAATGTAGATAAATAAATTCGCATTTAAATTTCCATCTCAAAACATATAAATAATTGCTAATATGATCCAAGAAACATTGAAATAAATGCATTTTATGAAAAGATTAAACATAGATTTCACATCTATGATCTTCCTTGTTAATATATAAACAGTACATGTAAAACGTTTTTCTGAGGTTGGAAAGTACTTTTCTACAACCAACTTAAATGTAGACTGGAAATTCATATCCAGAGTTCAATTTTGAAAAGAATAATATAAATGGTAAAATGAAATGACAAACATAAATGCTTTTTTGAGAAATGTTTAAAGCTGGTTTCACATCTATGAAACTGCACATGTAAAAAAAAGTAGTTTTCTCCAAGACAGCAAAAGAATAATATAAATGTTAAAATGAAACTACAAACATAAAAATAAATGCATTTTTGAGAAATGTTTAAACATAGTTTCACATCTATGAATTTTCGTGTTTAAATATTAAGACCACTTGTAAAAAGTTTAAAGAAGTTGGAAAATGTACTTTACACACATAAAGCAAAATGTAGATAAATAAATTCGCATTTAAATTTCCATCTCAAAACATATAAATAAATGCTAATATGAAGCTAGAAACATTGAATTAAATGCATTTTAGGAAAAAATTAAACATAGTTTTCTGATCTATGAACTTCCTTGTTAATATATAAACAGTACATGTAAAACGTTTTTCTGAGGTTGGAAAGTACTTTTCTACAAGCAACTAAAATGTAGACTGGAAATTCATATCCTGAGTTCAATTTTGAAAAGAATAATATAAATGGTAAAATGAAATGAGAAACATCAAAATAAATGCTTTTTTGAGAAATGTTTAAAGATGGTTTCACATCTATTTAACAGCACATGTAAAAAAAGTAGTTTTCTCCAAGACAGCAAAAGAATAATATAAATGTTAAAATGAAACTACAAACATAAAAATAAATGCATTTTTGAGAAATGTTTAAACATAGTATCAGATCTATGAATTTTTGTGTTTATATATTAAGACCACTTGTAAAAATTTTAGAGATGTTGGAAAATGTACTTTACACGCAGAAAGTAAAATGTAGATAAAGAAATTCGCATTTAAATTTCCATCTCAAAACATATAAATAATTGCTAATATGATCCAAGAAACATTGAAATAAATGCATTTTATGAAAAGATTAAACATAGATTTCACATCTATGATCTTCCTTGTTAATATATAAACAGTACATGTAAAACGTTTTTCTGAGGTTGGAAAGTACTTTTCTAAAACCAACTTAAATGTAGACTGGAAATTCATATCCAGAGTTCAATTTTGAAAAGAATAATATAAATGGTAAAATGAAATGACAAACATAAATGCTTTTTTAAGAAATGTTTAAAGCTGGTTTCACATCTATGAAACTGCACATGTAAAAAAAAGTAGTTTTCTCCAAGACAGCAAAAGAATAATATAAATGTTAAAATGAAACTACAAACATAAAAATAAATGCATTTTTGAGAAATGTTTAAACATAGTTTCACATCTATGAATTTTCGTGTTTAAATATTAAGACCACTTGTAAAAAGTTTAAAGAAGTTGGAAAATGTACTTTACACACAGAAAGCAAAATGTAGATAAATAAATTCGCATTTAAATTTCCATCTCAAAACATATAAATAAATGCTAATATGAAGCTAGAAACATTGAATTAAATGCATTTTAGGAAAAAATTAAACATAGTTTTCTGATCTATGAACTTCCTTGTTAATATATAAACAGTACATGTAAAACGTTTTTCTGAGGTTGGAAAGTACTTTTCTACAAGCAACTAAAATGTAGACTGGAAATTCATATCCTGAGTTCAATTTTGAAAAGAATAATATAAATGGTAAAATGAAATGAGAAACATCAAAATAAATGCTTTTTTGAGAAATGTTTAAAGATGGTTTCACATCTATTTAACAGCACATGTAAAAAAAGTAGTTTTCTCCAAGACAGCAAAAGAATAATATAAATGTTAAAATGAAACTACAAACATAAAAATAAATGCATTTTTGAGAAATGTTTAAACATAGTATCAGATCTATGAATTTTTGTGTTTATATATTAAGACCACTTGTAAAAATTTTAGAGATGTTGGAAAATGTACTTTACACGCAGAAAGTAAAATGTAGATAAAGAAATTCGCATTTCAATTTCCATCTCAAAACATATAAATAATTGATACTATGAACATAGATACATTGAAATAAATGCATTTTAGGAAAAGATTAAACATAGTTTTCACATCTATGAACTTCCTTGTTAATGCATAAACAGTACATGTAAAACGTTTTTCTGAGGTTGCAAAGTACTTTTATACAAGCAACTAAAATGTAGACTGGAAATTCATATCCAGAGTTCAATTTTGAAAAGAATAATATAAATGGTAAAATGAAATGACAAACATAAATGCTTTTTTGAGAAATGTTTAAAGCTGGTTTCACATCTATGTAAAAAAAGTAGTTTTCTCCAGGAAAGCAAAAGAATAACATAAATGTTATAATGAAACTACAAACATAAAAATAAATGCATTTTTGAGAAATGTTTAAACATAGTATCAGATCTATGAATTTTTGTGTTTATATATTAAGACCACTTGTAAAAAGATTAAAGAAGTTGGAAAATATACTTTACACACAGAAAGCAAAATGTAGATAAATAAATTCGCATTTAAATTTCCATCTCAAAACATATAAATAAATGCTAATATGAAGCTAGAAACATTGAATTAAATGCATTTTAGGAAAAAATTAAACATAGATTTCACATCTATGATCTTCCTTGTTAATATATAAACAGTACATGTAAAACGTTTTTCTGAGGTTGGAAAGTACTTTTCTACAAGCAACTAAAATGTAGAATGAAAATTCACATTCAGATTTCAATTTTGAAAAGAATAATATAAATTGTAAAATGAAATGACAAACATCAAAATAAATGCTTTTTTGATAAATGTTTAAACATAGTTTCACATCTATGAATTTTTGTGTTTAAATATTAAGACCACTTGTAAAAAGTTTAAAGAAGTTGGAAAATGTACTTTACACACAGAAAGCAAAATGTAGATAAATAAATTCGCATTTAAATTTCCATCTCAAAACATATAAATAATTGCTAATATGATCCAAGAAACATTGAAATAAATGCATTTTATGAAAAGATTAAACATAGATTTCACATCTATGATCTTCCTTGTTAATATATAAACAGTACATGTAAAACGTTTTTCTGAGGTTGGAAAGTACTTTTCTACAACCAACTAAAATGTAGACTGGAAATTCATATCCAGAATTCAATTTTGAAAAGAATAATATAAATGGTAAAATGAAATGACAAACATCAAAATAAATGCCTTTTTGAGAAATGTTTGAAGCTGGTTTCACATCTATGAAACAGCACATGTAAAAAGAGTAGTTTTCTCCAGGAAAGCAAAAGAATAACGTAAATGTTAAAATGAAACTACAAACATAACAATAAATGCATTTTTGAGAAATGTTTAAACATAGTATCAGATCTATGAATTTTTGTGTTTATATATTAAGACCACTTGTAAAAAGTTTAAAGAAGTTGGAAAATATAGTTTACACTCAGAAAGCAAAATGTAGATAAATAAATTCGCATTTAAATTTCCATCTCAAAACATATAAATAAATGCTAATATGAAGCTAGAAACATTGAATTAAATGCATTTTTGGAAAAAATTAAACATAGTTTTCTCATCTATGAACTTCCTTGTTAATATATAAACAGTACATGTAAAACGTTTTTCTCAGGTTGGAAAGTACTTTTCTACAAGCAACTAAAATGGAGACTGGAAATTCATATCCTGAGTTCAATTTTGAAAAGAATAATATAAATGGTAAAATGAAATGAGAAACATCAAAATAAATGCTTTTTTGAGAAATGTTTAAAGATGGTTTCACATCTATTTAACAGCACATGTAAAAAAAGTAGTTTTCTACAAGACAGCAAAAGAATAATATAAATGTTAAAATGAAACTACAAACATAAAAATAAATGCATTTTTGAGAAATGTTTAAACATAGTTTCACATCTATGAATTTTCGTGTTTAAATATTAAGACCACTTGTAAAAAGTTTAAAGAAGTTGGAAAATGTACTTTACACACAGAAAGCAAAATGTAGATAAATAAATTCGCATTTAAATTTCCATCTCAAAACATATAAATAATTGATACTATGAACATAGATACATTGAAATAAATGCATTTTAGGAAAAGATTAAACATAGTTTTCACATCTATGAACTTCCTTGTTAATGCATAAACAGTACATGTAAAACGTTTTTCTGAGGTTGCAAAGTACTTTTATACAAGCAACTAAAATGTAGACTGAAAATTCACATCCAGAGTTCAATTTTGAAAAGAATAATATAAATGGTAAAATGAAATGACAAACATAAATGCTTTTTTGAGAAATGTTTAAAGCTGGTTTCACATCTATTTAACAGCACATGTAAAAAAAGTAGTTTTCTCCAAGACAGCAAAAGAATAATATAAATGTTAAAATGAAACTACAAACATAAAAATAAATGCATTTTTGAGAAATGTTTAAACATAGTTTCACATCTATGAATTTTCGTGTTTAAATATTAAGACCACTTGTAAAAAGTTTAAAGAAGTTGGAAAATGTACTTTACACACAGAAAGCAAAATGTAGATAAATAAATTCGCATTTAAATTTCCATCTCAAAACATATAAATAATTGCTAATATGATCCAAGAAACATTGAAATAAATGCATTTTATGAAAAGATTAAACATAGATTTCACATCTATGATCTTCCTTGTTAATATATAAACAGTACATGTAAAACGTTTTTCTGAGGTTGGAAAGTACTTTTCTACAACCAACTTAAATGTAGACTGGAAATTCATATCCAGAGTTCAATTTTGAAAAGAATAATATAAATGGTAAAATGAAATGACAAACATAAATGCTTTTTTGAGAAATGTTTAAAGCTGGTTTCACATCTATGAAACTGCACATGTAAAAAAAAGTAGTTTTCTCCAAGACAGCAAAAGAATAATATAAATGTTAAAATGAAACTACAAACATAAAAATAAATGCATTTTTGAGAAATGTTTAAACATAGTTTCACATCTATGAATTTTCGTGTTTAAATATTAAGACCACTTGTAAAAAGTTTAAAGAAGTTGGAAAATGTACTTTACACACAGAAAGCAAAATGTAGATAAATAAATTCGCATTTAAATTTCCATCTCAAAACATATAAATAAATGCTAATATGAAGCTAGAAACATTGAATTAAATGCATTTTAGGAAAAAATTAAACATAGTTTTCTGATCTATGAACTTCCTTGTTAATATATAAACAGTACATGTAAAACGTTTTTCTGAGGTTGGAAAGTACTTTTCTACAAGCAACTAAAATGTAGACTGGAAATTCATATCCTGAGTTCAATTTTGAAAAGAATAATATAAATGGTAAAATGAAATGAGAAACATCAAAATAAATGCTTTTTTGAGAAATGTTTAAAGATGGTTTCACATCTATTTAACAGCACATGTAAAAAAAGTAGTTTTCTCCAAGACAGCAAAAGAATAATATAAATGTTAAAATGAAACTACAAACATAAAAATAAATGCATTTTTGAGAAATGTTTAAACATAGTATCAGATCTATGAATTTTTGTGTTTATATATTAAGACCACTTGTAAAAATTTTAGAGATGTTGGAAAATGTACTTTACACGCAGAAAGTAAAATGTAGATAAAGAAATTCGCATTTAAATTTCCATCTCAAAACATATAAATAATTGCTAATATGATACAAGAAACATTGAAATAAATGCATTTTATGAAAAGATTAAACATAGATTTCACATCTATGATCTTCCTTGTTAATATATAAACAGTACATGTAAAACGTATTTCTGAGGTTGGAAAGTACTTTTCTACAACCAACTTAAATGTAGACTGGAAATTCATATCCAGAGTTCAATTTTGAAAAGAATAATATAAATGGTAAAATGAAATGACAAACATAAATGCTTTTTTAAGAAATGTTTAAAGCTGGTTTCACATCTATGAAACTGCACATGTAAAAAAAAGTAGTTTTCTCCAAGACAGCAAAAGAATAATATAAATGTTAAAATGAAACTACAAACATAAAAATAAATGCATTTTTGAGAAATGTTTAAACATAGTTTCACATCTATGAATTTTCGTGTTTAAATATTAAGACCACTTGTAAAAAGTTTAAAGAAGTTGGAAAATGTACTTTACACACAGAAAGCAAAATGTAGATAAATAAATTCGCATTTAAATTTCCATCTCAAAACATATAAATAAATGCTAATATGAAGCTAGAAACATTGAATTAAATGCATTTTAGGAAAAAATTAAACATAGTTTTCTGATCTATGAACTTCCTTGTTAATATATAAACAGTACATGTAAAACGTTTTTCTGAGGTTGGAAAGTACTTTTCTACAAGCAACTAAAATGTAGACTGGAAATTCATATCCTGAGTTCAATTTTGAAAAGAATAATATAAATGGTAAAATGAAATGAGAAACATCAAAATAAATGCTTTTTTGAGAAATGTTTAAAGATGGTTTCACATCTATTTAACAGCACATGTAAAAAAAGTAGTTTTCTCCAAGACAGCAAAAGAATAATATAAATGTTAAAATGAAACTACAAACATAAAAATAAATGCATTTTTGAGAAATGTTTAAACATAGTATCAGATCTATGAATTTTTGTGTTTATATATTAAGACCACTTGTAAAAATTTTAGAGATGTTGGAAAATGTACTTTACACGCAGAAAGTAAAATGTAGATAAAGAAATTCGCATTTCAATTTCCATCTCAAAACATATAAATAATTGATACTATGAACATAGATACATTGAAATAAATGCATTTTAGGAAAAGATTAAACATAGTTTTCACATCTATGAACTTCCTTGTTAATGCATAAACAGTACATGTAAAACGTTTTTCTGAGGTTGCAATGTACTTTTATACAAGCAACTAAAATGTAGACTGAAAATTCACATCCAGAGTTCAATTTTGAAAAGAATAATATAAATGGTAAAATGAAATGACAAACATCAAAATAAATGCTTTTTTGATAAATGTTTAAACATAGTTTCACATCTATGAATTTTTGTGTTTAAATATTAAGACCACTTGTAAAAAGTTTAGAGATGTTGGAAAATGTACTTTACACGCAGAAAGTAAAATGTAGATAAAGAAATTCGCATTTAAATTTCCATCTCAAAACATAAATAATTGATACTATGAACATAGATACATTGAAATAAATGCATATTAGGAAAAGATTAAACATAGTTTTCACATCTATGAACTTCCTTGTTAATGCATAAACAGTGCATGTAAAACGTTTTTCTGAGGTTCGAAACTACTTTTCTACAAGCAACTAAAATGTAGACTGAAAATTCACATCCAGAGTTCAATTTTGAAAAGAATAATATAAATGGTAAAATGAAATGACAAACATAAATGCTTTTTTGAGAAATGTTTAAAGATGGTTTCACATCTATTTAACAGCACATGTAAAAAAAGTAGTTTTCTCCAAGACAGCAAAAGAATAATATAAATGTTAAAATGAAACTACAAACATAAAAATAAATGCATTTTTGAGAAATGTTGAAACATAGTATCAGATCTATGAATTTTTGTCTTTATATATTAAGACCACTTGTAAAAATTTTAGAGATGTTGGAAAATGTACTTTACACGCAGAAAGTAAAATGTAGATAAAGAAATTCGCATTTAAATTTCCATCTCAAAACATATAAATAATTGATACTATGAACATAGATACATTGAAATAAATGCATTTTAGGAAAAGATTAAACATAGTTTTCACATCTATGAACTTCCTTGTTAATGCATAAACAGTACATGTAAAACGTTTTTCTGAGGTTGCAATGTACTTTTATACAAGCAACTAAAATGTAGACTGAAAATTCACATCCAGAGTTCAATTTTGAAAAGAATAATATAAATGGTAAAATGAAATGACAAACATAAATGCTTTTTTGAGAAATGTTTAAAGCTGGTTTCACATCTATGAAACTGCACATGTTAAAAAAAAGTAGTTTTCTCCAAGACAGCAAAAGAATAATATAAATGTTAAAATGAAACTACAAACATAAAAATAAATGCATTTTTGAGAAATGTTTAAACATAGTTTCACATCTATGAATTTTCGTGTTTAAATATTAAGACCACTTGTAAAAAGTTTAAAGAAGTTGGAAAATGTACTTTACACACAGAAAGCAAAATGTAGATAAATAAATTCGCATTTAAATTTCCATCTCAAAACATATAAATAATTGCTAATATCATCCAAGAAACATTGAAATAAATGCATTTTAGGAAAAGATTCAACATAGATTTCACATCTATGATCTTCCTTGTTAATATATAAACAGTACATGTAAAACGTTTTTCTGAGGTTGGAAAGTACTTTTCTACAACCAACTAAAATGTAGACTGGAAATTCATATCCAGAGTTCAATTTTGAAAAGAATAATATAAATGGTAAAATGAAATGACAAACATAAATGCTTTTTTGAGAAATGTTTAAAGCTGGTTTCACATCTACGAAACAGCACATGTAAAAAAAGTAGTTTTCTCCAGGAAAGCAAAAGAATAACATAAATGTTAAAATGAAACTACAAACATAAAAATAAATGCATTGTTGAGAAATGTTTAAACATAGTTTCACATCGATGAATTTTCGTGTTTAAATATTAAGACCACTTGTAAAAAGTTTAAAGAAGTTGGAAAATGTACTTTACACACAGAAAGCAAAATGTAGATAAATAAATTCGCATTTAAATTTCCATCTCAAAACATATAAATAATTGCTAATATGATCCAAGAAACATTGAAATAAATGCATTTTATGAAAAGATTAAACATAGATTTCACATCTATGATCTTCCTTGTTAATATATAAACAGTACATGTAAAACGTTTTTCTGAGGTTGGAAAGTACTTTTCTACAACCAACTTAAATGTAGACTGGAAATTCATATCCAGAGTTCAATTTTGAAAAGAATAATATAAATGGTAAAATGAAATGACAAACATCAAAATAAATGCCTTTTTGAGAAATGTTTGAAGCTGGTTTCACATCTATGAAACAGCACATGTAAAAAGAGTAGTTTTCTCCAGGAAAGCAAAAGAATAATATAAATGTTAAAATGAAACTACAAACATAAAAATAAATGCATTTTTGAGAAATGTTTAAACATAGTTTCACATCTATTAATTTTTGTGTTTATATATTAAGGCCACTTGTAAAAAGTTTAAAGAAGTTGGAAAATATACTTTACACACAGAAAGCAAAATGTAGATAAATAAATTCGCATTTAAATTTCCATCTCAAAACATATAAATAAATGCTAATATGAAGCTAGAAACATTGAATTAAATGCATTTTAGGAAAAAATTAAACAGTTTTCTCATCTATGAACTTCCTTGTTAATGCATAAACAGTACATGAAAAACGTTTTTCTGAGGTTGGAAAATACTTTTATACAAGCAACTAAAATGTAGACTGAAAATTCACATCCAGAGTTCAATTTTGAAAAGAATAATATAAATGGTAAAATGAAATGACAAACATCAAAATAAATGCTTTTTTGAGAAATGTTTAAAGATGGTTTCACATCTATTTAACAGCACATATAAAAAAAAGTAGTTTTCTCCAAGACAGCAAAAGAATAATATAAATGTTAAAATGAAACTACAAACATAAAAATAAATGCATTTTTGAGAAATGTTTAAACATGGTTTCACATCTATGAATTTTCGTGTTTCAATATATAGACCACTTGCAAAAAGTTTAAAGAAGTTGGAAAATGTACTTTACACACAGAAAGCAAAATGTAGATAAATAAATTCGCATTTAAATTTCCATCTCAAAACATATAAATAATTGCTAATATGATCCAAGAAACATTGAAATAAATGCATTTTATGAAAAGATTAAACATAGATTTCACATCTATGATCTTCCTTGTTAATATATAAACAGTACATGTAAAACGTTTTTCTGAGGTTGGAAAGTACTTTTCTACAACCAACTTAAATGTAGACTGGAAATTCATATCCTGAGTTCAATTTTGAAAAGAATAATATAAATGGTAAAATGAAATGACAAACATCAAAATAAATACTTTTTTGAGAAATGTTTAAAGATGGTTTCACATCTATTTAACAGCACATGTAAAAAAAGTAGTTTTCTCCAAGACAGCAAAAGAATAATATAAATGTTAAAATGAAACTACAAACATAAAAATAAATGCATTTTTGAGAAATGTTTAAACATAGTTTCACATCTATGAATTTTCGTGTTTAAATATTAAGACCACTTGTAAAAAGTTTAAAGAAGTTGGAAAATGTACTTTACACACAGAAAGCAAAATGTAGATAAATAAATTCGCATTTAAATTTCCATCTCAAAACATATAAATAAATGCTAATATGAAGCTAGAAACATTGAATTAAATGCATTTTAGGAAAAAATTAAACATAGTTTTCTGATCTATGAACTTCCTTGTTAATATATAAACAGTACATGTAAAACGTTTTTCTGAGGTTGGAAAGTACTTTTCTACAAGCAACTAAAATGTAGACTGGAAATTCATATCCTGAGTTCAATTTTGAAAAGAATAATATAAATGGTAAAATGAAATGAGAAACATCAAAATAAATGCTTTTTTGAGAAATGTTTAAAGATGGTTTCACATCTATTTAACAGCACATGTAAAAAAAGTAGTTTTCTCCAAGACAGCAAAAGAATAATATAAATGTTAAAATGAAACTACAAACATAAAAATAAATGCATTTTTGAGAAATGTTTAAACATAGTATCAGATCTATGAATTTTTGTGTTTATATATTAAGACCACTTGTAAAAATTTTAGAGATGTTGGAAAATGTACTTTACACGCAGAAAGTAAAATGTAGATAAAGAAATTCGCATTTAAATTTCCATCTCAAAACATATAAATAATTGCTAATATGATACAAGAAACATTGAAATAAATGCATTTTATGAAAAGATTAAACATAGATTTCACATCTATGATCTTCCTTGTTAATATATAAACAGTACATGTAAAACGTATTTCTGAGGTTGGAAAGTACTTTTCTACAACCAACTTAAATGTAGACTGGAAATTCATATCCAGAGTTCAATTTTGAAAAGAATAATATAAATGGTAAAATGAAATGACAAACATAAATGCTTTTTTAAGAAATGTTTAAAGCTGGTTTCACATCTATGAAACTGCACATGTAAAAAAAAGTAGTTTTCTCCAAGACAGCAAAAGAATAATATAAATGTTAAAATGAAACTACAAACATAAAAATAAATGCATTTTTGAGAAATGTTTAAACATAGTTTCACATCTATGAATTTTCGTGTTTAAATATTAAGACCACTTGTAAAAAGTTTAAAGAAGTTGGAAAATGTACTTTACACACAGAAAGCAAAATGTAGATAAATAAATTCGCATTTAAATTTCCATCTCAAAACATATAAATAAATGCTAATATGAAGCTAGAAACATTGAATTAAATGCATTTTAGGAAAAAATTAAACATAGTTTTCTGATCTATGAACTTCCTTGTTAATATATAAACAGTACATGTAAAACGTTTTTCTGAGGTTGGAAAGTACTTTTCTACAAGCAACTAAAATGTAGACTGGAAATTCATATCCTGAGTTCAATTTTGAAAAGAATAATATAAATGGTAAAATGAAATGAGAAACATCAAAATAAATGCTTTTTTGAGAAATGTTTAAAGATGGTTTCACATCTATTTAACAGCACATGTAAAAAAAGTAGTTTTCTCCAAGACAGCAAAAGAATAATATAAATGTTAAAATGAAACTACAAACATAAAAATAAATGCATTTTTGAGAAATGTTTAAACATAGTATCAGATCTATGAATTTTTGTGTTTATATATTAAGACCACTTGTAAAAATTTTAGAGATGTTGGAAAATGTACTTTACACGCAGAAAGTAAAATGTAGATAAAGAAATTCGCATTTCAATTTCCATCTCAAAACATATAAATAATTGATACTATGAACATAGATACATTGAAATAAATGCATTTTAGGAAAAGATTAAACATAGTTTTCACATCTATGAACTTCCTTGTTAATGCATAAACAGTACATGTAAAACGTTTTTCTGAGGTTGCAATGTACTTTTATACAAGCAACTAAAATGTAGACTGAAAATTCACATCCAGAGTTCAATTTTGAAAAGAATAATATAAATGGTAAAATGAAATGACAAACATCAAAATAAATGCTTTTTTGATAAATGTTTAAACATAGTTTCACATCTATGAATTTTTGTGTTTAAATATTAAGACCACTTGTAAAAAGTTTAGAGATGTTGGAAAATGTACTTTACACGCAGAAAGTAAAATGTAGATAAAGAAATTCGCATTTAAATTTCCATCTCAAAACATAAATAATTGATACTATGAACATAGATACATTGAAATAAATGCATATTAGGAAAAGATTAAACATAGTTTTCACATCTATGAACTTCCTTGTTAATGCATAAACAGTGCATGTAAAACGTTTTTCTGAGGTTCGAAACTACTTTTCTACAAGCAACTAAAATGTAGACTGAAAATTCACATCCAGAGTTCAATTTTGAAAAGAATAATATAAATGGTAAAATGAAATGACAAACATAAATGCTTTTTTGAGAAATGTTTAAAGATGGTTTCACATCTATTTAACAGCACATGTAAAAAAAGTAGTTTTCTCCAAGACAGCAAAAGAATAATATAAATGTTAAAATGAAACTACAAACATAAAAATAAATGCATTTTTGAGAAATGTTGAAACATAGTATCAGATCTATGAATTTTTGTCTTTATATATTAAGACCACTTGTAAAAATTTTAGAGATGTTGGAAAATGTACTTTACACGCAGAAAGTAAAATGTAGATAAAGAAATTCGCATTTAAATTTCCATCTCAAAACATATAAATAATTGATACTATGAACATAGATACATTGAAATAAATGCATTTTAGGAAAAGATTAAACATAGTTTTCACATCTATGAACTTCCTTGTTAATGCATAAACAGTACATGTAAAACGTTTTTCTGAGGTTGCAATGTACTTTTATACAAGCAACTAAAATGTAGACTGAAAATTCACATCCAGAGTTCAATTTTGAAAAGAATAATATAAATGGTAAAATGAAATGACAAACATAAATGCTTTTTTGAGAAATGTTTAAAGCTGGTTTCACATCTATGAAACTGCACATGTTAAAAAAAAGTAGTTTTCTCCAAGACAGCAAAAGAATAATATAAATGTTAAAATGAAACTACAAACATAAAAATAAATGCATTTTTGAGAAATGTTTAAACATAGTTTCACATCTATGAATTTTCGTGTTTAAATATTAAGACCACTTGTAAAAAGTTTAAAGAAGTTGGAAAATGTACTTTACACACAGAAAGCAAAATGTAGATAAATAAATTCGCATTTAAATTTCCATCTCAAAACATATAAATAATTGCTAATATCATCCAAGAAACATTGAAATAAATGCATTTTAGGAAAAGATTCAACATAGATTTCACATCTATGATCTTCCTTGTTAATATATAAACAGTACATGTAAAACGTTTTTCTGAGGTTGGAAAGTACTTTTCTACAACCAACTAAAATGTAGACTGGAAATTCATATCCAGAGTTCAATTTTGAAAAGAATAATATAAATGGTAAAATGAAATGACAAACATAAATGCTTTTTTGAGAAATGTTTAAAGCTGGTTTCACATCTACGAAACAGCACATGTAAAAAAAGTAGTTTTCTCCAGGAAAGCAAAAGAATAACATAAATGTTAAAATGAAACTACAAACATAAAAATAAATGCATTGTTGAGAAATGTTTAAACATAGTTTCACATCGATGAATTTTCGTGTTTAAATATTAAGACCACTTGTAAAAAGTTTAAAGAAGTTGGAAAATGTACTTTACACACAGAAAGCAAAATGTAGATAAATAAATTCGCATTTAAATTTCCATCTCAAAACATATAAATAATTGCTAATATGATCCAAGAAACATTGAAATAAATGCATTTTATGAAAAGATTAAACATAGATTTCACATCTATGATCTTCCTTGTTAATATATAAACAGTACATGTAAAACGTTTTTCTGAGGTTGGAAAGTACTTTTCTACAACCAACTTAAATGTAGACTGGAAATTCATATCCAGAGTTCAATTTTGAAAAGAATAATATAAATGGTAAAATGAAATGACAAACATCAAAATAAATGCCTTTTTGAGAAATGTTTGAAGCTGGTTTCACATCTATGAAACAGCACATGTAAAAAGAGTAGTTTTCTCCAGGAAAGCAAAAGAATAATATAAATGTTAAAATGAAACTACAAACATAAAAATAAATGCATTTTTGAGAAATGTTTAAACATAGTTTCACATCTATTAATTTTTGTGTTTATATATTAAGGCCACTTGTAAAAAGTTTAAAGAAGTTGGAAAATATACTTTACACACAGAAAGCAAAATGTAGATAAATAAATTCGCATTTAAATTTCCATCTCAAAACATATAAATAAATGCTAATATGAAGCTAGAAACATTGAATTAAATGCATTTTAGGAAAAAATTAAACAGTTTTCTCATCTATGAACTTCCTTGTTAATGCATAAACAGTACATGAAAAACGTTTTTCTGAGGTTGGAAAATACTTTTATACAAGCAACTAAAATGTAGACTGAAAATTCACATCCAGAGTTCAATTTTGAAAAGAATAATATAAATGGTAAAATGAAATGACAAACATCAAAATAAATGCTTTTTTGAGAAATGTTTAAAGATGGTTTCACATCTATTTAACAGCACATATAAAAAAAAGTAGTTTTCTCCAAGACAGCAAAAGAATAATATAAATGTTAAAATGAAACTACAAACATAAAAATAAATGCATTTTTGAGAAATGTTTAAACATGGTTTCACATCTATGAATTTTCGTGTTTCAATATATAGACCACTTGCAAAAAGTTTAAAGAAGTTGGAAAATGTACTTTACACACAGAAAGCAAAATGTAGATAAATAAATTCGCATTTAAATTTCCATCTCAAAACATATAAATAATTGCTAATATGATCCAAGAAACATTGAAATAAATGCATTTTATGAAAAGATTAAACATAGATTTCACATCTATGATCTTCCTTGTTAATATATAAACAGTACATGTAAAACGTTTTTCTGAGGTTGGAAAGTACTTTTCTACAACCAACTTAAATGTAGACTGGAAATTCATATCCTGAGTTCAATTTTGAAAAGAATAATATAAATGGTAAAATGAAATGACAAACATCAAAATAAATACTTTTTTGAGAAATGTTTAAAGATGGTTTCACATCTATTTAACAGCACATGTAAAAAAAGTAGTTTTCTCCAAGACAGCAAAAGAATAATATAAATGTTAAAATGAAACTACAAACATAAAAATAAATGCATTTTTGAGAAATGTTTAAACATAGTTTCACATCTATGAATTTTCGTGTTTAAATATTAAGACCACTTGTAAAAAGTTTAAAGAAGTTGGAAAATGTACTTTACACACAGAAAGCAAAATGTAGATAAATAAATTCGCATTTAAATTTCCATCTCAAAACATATAAATAATTGATACTATGAACATAGATACATTGAAATAAATGCATTTTAGGAAAAGATTAAACATAGTTTTCACATCTATGAACTTCCTTGTTAATGCATAAACAGTACATGTAAAACGTTTTTCTGAGGTTGCAAAGTACTTTTATACAAGCAACTAAAATGTAGACTGAAAATTCACATCCAGAGTTCAATTTTGAAAAGAATAATATAAATGGTAAAATGAAATGACAAACATAAATGCTTTTTTGAGAATTGTTTAAAGCTGGTTTCACATCTATGAAACTGCACATGTAAAAAAAAGTAGTTTTCTCCAAGACAGCAAAAGAATAATATAAATGTTAAAATGAAACTACAAACATAAAAATAAATGCATTTTTGAGAAATGTTTAAACATAGTTTCACATCTATGAATTTTCGTGTTTAAATATTAAGACCACTTGTAAAAAGTTTAAAGAAGTTGGAAAATGTACTTTACACACAGAAAGCAAAATGTAGATAAATAAATTCGCATTTAAATTTCCATCTCAAAACATATAAATAAATGCTAATATGAAGCTAGAAACATTGAATTAAATGCATTTTAGGAAAAAATTAAACATAGTTTTCTGATCTATGAACTTCCTTGTTAATATATAAACAGTACATGTAAAACGTTTTTCTGAGGTTGGAAAGTACTTTTCTACAAGCAACTAAAATGTAGACTGGAAATTCATATCCTGAGTTCAATTTTGAAAAGAATAATATAAATGGTAAAATGAAATGAGAAACATCAAAATAAATGCTTTTTTGAGAAATGTTTAAAGATGGTTTCACATCTATTTAACAGCACATGTAAAAAAAGTAGTTTTCTCCAAGACAGCAAAAGAATAATATAAATGTTAAAATGAAACTACAAACATAAAAATAAATGCATTTTTTAGAAATGTTTAAACATAGTATCAGATCTATGAATTTTTGTGTTTATATATTAAGACCACTTGTAAAAATTTTAGAGATGTTGGAAAATGTACTTTACACGCAGAAAGTAAAATGTAGATAAAGAAATTCGCATTTAAATTTCCATCTCAAAACATATAAATAATTGATACTATGAACATTGAAATAAATGCATTTTAGGAAAAGATTAAACATAGTTTTCACATCTATGAACTTCCTTGTTAATGCATAAACAGTACATGTAAAACGTTTTTCTGAGGTTGCAAAGTACTTTTATACAAGCAACTAAAATGTAGACTGGAAATTCATATCCAGAGTTCAATTTTGAAAAGAATAATATAAATGGTAAAATGAAATGACAAACATAAATGCTTTTTTGAGAAATGTTTAAAGCTGGTTTCACATCTATGAAACAGCACATGTAAAAAAAGTAGTTTTCTCCAGTAAATCAAAAGAATAACATAAATGTTATAATGAAACTAGAAACATAAAAATAAATGCATTTTTCAGAAATTTTTAAACATAGTATTAGATCTATGAATTTTTGTGTTTATATATTAAGACCACTTGTAAAAAGTTTAAAGAAGTTGGAAAATATACTTTACACGCAGAAAGCAAAATGTAGATAAATAAATTCGCATTTAAATTTCCATCTCAAAACATATAAATAAATGCTAATATGAAGCTAGAAACATTGAATTAAATGCATTTTAGGAAAAAATTAAACAGTTTTCTCATCTATGAACTTCCTTGTTAATGCATAAACAGTACATGAAAAACGTTTTTCTGAGGTTGGAAAGTACTTTTATACAAGCAACTAAAATGTAGACTGAAAATTCACATCCAGAGTTCAATTTTGAAAAGAATAATATAAATGGTAAAATGAAATGACAAACATCAAAATAAATGCTTTTTTGAGAAATGTTTAAAGATGGTTTCACATCTATTTAACAGCACATGTAAAAAAAGTAGTTTTCTCCAAGACAGCAAAAGAATAATATAAATGTTAAAATGAAACTACAAACATAAAAATAAATGCATTTTTGAGAAATGTTTAAACATAGTATCAGATCTATGAATTTTTGTGTTTATATATTAAGACCACTTGTAAAAATTTTAGAGATGTTGGAAAATGTACTTTACACGCAGAAAGTAAAATGTAGATAAAGAAATTCGCATTTCAATTTCCATCTCAAAACATATAAATAATTGATACTATGAACATAGATACATTGAAATAAATGCATTTTAGGAAAAGATTAAACATAGTTTTCACATCTATGAACTTCCTTGTTAATGCATAAACAGTACATGTAAAACGTTTTTCTGAGGTTGCAAAGTTCTTTTATACAAGCAACTAAAATGTAGACTGAAAATTCGCATCCAGAGTTCAATTTTGAAACGAATAATATAAATGGTAAAATGAAATGACAAACATAAATGCTTTTTTGAGAAATGTTTAAAGTTGGTTTCACATCTATGAAACTGCACATGTTAAAAAAAAGTAGTTTTCTCCAAGACAGCAAAAGAATAATATAAATGTTAAAATGAAACTACAAACATAAAAATAAATGCATTTTTGAGAACTGTTTAAACATAGTTTCACATCTATGAATTTTCGTGTTTAAATGTTAAGACCACTTGTAAAAAGTTTAAAGAAGTTGGAAAATGTACTTTACACACAGAAAGCAAAATGTAGATAAATAAATTCGCATTTAAATTTCCATCTCAAAACATATAAATAATTGCTAATATCATCAAAGAAACATTGAAATAAATGCATTTTAGGAAAAGATTAAACATAGATTTCACATCTATTAACTTCCTTGTTAATATATAAACAGTACATGTAAAACGTTTTTCTGAGGTTGGAAAGTACTTTTCTACAACCAACTAAAATGTAGACTGGAAATTCATATCCAGAGTTCAATTTTGAAAAGAATAATATAAATGGTAAAATGAAATGACAAACATAAATGCTTTTTTGAGAAATGTTTAAAGCTGGTTTCACATCTATGAAACAGCACATGTAAAAAAAGTAGTTTTCTCCAGGAAAGCAAAAGAATAACATAAATGTTATAATGAAACTACAAACATAAAAATAAATGCATTTTTGAGAAATGTTTAAACATAGTATCAGATCTATGAATTTTTGTGTTTATATATTAAGACCACTTGTAAAAAGTTTAAAGAAGTTGGAAAATATACTTTACACACAGAAAGCAAAATGTAGATAAATAAATTCGCATTTAAATTTCCATCTCAAAACATATAAATAAATGCTAATATGAAGCTAGAAACATTGAATTAAATGCATTTTAGGAAAAAATTAAACAGTTTTCTCATCTATGAACTTCCTTGTTAATGCATAAACAGTACATGAAAAACGTTTTTCTGAGGTTGGAAAATACTTTTATACAAGCAACTAAAATGTAGACTGAAAATTCACATCCAGAGTTCAATTTTGAAAAGAATAATATAAATGGTAAAATGAAATGACAAACATCAAAATAAATGCCTTTTTGAGAAATGTTTGAAGCTGGTTTCACATCTATGAAACAGCACATGTAAAAAGAGTAGTTTTCTCCAGGAAAGCAAAAGAATAATATAAATGTTAAAATGAAACTACAAACATAAAAATAAATGCATTTTTGAGAAATGTTTAAACATAGTTTCACATCTATGAATTTTTGTGTTTATATATTAAGACCACTTGTAAAAAGTTTAAAGAAGTTGGAAAATATACTTTACACACAGAAAGCAAAATGTAGATAAATAAATTCGCATTTAAATTTCCATCTCAAAACATATAAATAATTGCTAATATCATCCAAGAAACATTGAAATAAATGCATTTTATGAAAAGATTAAACATAGATTTCACATCTATGATCTTCCTTGTTAATATATAAACAGTACATGTAAAACGTTTTTCTGAGGTTGGAAAGTACTTTTCTACAACCAACTTAAATGTAGACTGGAAATTCATATCCAGAGTTCAATTTTGAAAAGAATAATATAAATGGTAAAATGAAATGACAAACATAAATGCTTTTTTGAGAAATGTTTGAAGCTGGTTTCACATCTATGAAACAGCACATGTAAAAAGAGTAGTTTTCTCCAGGAAAGCAAAAGAATAACATAAATGTTAAAATGAAACTACAAACATAACAATAAATGCATTTTTGAGAAATGTTTAAACATAGTATCAGATCTATGAATTTTTGTGTTTATATATTATGACCACTTGTAAAAAGTTTAAAGAAGTTGGAAAATATAGTTTACACACAGAAAGCAAAATGTAGATAAATAAATTCGCATTTAAATTTCCATCTCAAAACATATAAATAAATGCTAATATGAAGCTAGAAACATTGAATTAAATGCATTTTAGGAAAAAATTAAACATAGTTTTCTCATCTATGAACTTCCTTGTTAATATATAAACAGTACATGTAAAACGTTTTTCTGAGGTTGGAAAGTACTTTTCTACAAGCAACCAAAATGTAGACTGGAAATTCATATCCTGAGTTCAATTTTGAAAAGAATAATATAAATGGTAAAATGAAATGACAAACATCAAAATAAATACTTTTTTGAGAAATGTTTAAAGATGGTTTCACATCTATTTAACAGCACATGTAAAAAAAGTAGTTTTCTCCAAGACAGCAAAAGAATAATATAAATGTTAAAATGAAACTACAAACATAAAAATAAATGCATTTTTGAGAAATGTTTAAACATAGTTTCACATCTATGAATTTTCGTGTTTAAATATTAAGACCACTTGTAAAAAGTTTAAAGAAGTTGGAAAATGTACTTTACACACAGAAAGCAAAATGTAGATAAATAAATTCGCATTTAAATTTCCATCTCAAAACATATAAATAATTGATACTATGAACATAGATACATTGAAATAAATGCATTTTAGGAAAAGATTAAACATAGTTTTCACATCTATGAACTTCCTTGTTAATGCATAAACAGTACATGTAAAACGTTTTTCTGAGGTTGCAAAGTACTTTTATACAAGCAACTAAAATGTAGACTGAAAATTCACATCCAGAGTTCAATTTTGAAAAGAATAATATAAATGGTAAAATGAAATGACAAACATAAATGCTTTTTTGAGAATTGTTTAAAGCTGGTTTCACATCTATGAAACTGCACATGTAAAAAAAAGTAGTTTTCTCCAAGACAGCAAAAGAATAATATAAATGTTAAAATGAAACTACAAACATAAAAATAAATGCATTTTTGAGAAATGTTTAAACATAGTTTCACATCTATGAATTTTCGTGTTTAAATATTAAGACCACTTGTAAAAAGTTTAAAGAAGTTGGAAAATGTACTTTACACACAGAAAGCAAAATGTAGATAAATAAATTCGCATTTAAATTTCCATCTCAAAACATATAAATAAATGCTAATATGAAGCTAGAAACATTGAATTAAATGCATTTTAGGAAAAAATTAAACATAGTTTTCTGATATATGAACTTCCTTGTTAATATATAAACAGTACATGTAAAACGTTTTTCTGAGGTTGGAAAGTACTTTTCTACAAGCAACTAAAATGTAGACTGGAAATTCATATCCTGAGTTCAATTTTGAAAAGAATAATATAAATGGTAAAATGAAATGAGAAACATCAAAATAAATGCTTTTTTGAGAAATGTTTAAAGATGGTTTCACATCTATTTAACAGCACATGTAAAAAAAGTAGTTTTCTCCAAGACAGCAAAAGAATAATATAAATGTTAAAATGAAACTACAAACATAAAAATAAATGCATTTTTGAGAAATGTTTAAACATAGTATCAGATCTATGAATTTTTGTGTTTATATATTAAGACCACTTGAAAAATTTTAGAGATGTTGGAAAATGTACTTTACACGCAGAAAGTAAAATGTAGATAAAGAAATTCACATTTCAATTTCCATCTCAAAACATATAAATAATTGATACTATGAACATAGATACATTGAAATAAATGCATTTTAGGAAAAGATTAAACATAGTTTTCACATCTATGAACTTCCTTGTTAATGCATAAACAGTACATGTAAAACGTTTTTCTGAGGTTGCAAAGTACTTTTATACAAGCAACTAAAATGTAGACTGGAAATTCATATCCAGAGTTCAATTTTGAAAAGAATAATATAAATGGTAAAATGAAATGAGAAACATCAAAATAAATGCTTTTTTGAGAAATGTTTAAAGATGGTTTCACATCTATTTAACAGCACATGTAAAAAAAGTAGTTTTCTCCAAGACAGCAAAAGAATAATATAAATGTTAAAATGAAACTACAAACATAAAAATAAATGCATTTTTGAGAAATGTTTAAACATAGTTTCACATCTATGAATTTTCGTGTTTAAATATTAAGACCACTTGTAAAAAGTTTAAAGAAGTTGGAAAATGTACTTTACACACAGAAAGCAAAATGTAGATAAATAAATTCGCATTTAAATTTCCATCTCAAAACATATAAATAATTGATACTATGAACATAGATACATTGAAATAAATGCATTTTAGGAAAAGATTAAACATAGTTTTCACATCTATGAACTTCCTTGTTAATGCATAAACAGTACATGTAAAACGTTTTTCTGAGGTTGCAAAGTACTTTTATACAAGCAACTAAAATGTAGACTGAAAATTCACATCCAGAGTTCAATTTTGAAAAGAATAATATAAATGGTAAAATGAAATGACAAACATAAATGCTTTTTTGAGAAATGTTTAAAGCTGGTTTCACATCTATGAAACTGCACATGTAAAAAAAAGTAGTTTTCTCCAAGACAGCAAAAGAATAATATAAATGTTAAAATGAAACTACAAACATAAAAATAAATGCATTTTTGAGAAATGTTTAAACATAGTTTCACATCTATGAATTTTCGTGTTTAAATATTAAGACCACTTGTAAAAAGTTTAAAGAAGTTGGAAAATGTACTTTACACTCAGAAAGCAAAATGTAGATAAATAAATTCGCATTTAAATTTCCATCTCAAAACATATAAATAAATGCTAATATGAAGCTAGAAACATTGAATTAAATGCATTTTAGGAAAAAATTAAACAGTTTTCTCATCTATGAACTTCCTTGTTAATGCATAAACAGTACATGTAAAACGTTTTTCTGAGGTTGCAAAGTACTTTTATACAAGCAACTAAAATGTAGACTGAAAATTCACATCCAGAGTTCAATTTTGAAAAGAATAATATAAATGGTAAAATGAAATGACAAACATAAATGCTTTTTTGAGAATTGTTTAAAGCTGGTTTCACATCTATGAAACTGCACATGTAAAAAAAAGTAGTTTTCTCCAAGACAGCAAAAGAATAATATAAATGTTAAAATGAAACTACAAACATAAAAATAAATGCATTTTTGAGAAATGTTTAAACATAGTTTCACATCTATGAATTTTCGTGTTTAAATATTAAGACCACTTGTAAAAAGTTTAAAGAAGTTGGAAAATGTACTTTACACACAGAAAGCAAAATGTAGATAAATAAATTCGCATTTAAATTTCCATCTCAAAACATATACATAAATGCTAATATGAAGCTAGAAACATTGAATTAAATGCATTTTAGGAAAAAATTAAACATAGTTTTCTGATCTATGAACTTCCTTGTTAATATATAAACAGTACATGTAAAACGTTTTTCTGAGGTTGGAAAGTACTTTTCTACAAGCAACTAAAATGTAGACTGGAAATTCATATCCTGAGTTCAATTTTGAAAAGAATAATATAAATGGTAAAATGAAATGAGAAACATCAAAATAAATGCTTTTTTGAGAAATGTTTAAAGATGGTTTCACATCTATTTAACAGCACATGTAAAAAAAGTAGTTTTCTCCAAGACAGCAAAAGAATAATATAAATGTTAAAATGAAACTACAAACATAAAAATAAATGCATTTTTGAGAAATGTTTAAACATAGTATCAGATCTATGAATTTTTGTGTTTATATATTAAGACCACTTGTAAAAATTTTAGAGATGTTGGAAAATGTACTTTACACGCAGAAAGTAAAATGTAGATAAAGAAATTCGCATTTCAATTTCCATCTCAAAACATATAAATAATTGATACTATGAACATAGATAC
Source organism: Narcine bancroftii (assembly GCF_036971445.1). Classification (NCBI taxonomy): domain Eukaryota; kingdom Metazoa; phylum Chordata; class Chondrichthyes; order Torpediniformes; family Narcinidae; genus Narcine; species Narcine bancroftii. The sequence goes on along the minus strand of NC_091475.1, from coordinate 65,955,903 downwards.
ATTGAAATAAATGCATTTTAGGAAAAGATTAAACATAGTTTTCACATCTATGAACTTCCTTGTTAATGCATAAACAGTACATGTAAAACGTTTTTCTGAGGTTGCAAAGTACTTTTATACAAGCAACTAAAATGTAGACTGGAAATTCAAATCCAGAGTTCAATTTTGAAAAGAATAATATAAATGGTAAAATGAAATGACAAACATAAATGCTTTTTTGAGAAATGTTTAAAGCTGGTTTCACATCTATGTAAAAAAAGTAGTTTTCTCCAGGAAAGCAAAAGAATAACATAAATGTTATAATGAAACTACAAACATAAAAATAAATGCATTTTTGAGAAATGTTTAAACATAGTATCAGATCTATGAATTTTTGTGTTTATATATTAAGACCACTTGTAAAAAGATTAAAGAAGTTGGAAAATATACTTTACACACAGAAAGCAAAATGTAGATAAATAAATTCGCATTTAAATTTCCATCTCAAAACATATAAATAAATGCTAATATGAAGCTAGAAACATTGAATTAAATGCATTTTAGGAAAAAATTAAACAGTTTTCTCATCTATGAACTTCCTTGTTAATATATAAACAGTACATGAAAAACGTTTTTCTGAGATTGGAAAGTACTTTTCTACAAGCAACTAAAATGTAGAATGAAAATTCACATTCAGATTTCAATTTTGAAAAGAATAATATAAATTGTAAAATGAAATGACAAACATCAAAATAAATGCTTTTTTGATAAATGTTTAAACATAGTTTCACATCTATGAATTTTTGTGTTTAAATATTAAGACCACTTGTAAAAAGTTTAAAGAAGTTGGAAAATGTACTTTACACACAGAAAGCAAAATGTAGATAAATAAATTCGCATTTAAATTTCCATCTCAAAACATATAAATAATTGCTAATATGATCCAAGAAACATTGAAATAAATGCATTTTATGAAAAGATTAAACATAGATTTCACATCTATGATCTTCCTTGTTAATATATAAACAGTACATGTAAAACGTTTTTCTGAGGTTGGAAAGTACTTTTCTACAACCAACTAAAATGTAGACTGGAAATTCATATCCAGAATTCAATTTTGAAAAGAATAATATAAATGGTAAAATGAAATGACAAACATCAAAATAAATGCCTTTTTGAGAAATGTTTCAAGCTGGTTTCACATCTATGAAACAGCACATGTAAAAAGAGTAGTTTTCTCCAGGAAAGCAAAAGAATAACATAAATGTTAAAATGAAACTACAAACATAACAATAAATGCATTTTTGAGAAATGTTTAAACATAGTATCAGATCTATGAATTTTTGTGTTTATATATTAAGACCACTTGTAAAAAGTTTAAAGGAGTTGGAAATTATAGTTTACACTCATAAAGCAAAATGTAGATAAATAAATTCGCATTTAAATTTCCATCTCAAAACATATAAATAAATGCTAATATGAAGCTAGAAACATTGAATTAAATGCATTTTAGGAAAAAATTAAACATAGTTTTCTCATCTATGAACTTCCTTGTTAATATATAAACAGTACATGTAAAACGTTTTTCTGAGGTTGGAAAGTACTTTTCTACAAGCAACCAAAATGTAGACTGGAAATTCATATCCTGAGTTCAATTTTGAAAAGAATAATATAAATGGTAAAATGAAATGACAAACATCAAAATAAATACTTTTTTGAGAAATGTTTAAAGATGGTTTCACATCTATTTAACAGCACATGTAAAAAAAGTAGTTTTCTCCAAGACAGCAAAAGAATAATATAAATGTTAAAATGAAACTACAAACATAAAAATAAATGCATTTTTGAGAAATGTTTAAACATAGTTTCACATCTATGAATTTTCGTGTTTAAATATTAAGACCACTTGTAAAAAGTTTAAAGAAGTTGGAAAATGTACTTTACACACAGAAAGCAAAATGTAGATAAATAAATTCGCATTTAAATTTCCATCTCAAAACATATAAATAATTGATACTATGAACATAGATACATTGAAATAAATGCATTTTAGGAAAAGATTAAACATAGTTTTCACATCTATGAACTTCCTTGTTAATGCATAAACAGTACATGTAAAACGTTTTTCTGAGGTTGCAAAGTACTTTTATACAAGCAACTAAAATGTAGACTGAAAATTCACATCCAGAGTTCAATTTTGAAAAGAATAATATAAATGGTAAAATGAAATGACAAACATAAATGCTTTTTTGAGAATTGTTTAAAGCTGGTTTCACATCTATGAAACTGCACATGTAAAAAAAAGTAGTTTTCTCCAAGACAGCAAAAGAATAATATAAATGTTAAAATGAAACTACAAACATAAAAATAAATGCATTTTTGAGAAATGTTTAAACATAGTTTCACATCTATGAATTTTCGTGTTTAAATATTAAGACCACTTGTAAAAAGTTTAAAGAAGTTGGAAAATGTACTTTACACACAGAAAGCAAAATGTAGATAAATAAATTCGCATTTAAATTTCCATCTCAAAACATATAAATAATTGCTAATATGATCCAAGAAACATTGAAATAAATGCATTTTATGAAAAGATTAAACATAGATTTCACATCTATGATCTTCCTTGTTAATATATAAACAGTACATGTAAAACGTTTTTCTGAGGTTGGAAAGTACTTTTCTACAACCAACTTAAATGTAGACTGGAAATTCATATCCAGAGTTCAATTTTGAAAAGAATAATATAAATGGTAAAATGAAATGACAAACATAAATGCTGTTTTGAGAAATGTTTAAAGCTGGTTTCACATCTATGAAACTGCACATGTAAAAAAAAGTAGTTTTCTCCAAGACAGCAAAAGAATAATATAAATGTTAAAATGAAACTACAAACATAAAAATAAATGCATTTTTGAGAAATGTTTAAACATAGTATCAGATCTATGAATTTTTGTGTTTATATATTAAGACCACTTGTAAAAATTTTAGAGATGTTGGAAAATGTACTTTACACGCAGAAAGTAAAATGTAGATAAAGAAATTCGCATTTAAATTTCCATCTCAAAACATATAAATAATTGCTAATATGATCCAAGAAACATTGAAATAAATGCATTTTATGAAAAGATTAAACATAGATTTCACATCTATGATCTTCCTTGTTAATATATAAACAGTACATGTAAAACGTTTTTCTGAGGTTGGAAAGTACTTTTCTAAAACCAACTTAAATGTAGACTGGAAATTCATATCCAGAGTTCAATTTTGAAAAGAATAATATAAATGGTAAAATGAAATGACAAACATAAATGCTTTTTTAAGAAATGTTTAAAGCTGGTTTCACATCTATGAAACTGCACATGTAAAAAAAAGTAGTTTTCTCCAAGACAGCAAAAGAATAATATAAATGTTAAAATGAAACTACAAACATAAAAATAAATGCATTTTTGAGAAATGTTTAAACATAGTTTCACATCTATGAATTTTCGTGTTTAAATATTAAGACCACTTGTAAAAAGTTTAAAGAAGTTGGAAAATGTACTTTACACACAGAAAGCAAAATGTAGATAAATAAATTCGCATTTAAATTTCCATCTCAAAACATATAAATAAATGCTAATATGAAGCTAGAAACATTGAATTAAATGCATTTTAGGAAAAAATTAAACATAGTTTTCTGATCTATGAACTTCCTTGTTAATATATAAACAGTACATGTAAAACGTTTTTCTGAGGTTGGAAAGTACTTTTCTACAAGCAACTAAAATGTAGACTGGAAATTCATATCCTGAGTTCAATTTTGAAAAGAATAATATAAATGGTAAAATGAAATGAGAAACATCAAAATAAATGCTTTTTTGAGAAATGTTTAAAGATGGTTTCACATCTATTTAACAGCACATGTAAAAAAAGTAGTTTTCTCCAAGACAGCAAAAGAATAATATAAATGTTAAAATGAAACTACAAACATAAAAATAAATGCATTTTTGAGAAATGTTTAAACATAGTATCAGATCTATGAATTTTTGTGTTTATATATTAAGACCACTTGTAAAAATTTTAGAGATGTTGGAAAATGTACTTTACACGCAGAAAGTAAAATGTAGATAAAGAAATTCGCATTTCAATTTCCATCTCAAAACATATAAATAATTGATACTATGAACATAGATACATTGAAATAAATGCATTTTAGGAAAAGATTAAACATAGTTTTCACATCTATGAACTTCCTTGTTAATGCATAAACAGTACATGTAAAACGTTTTTCTGAGGTTGCAAAGTACTTTTATACAAGCAACTAAAATGTAGACTGGAAATTCATATCCAGAGTTCAATTTTGAAAAGAATAATATAAATGGTAAAATGAAATGACAAACATAAATGCTTTTTTGAGAAATGTTTAAAGCTGGTTTCACATCTATGTAAAAAAAGTAGTTTTCTCCAGGAAAGCAAAAGAATAACATAAATGTTATAATGAAACTACAAACATAAAAATAAATGCATTTTTGAGAAATGTTTAAACATAGTATCAGATCTATGAATTTTTGTGTTTATATATTAAGACCACTTGTAAAAAGATTAAAGAAGTTGGAAAATATACTTTACACACAGAAAGCAAAATGTAGATAAATAAATTCGCATTTAAATTTCCATCTCAAAACATATAAATAAATGCTAATATGAAGCTAGAAACATTGAATTAAATGCATTTTAGGAAAAAATTAAACAGTTTTCTCATCTATGAACTTCCTTGTTAATATATAAACAGTACATGAAAAACGTTTTTCTGAGATTGGAAAGTACTTTTCTACAAGCAACTAAAATGTAGAATGAAAATTCACATTCAGATTTCAATTTTGAAAAGAATAATATAAATTGTAAAATGAAATGACAAACATCAAAATAAATGCTTTTTTGATAAATGTTTAAACATAGTTTCACATCTATGAATTTTTGTGTTTAAATATTAAGACCACTTGTAAAAAGTTTAAAGAAGTTGGAAAATGTACTTTACACACAGAAAACAAAATGTAGATAAATAAATTCGCATTTAAATTTCCATCTCAAATCATATAAATAATTGCTAATATGATCCAAGAAACATTGAAATAAATGCATTTTATGAAAAGATTAAACATAGATTTCACATCTATGATCTTCCTTGTTAATATATAAACAGTACATGTAAAACGTTTTTCTGAGGTTGGAAAGTACTTTTCTACAACCAACTAAAATGTAGACTGGAAATTCATATCCAGAATTCAATTTTGAAAAGAATAATATAAATGGTAAAATGAAATGACAAACATCAAAATAAATGCCTTTTTGAGAAATGTTTGAAGCTGGTTTCACATCTATGAAACAGCACATGTAAAAAGAGTAGTTTTCTCCAGGAAAGCAAAAGAATAACATAAATGTTAAAATGAAACTACAAACATAACAATAAATGCATTTTTGAGAAATGTTTAAACATAGTATCAGATCTATGAATTTTTGTGTTTATATATTAAGACCACTTGTAAAAAGTTTAAAGAAGTTGGAAAATATAGTTTACACTCAGAAAGCAAAATGTAGATAAATAAATTCGCATTTAAATTTCCATCTCAAAACATATAAATAAATGCTAATATGAAGCTAGAAACATTGAATTAAATGCATTTTTGGAAAAAATTAAACATAGTTTTCTCATCTATGAACTTCCTTGTTAATATATAAACAGTACATGTAAAACGTTTTTCTCAGGTTGGAAAGTACTTTTCTACAAGCAACTAAAATGGAGACTGGAAATTCATATCCTGAGTTCAATTTTGAAAAGAATAATATAAATGGTAAAATGAAATGAGAAACATCAAAATAAATGCTTTTTTGAGAAATGTTTAAAGATGGTTTCACATCTATTTAACAGCACATGTAAAAAAAGTAGTTTTCTCCAAGACAGCAAAAGAATAATATAAATGTTAAAATGAAACTACAAACATAAAAATAAATGCATTTTTGAGAAATGTTTAAACATAGTTTCACATCTATGAATTTTCGTGTTTAAATATTAAGACAACTTGTAAAAAGTTTAAAGAAGTTGGAAAATGTACTTTACACACAGAAAGCAAAATGTAGATAAATAAATTCGCATTTAAATTTCCATCTCAAAACATATAAATAATTGATACTATGAACATAGATACATTGAAATAAATGCATTTTAGGAAAAGATTAAACATAGTTTTCACATCTATGAACTTCCTTGTTAATGCATAAACAGTACATGTAAAACGTTTTTCTGAGGTTGCAAAGTACTTTTATACAAGCAACTAAAATGTAGACTGAAAATTCACATCCAGAGTTCAATTTTGAAAAGAATAATATAAATGGTAAAATGAAATGACAAACATAAATGCTTTTTTGAGAAATGTTTAAAGCTGGTTTCACATCTATTTAACAGCACATGTAAAAAAAGTAGTTTTCTCCAAGACAGCAAAAGAATAATATAAATGTTAAAATGAAACTACAAACATAAAAATAAATGCATTTTTGAGAAATGTTTAAACATAGTTTCACATCTATGAATTTTCGTGTTTAAATATTAAGACCACTTGTAAAAAGTTTAAAGAAGTTGGAAAATGTACTTTACACACAGAAAGCAAAATGTAGATAAATAAATTCGCATTTAAATTTCCATCTCAAAACATATAAATAATTGCTAATATGATCCAAGAAACATTGAAATAAATGCATTTTATGAAAAGATTAAACATAGATTTCACATCTATGATCTTCCTTGTTAATATATAAACAGTACATGTAAAACGTTTTTCTGAGGTTGGAAAGTACTTTTCTACAACCAACTTAAATGTAGACTGGAAATTCATATCCAGATTTCAATTTTGAAAAGAATAATATAAATGGTAAAATGAAATGACAAACATAAATGCTTTTTTGAGAAATGTTTAAAGCTGGTTTCACATCTATGAAACTGCACATGTAAAAAAAAGTAGTTTTCTCCAAGACAGCAAAAGAATAATATAAATGTTAAAATGAAACTACAAACATAAAAATAAATGCATTTTTGAGAAATGTTTAAACATAGTTTCACATCTATGAATTTTCGTGTTTAAATATTAAGACCACTTGTAAAAAGTTTAAAGAAGTTGGAAAATGTACTTTACACACAGAAAGCAAAATGTAGATAAATAAATTCGCATTTAAATTTCCATCTCAAAACATATAAATAAATGCTAATATGAAGCTAGAAACATTGAATTAAATGCATTTTAGGAAAAAATTAAACATAGTTTTCTGATCTATGAACTTCCTTGTTAATATATAAACAGTACATGTAAAACGTTTTTCTGAGGTTGGAAAGTACTTTTCTACAAGCAACTAAAATGTAGACTGGAAATTCATATCCTGAGTTCAATTTTGAAAAGAATAATATAAATGGTAAAATGAAATGAGAAACATCAAAATAAATGCTTTTTTGAGAAATGTTTAAAGATGGTTTCACATCTATTTAACAGCACATGTAAAAAAAGTAGTTTTCTCCAAGACAGCAAAAGAATAATATAAATGTTAAAATGAAACTACAAACATAAAAATAAATGCATTTTTGAGAAATGTTTAAACATAGTATCAGATCTATGAATTTTTGTGTTTATATATTAAGACCACTTGTAAAAATTTTAGAGATGTTGGAAAATGTACTTTACACGCAGAAAGTAAAATGTAGATAAAGAAATTCGCATTTAAATTTCCATCTCAAAACATATAAATAATTGCTAATATGATCCAAGAAACATTGAAATAAATGCATTTTATGAAAAGATTAAACATAGATTTCACATCTATGATCTTCCTTGTTAATATATAAACAGTACATGTAAAACGTTTTTCTGAGGTTGGAAAGTACTTCTCTACAACCAACTTAAATGTAGACTGGAAATTCATATCCAGAATTCAATTTTGAAAAGAATAATATAAATGGTAAAATGAAATGACAAACATAAATGCTTTTTTAAGAAATGTTTAAAGCTGGTTTCACATCTATGAAACTGCACATGTAAAAAAAAGTAGTTTTCTCCAAGACAGCAAAAGAATAATATAAATGTTAAAATGAAACTACAAACATAAAAATAAATTCCTTTTTTAGAAATGTTTAAACATAGTTTCACATCTATGAATTTTCGTGTTTAAATATTAAGACCACTTGTAAAAAGTTTAAAGAAGTTGGAAAATGTACTTTACACACAGAAAGCAAAATGTAGATAAATAAATTCGCATTTAAATTTCCATCTCAAAACATATAAATAAATGCTAATATGAAGCTAGAAACATTGAATTAAATGCATTTTAGGAAAAAATTAAACATAGTTTTCTGATCTATGAACTTCCTTGTTAATATATAAACAGTACATGTAAAACGTTTTTCTGAGGTTGGAAAGTACTTTTCTACAAGCAACTAAAATGTAGACTGGAAATTCATATCCTGAGTTCAATTTTGAAAAGAATAATATAAATGGTAAAATGAAATGAGAAACATCAAAATAAATGCTTTTTTGAGAAATGTTTAAAGATGGTTTCACATCTATTTAACAGCACATGTAAAAAAAGTAGTTTTCTCCAAGACAGCAAAAGAATAATATAAATGTTAAAATGAAACTACAAACATAAAAATAAATGCATTTTTGAGAAATGTTTAAACATAGTATCAGATCTATGAATTTTTGTGTTTATATATTAAGACCACTTGTAAAAATTTTAGAGATGTTGGAAAATGTACTTTACACGCAGAAAGTAAAATGTAGATAAAGAAATTCGCATTTCAATTTCCATCTCAAAACATATAAATAATTGATACTATGAACATAGATACATTGAAATAAATGCATTTTAGGAAAAGATTAAACATAGTTTTCACATCTATGAACTTCCTTGTTAATGCATAAACAGTACATGTAAAACGTTTTTCTGAGGTTGGAAAGTACTTTTCTACAAGCAACTAAAATGTAGACTGGAAATTCATATCCAGAGTTCAATTTTGAAAAGAATAATATAAATGGTAAAATGAAATGACAAACATAAATGCTTTTTTGAGAAATGTTTAAAGCTGGTTTCACATCTATGTAAAAAAAGTAGTTTTCTCCAGGAAAGCAAAAGAATAACATAAATGTTATAATGAAACTACAAACATAAAAATAAATGCATTTTTGAGAAATGTTTAAACATAGTATCAGATCTATGAATTTTTGTGTTTATATATTAAGACCACTTGTAAAAAGATTAAAGAAGTTGGAAAATATACTTTACACACAGAAAGCAAAATGTAGATAAATAAATTCGCATTTAAATTTCCATCTCAAAACATATAAATAAATGCTAATATGAAGCTAGAAACATTGAATTAAATGCATTTTAGGAAAAAATTAAACAGTTTTCTCATCTATGAACTTCCTTGTTAATATATAAACAGTACATGAAAAACGTTTTTCTGAGATTGGAAAGTACTTTTCTACAAGCAACTAAAATGTAGAATGAAAATTCACATTCAGATTTCAATTTTGAAAAGAATAATATAAATTGTAAAATGAAATGACAAACATCAAAATAAATGCTTTTTTGATAAATGTTTAAACATAGTTTCACATCTATGAATTTTTGTGTTTAAATATTAAGACCACTTGTAAAAAGTTTAAAGAAGTTGGAAAATGTACTTTACACACAGAAAGCAAAATGTAGATAAATAAATTCGCATTTAAATTTCCATCTCAAAACATATAAATAATTGCTAATATGATCCAAGAAACATTGAAATAAATGCATTTTATGAAAAGATTAAACATAGATTTCACATCTATGATCTTCCTTGTTAATATATAAACAGTACATGTAAAACGTTTTTCTGAGGTTGGAAAGTACTTTTCTACAACCAACTAAAATGTAGACTGGAAATTCATATCCAGAATTCAATTTTGAAAAGAATAATATAAATGGTAAAATGAAATGACAAACATCAAAATAAATGCCTTTTTGAGAAATGTTTGAAGCTGGTTTCACATCTATGAAACAGCACATGTAAAAAGAGTAGTTTTCTCCAGGAAAGCAAAAGAATAACATAAATGTTAAAATGAAACTACAAACATAACAATAAATGCATTTTTGAGAAATGTTTAAACATAGTATCAGATCTATGAATTTTTGTGTTTATATATTAAGACCACTTGTAAAAAGTTTAAAGAAGTTGGAAAATATAGTTTACACTCAGAAAGCAAAATGTAGATAAATAAATTCGCATTTAAATTTCCATCTCAAAACATATAAATAAATGCTAATATGAAGCTAGAAACATTGAATTAAATGCATTTTAGGAAAAAATTAAACATAGTTTTCTCATCTATGAACTTCCTTGTTAATATATAAACAGTACATGTAAAACGTTTTTCTCAGGTTGGAAAGTACTTTTCTACAAGCAACTAAAATGGAGACTGGAAATTCATATCCTGAGTTCAATTTTGAAAAGAATAATATAAATGGTAAAATGAAATGAGAAACATCAAAATAAATGCTTTTTTGAGAAATGTTTAAAGATGGTTTCACATCTATTTAACAGCACATGTAAAAAAAGTAGTTTTCTCCAAGACAGCAAAAGAATAATATAAATGTTAAAATGAAACTACAAACATAAAAATAAATGCATTTTTGAGAAATGTTTAAACATAGTATCAGATCTATGAATTTTTGTGTTTATATATTAAGACCACTTGTAAAAATTTTAGAGATGTTGGAAAATGTACTTTACACGCAGAAAGTAAAATGTAGATAAAGAAATTCGCATTTCAATTTCCATCTCAAAACATATAAATAATTGATACTATGAACATAGATACATTGAAATAAATGCATTTTAGGAAAAGATTAAACATAGTTTTCACATCTATGAACTTCCTTGTTAATGCATAAACAGTACATGTAAAACGTTTTTCTGAGGTTGCAAAGTACTTTTATACAAGCAACTAAAATGTAGACTGAAAATTCACATCCAGAGTTCAATTTTGAAAAGAATAATATAAATGGTAAAATGAAATGACAAACATAAATGCTTTTTTGAGAAATGTTTAAAGCTGGTTTCACATCTATGAAACTGCACATGTTAAAAAAAAGTAGTTTTCTCAAGACAGCAAAAGAATAATATAAATGTTAAAATGAAACTACAAACATAAAAATAAATGCATTTTTGAGAAATGTTTAAACATAGTTTCACATCTATGAATTTTCGTGTTTAAATATTAAGACCACTTGTAAAAAGTTTAAAGAAGTTGGAAAATGTACTTTACACACAGAAAGCAAAATGTAGATAAATAAATTCGCATTTAAATTTCCATCTCAAAACATATAAATAATTGCTAATATGATCCAAGAAACATTGAAATAAATGCATTTTAGGAAAAGATTAAACATAGATTTCACATCTATGATCTTCCTTGTTAATATATAAACAGTACATGTAAAACGTTTTTCTGAGGTTGGAAAGTACTTTTCTACAACCAACTTAAATGTAGACTGGAAATTCATATCCAGAGTTCAATTTTGAAAAGAATAATATAAATGGTAAAATGAAATGACAAACATAAATGCTTTTTTGAGAAATGTTTAAAGCTGGTTTCACATCTATGAAACAGCACATGTAAAAAAAGTAGTTTTCTCCAGGAAAGCAAAAGAATAACATAAATGTTATAATGAAACTACAAACATAAAAATAAATGCATTTTTGAGAAATGTTTAAACATAGTTTCAGATCTATGAATTTTTGTGTTTATATATTAAGACCACTTGTAAAAAGTTTAAAGAAGTTGGAAAATATACTTTACACACAGAAAGCAAAATGTAGATAAATAAATTCGCATTTAAATTTCCATCTCAAAACATATAAATAAATGCTAATATGAAGCTAGAAACATTGAATTAAATGCATTTTAGGAAAAAATTAAACAGTTTTCTCATCTATGAACTTCCTTGTTAATGCATAAACAATACATGAAAAACGTTTTTCTGAGGTTGGAAAATACTTTTATACAAGCAACTAAAATGTAGACTGAAAATTCACATCCAGAGTTCAATTTTGAAAAGAATAATATAAATGGTAAAATGAAATGACAAACATCAAAATAAATGCTTTTTTGAGAAATGTTTAAAGATGGTTTCACATCTATTTAACAGCACATGTAAAAAAAAGTAGTTTTCTCCAAGACAGCAAAATAATAATATAAATGTTAAAATGAAACTACAAACATAAAAATAAATGCATTTTTTAGAAATGTTTAAACATAGTTTCACATCTATGAATTTTCGTGTTTAAATATTAAGACCACTTGTAAAAAGTTTAAAGAAGTTGGAAAATGTACTTTACACACAGAAAGCAAAATGTAGATAAATAAATTCGCATTTAAATTTCCATCTCAAAACATATAAATAATTGCTAATATGATCCAAGAAACATTGAAATAAATGCATTTTATGAAAAGATTAAACATAGATTTCACATCTATGATCTTCCTTGTTAATATATAAACAGTACATGTAAAACGTTTTTCTGAGGTTGGAAAGTACTTTTCTACAACCAACTTAAATGTAGACTGGAAATTCATATCCAGAGTTCAATTTTGAAAAGAATAATATAAATGGTAAAATGAAATGACAAACATCAAAATAAATGCCTTTTTGAGAAATGTTTGAAGCTGGTTTCACATCTATGAAACAGCACATGTAAAAAGAGTAGTTTTCTCCAGGAAAGCAAAAGAATAACATAAATGTTAAAATGAAACTACAAACATAACAATAAATGCATTTTTGAGAAATGTTTAAACATAGTATCAGATCTATGAATTTTTGTGTTTATATATTAAGACCACTTGTAAAAAGTTTAAAGAAGTTGGAAAATATAGTTTACACACAGAAAGCAAAATGTAGATAAATAAATTCGCATTTAAATTTCCATCTCAAAACATATAAATAAATGCTAATATGAAGCTAGAAACATTGAATTAAATGCATTTTAGGAAAAAATTAAACATAGTTTTCTCATCTATGAACTTCCTTGTTAATATATAAACAGTACATGTAAAACGTTTTTCTGAGGTTGGAAAGTACTTTTCTACAAGCAACTAAAATGTAGACTGGAAATTCATATCCTGAGTTCAATTTTGAAAAGAATAATATAAATGGTAAAATGAAATGAGAAACATCAAAATAAATGCTTTTTTGAGAAATGTTTAAAGATGGTTTCACATCTATTTAACAGCACATGTAAAAAAAGTAGTTTTCTCCAAGACAGCAAAAGAATAATATAAATGTTAAAATGAAACTACAAACATAAAAATAAATGCATTTTTGAGAAATGTTTAAACATAGTATCAGATCTATGAATTTTTGTGTTTATATATTAAGACCACTTGTAAAAATTTTAGAGATGTTGGAAAATGTACTTTACACGCAGAAAGTAAAATGTAGATAAAGAAATTCGCATTTAAATTTCCATCTCAAAACATATAAATAATTGCTAATATGATCCAAGAAACATTGAAATAAATGCATTTTATGAAAAGATTAAACATAGATTTCACATCTATGATCTTCCTTGTTAATATATAAACAGTACATGTAAAACGTTTTTCTGAGGTTGGAAAGTACTTCTCTACAACCAACTTAAATGTAGACTGGAAATTCATATCCAGAGTTCAATTTTGAAAAGAATAATATAAATGGTAAAATGAAATGACAAACATAAATGCTTTTTTAAGAAATGTTTAAAGCTGGTTTCACATCTATGAAACTGCACATGTAAAAAAAAGTAGTTTTCTCCAAGACAGCAAAAGAATAATATAAATGTTAAAATGAAACTACAAACATAAAAATAAATTCCTTTTTTAGAAATGTTTAAACATAGTTTCACATCTATGAATTTTCGTGTTTAAATATTAAGACCACTTGTAAAAAGTTTAAAGAAGTTGGAAAATGTACTTTACACACAGAAAGCAAAATGTAGATAAATAAATTCGCATTTAAATTTCCATCTCAAAACATATAAATAAATGCTAATATGAAGCTAGAAACATTGAATTAAATGCATTTTAGGAAAAAATTAAACATAGTTTTCTGATCTATGAACTTCCTTGTTAATATATAAACAGTACATGTAAAACGTTTTTCTGAGGTTGGAAAGTACTTTTCTACAAGCAACTAAAATGTAGACTGGAAATTCATATCCTGAGTTCAATTTTGAAAAGAATAATATAAATGGTAAAATGAAATGAGAAACATCAAAATAAATGCTTTTTTGAGAAATGTTTAAAGATGGTTTCACATCTATTTAACAGCACATGTAAAAAAAGTAGTTTTCTCCAAGACAGCAAAAGAATAATATAAATGTTAAAATGAAACTACAAACATAAAAATAAATGCATTTTTGAGAAATGTTTAAACATAGTATCAGATCTATGAATTTTTGTGTTTATATATTAAGACCACTTGTAAAAATTTTAGAGATGTTGGAAAATGTACTTTACACGCAGAAAGTAAAATGTAGATAAAGAAATTCGCATTTCAATTTCCATCTCAAAACATATAAATAATTGATACTATGAACATAGATACATTGAAATAAATGCATTTTAGGAAAAGATTAAACATAGTTTTCACATCTATGAACTTCCTTGTTAATGCATAAACAGTACATGTAAAACGTTTTTCTGAGGTTGGAAAGTACTTTTCTACAAGCAACTAAAATGTAGACTGGAAATTCATATCCAGAGTTCAATTTTGAAAAGAATAATATAAATGGTAAAATGAAATGACAAACATAAATGCTTTTTTGAGAAATGTTTAAAGCTGGTTTCACATCTATGTAAAAAAAGTAGTTTTCTCCAGGAAAGCAAAAGAATAACATAAATGTTATAATGAAACTACAAACATAAAAATAAATGCATTTTTGAGAAATGTTTAAACATAGTATCAGATCTATGAATTTTTGTGTTTATATATTAAGACCACTTGTAAAAAGATTAAAGAAGTTGGAAAATATACTTTACACACAGAAAGCAAAATGTAGATAAATAAATTCGCATTTAAATTTCCATCTCAAAACATATAAATAAATGCTAATATGAAGCTAGAAACATTGAATTAAATGCATTTTAGGAAAAAATTAAACAGTTTTCTCATCTATGAACTTCCTTGTTAATATATAAACAGTACATGAAAAACGTTTTTCTGAGATTGGAAAGTACTTTTCTACAAGCAACTAAAATGTAGAATGAAAATTCACATTCAGATTTCAATTTTGAAAAGAATAATATAAATTGTAAAATGAAATGACAAACATCAAAATAAATGCTTTTTTGATAAATGTTTAAACATAGTTTCACATCTATGAATTTTTGTGTTTAAATATTAAGACCACTTGTAAAAAGTTTAAAGAAGTTGGAAAATGTACTTTACACACAGAAAGCAAAATGTAGATAAATAAATTCGCATTTAAATTTCCATCTCAAAACATATAAATAATTGCTAATATGATCCAAGAAACATTGAAATAAATGCATTTTATGAAAAGATTAAACATAGATTTCACATCTATGATCTTCCTTGTTAATATATAAACAGTACATGTAAAACGTTTTTCTGAGGTTGGAAAGTACTTTTCTACAACCAACTAAAATGTAGACTGGAAATTCATATCCAGAATTCAATTTTGAAAAGAATAATATAAATGGTAAAATGAAATGACAAACATCAAAATAAATGCCTTTTTGAGAAATGTTTGAAGCTGGTTTCACATCTATGAAACAGCACATGTAAAAAGAGTAGTTTTCTCCAGGAAAGCAAAAGAATAACATAAATGTTAAAATGAAACTACAAACATAACAATAAATGCATTTTTGAGAAATGTTTAAACATAGTATCAGATCTATGAATTTTTGTGTTTATATATTAAGACCACTTGTAAAAAGTTTAAAGAAGTTGGAAAATATAGTTTACACTCAGAAAGCAAAATGTAGATAAATAAATTCGCATTTAAATTTCCATCTCAAAACATATAAATAAATGCTAATATGAAGCTAGAAACATTGAATTAAATGCATTTTAGGAAAAAATTAAACATAGTTTTCTCATCTATGAACTTCCTTGTTAATATATAAACAGTACATGTAAAACGTTTTTCTCAGGTTGGAAAGTACTTTTCTACAAGCAACTAAAATGGAGACTGGAAATTCATATCCTGAGTTCAATTTTGAAAAGAATAATATAAATGGTAAAATGAAATGAGAAACATCAAAATAAATGCTTTTTTGAGAAATGTTTAAAGATGGTTTCACATCTATTTAACAGCACATGTAAAAAAAGTAGTTTTCTCCAAGACAGCAAAAGAATAATATAAATGTTAAAATGAAACTACAAACATAAAAATAAATGCATTTTTGAGAAATGTTTAAACATAGTATCAGATCTATGAATTTTTGTGTTTATATATTAAGACCACTTGTAAAAATTTTAGAGATGTTGGAAAATGTACTTTACACGCAGAAAGTAAAATGTAGATAAAGAAATTCGCATTTCAATTTCCATCTCAAAACATATAAATAATTGATACTATGAACATAGATACATTGAAATAAATGCATTTTAGGAAAAGATTAAACATAGTTTTCACATCTATGAACTTCCTTGTTAATGCATAAACAGTACATGTAAAACGTTTTTCTGAGGTTGCAAAGTACTTTTATACAAGCAACTAAAATGTAGACTGAAAATTCACATCCAGAGTTCAATTTTGAAAAGAATAATATAAATGGTAAAATGAAATGACAAACATAAATGCTTTTTTGAGAAATGTTTAAAGCTGGTTTCACATCTATGAAACTGCACATGTTAAAAAAAAGTAGTTTTCTCAAGACAGCAAAAGAATAATATAAATGTTAAAATGAAACTACAAACATAAAAATAAATGCATTTTTGAGAAATGTTTAAACATAGTTTCACATCTATGAATTTTCGTGTTTAAATATTAAGACCACTTGTAAAAAGTTTAAAGAAGTTGGAAAATGTACTTTACACACAGAAAGCAAAATGTAGATAAATAAATTCGCATTTAAATTTCCATCTCAAAACATATAAATAATTGCTAATATGATCCAAGAAACATTGAAATAAATGCATTTTAGGAAAAGATTAAACATAGATTTCACATCTATGATCTTCCTTGTTAATATATAAACAGTACATGTAAAACGTTTTTCTGAGGTTGGAAAGTACTTTTCTACAACCAACTTAAATGTAGACTGGAAATTCATATCCAGAGTTCAATTTTGAAAAGAATAATATAAATGGTAAAATGAAATGACAAACATAAATGCTTTTTTGAGAAATGTTTAAAGCTGGTTTCACATCTATGAAACAGCACATGTAAAAAAAGTAGTTTTCTCCAGGAAAGCAAAAGAATAACATAAATGTTATAATGAAACTACAAACATAAAAATAAATGCATTTTTGAGAAATGTTTAAACATAGTTTCAGATCTATGAATTTTTGTGTTTATATATTAAGACCACTTGTAAAAAGTTTAAAGAAGTTGGAAAATATACTTTACACACAGAAAGCAAAATGTAGATAAATAAATTCGCATTTAAATTTCCATCTCAAAACATATAAATAAATGCTAATATGAAGCTAGAAACATTGAATTAAATGCATTTTAGGAAAAAATTAAACAGTTTTCTCATCTATGAACTTCCTTGTTAATGCATAAACAATACATGAAAAACGTTTTTCTGAGGTTGGAAAATACTTTTATACAAGCAACTAAAATGTAGACTGAAAATTCACATCCAGAGTTCAATTTTGAAAAGAATAATATAAATGGTAAAATGAAATGACAAACATCAAAATAAATGCTTTTTTGAGAAATGTTTAAAGATGGTTTCACATCTATTTAACAGCACATGTAAAAAAAAGTAGTTTTCTCCAAGACAGCAAAATAATAATATAAATGTTAAAATGAAACTACAAACATAAAAATAAATGCATTTTTTAGAAATGTTTAAACATAGTTTCACATCTATGAATTTTCGTGTTTAAATATTAAGACCACTTGTAAAAAGTTTAAAGAAGTTGGAAAATGTACTTTACACACAGAAAGCAAAATGTAGATAAATAAATTCGCATTTAAATTTCCATCTCAAAACATATAAATAATTGCTAATATGATCCAAGAAACATTGAAATAAATGCATTTTATGAAAAGATTAAACATAGATTTCACATCTATGATCTTCCTTGTTAATATATAAACAGTACATGTAAAACGTTTTTCTGAGGTTGGAAAGTACTTTTCTACAACCAACTTAAATGTAGACTGG
This sequence comes from Narcine bancroftii, assembly GCF_036971445.1. NCBI lineage: Eukaryota > Metazoa > Chordata > Chondrichthyes > Torpediniformes > Narcinidae > Narcine > Narcine bancroftii. The sequence goes on along the minus strand of NC_091475.1, from coordinate 65,937,517 downwards.
AAATTCATATCCAGAGTTCAATTTTGAAAAGAATAATATAAATGGTAAAATGAAATGACAAACATCAAAATAAATGCCTTTTTGAGAAATGTTTGAAGCTGGTTTCACATCTATGAAACAGCACATGTAAAAAGAGTAGTTTTCTCCAGGAAAGCAAAAGAATAACATAAATGTTAAAATGAAACTACAAACATAACAATAAATGCATTTTTGAGAAATGTTTAAACATAGTATCAGATCTATGAATTTTTGTGTTTATATATTAAGACCACTTGTAAAAAGTTTAAAGAAGTTGGAAAATATAGTTTACACACAGAAAGCAAAATGTAGATAAATAAATTCGCATTTAAATTTCCATCTCAAAACATATAAATAAATGCTAATATGAAGCTAGAAACATTGAATTAAATGCATTTTAGGAAAAAATTAAACATAGTTTTCTCATCTATGAACTTCCTTGTTAATATATAAACAGTACATGTAAAACGTTTTTCTGAGGTTGGAAAGTACTTTTCTACAAGCAACCAAAATGTAGACTGGAAATTCATATCCTGAGTTCAATTTTGAAAAGAATAATATAAATGGTAAAATGAAATGACAAACATCAAAATAAATACTTTTTTGAGAAATGTTTAAAGATTGTTTCACATCTATTTAACAGCACATGTAAAAAAAGTAGTTTTCTCCAAGACAGCAAAAGAATAATATAAATGTTAAAATGAAACTACAAACATAAAAATAAATGCATTTTTGAGAAATGTTTAAACATAGTTTCACATCTATGAATTTTCGTGTTTAAATATTAAGACCACTTGTAAAAAGTTTAAAGAAGTTGGAAAATGTACTTTACACACAGAAAGCAAAATGTAGATAAATAAATTCGCATTTAAATTTCCATCTCAAAACATATAAATAATTGCTAATATGATCCAAGAAACATTGAAATAAATGCATTTTATGAAAAGATTAAACATAGATTTCACATCTATGATCTTCCTTGTTAATATATAAACAGTACATGTAAATCGTTTTTCTGAGGTTGGAAAGAACTTTTCTACAACCAACTTAAATGTAGACTGGAAATTCATATCAGAGTTAAATTTTGAAAAGAATAATATAAATGGTAAAATGAAATGACAAACATCAAAATAAATGCCTTTTTGAGATATGTTTAAAGATGGTTTCACATCTATTTAACAGCACATGTAAAAAAAGTAGTTTTCTCCAAGACAGCAAAAGAATAATATAAATGTTAAAATGAAACTACAAACATAAAAATAAATGCACTTTTGAGAAATGTTTAAACATAGTTTCACATCTATGAATTTTCGTGTTTAAATATTAAGACCACTTGCAAAAAGTTTAAAGAAGTTGGAAAATGTACTTTACACACAGAAAGCAAAATGTAGATAAATAAATTCGCATTTAAATTTCCATCTCAAAACATATAAATAATTGATACTATGAACATAGATACATTGAAATAAATGCATTTTAGGAAAAGATTAAACATAGTTTTCACATCTATGAACTTCCTTGTTAATGCATAAACAGTACATGTAAAACGTTTTTCTGAGGTTGCAAAGTACTTTTATACAAGCAACTAAAATGTAGACTGAAAATTCACATCCAGAGTTCAATTTTGAAAAGAATAATATAAATGGTAAAATGAAATGACAAACATAAATGCTTTTTTGAGAATTGTTTAAAGCTGGTTTCACATCTATGAAACTGCACATGTAAAAAAAAGTAGTTTTCTCCAAGACAGCAAAAGAATAATATAAATGTTAAAATGAAACTACAAACATAAAAATAAATGCATTTTTGAGAAATGTTTAAACATAGTTTCACATCTATGAATTTTCGTGTTTAAATATTAAGACCACTTGTAAAAAGTTTAAAGAAGTTGGAAAATGTACTTTACACACAGAAAGCAAAATGTAGATAAATAAATTCGCATTTAAATTTCCATCTCAAAACATATAAATAAATGCTAATATGAAGCTAGAAACATTGAATTAAATGCATTTTAGGAAAAAATTAAACATAGTTTTCTCATCTATGAACTTCCTTGTTAATATATAAACAGTACATGTAAAACGTTTTTCTGAGGTTGGAAAGTACTTTTCTACAACCAACTTAAATGTAGACTGGAAATTCATATCCAGAGTTCAATTTTGAAAAGAATAATATAAATGGTAAAATGAAATGACAAACATCAAAATAAATGCCTTTTTGAGAAATGTTTGAAGCTGGTTTCACATCTATGAAACAGCACATGTAAAAAGAGTAGTTTTCTCCAGGAAAGCAAAAGAATAACATAAATGTTAAAATGAAACTACAAACATAACAATAAATGCATTTTTGAGAAATGTTTAAACATAGTATCAGATCTATGAATTTTTGTGTTTATATATTAAGACCACTTGTAAAAAGTTTAAAGAAGTTGGAAAATATAGTTTACACACAGAAAGCAAAATGTAGATAAATAAATTCGCATTTAAATTTCCATCTCAAAACATATAAATAAATGCTAATATGAAGCTAGAAACATTGAATTAAATGCATTTTAGGAAAAAATTAAACATAGTTTTCTCATCTATGAACTTCCTTGTTAATATATAAACAGTACATGTAAAACGTTTTTCTGAGGTTGGAAAGAACTTTTCTACAAGCAACCAAAATGTAGACTGGAAATTCATATCCTGAGTTCAATTTTGAAAAGAATAATATAAATGGTAAAATGAAATGACAAACATCAAAATAAATACTTTTTTGAGAAATGTTTAAAGATGGTTTCACATCTATTTAACAGCACATGTAAAAAAAGTAGTTTTCTCCAAGACAGCAAAAGAATAATATAAATGTTAAAATGAAACTACAAACATAAAAATAAATGCATTTTTGAGAAATGTTTAAACATAGTTTCACATCTATGAATTTTCGTGTTTAAATATTAAGACCACTTGTAAAAAGTTTAAAGAAGTTGGAAAATGTACTTTACACACAGAAAGCAAAATGTAGATAAATAAATTCGCATTTAAATTTCCATCTCAAAACATATAAATAATTGCTAATATGATCCAAGAAACATTGAAATAAATGCATTTTATGAAAAGATTAAACATAGATTTCACATCTATGATCTTCCTTGTTAATATATAAACAGTACATGTAAAACGTTTTTCTGAGGTTGGAAAGTACTTTTCTACAACCAACTTAAATGTAGACTGGAAATTCATATCAGAGTTAAATTTTGAAAAGAATAATATAAATGGTAAAATGAAATGACAAACATCAAAATAAATGCCTTTTTGAGATATGTTTAAAGATGGTTTCACATCTATTTAACAGCACATGTAAAAAAAGTAGTTTTCTCCAAGACAGCAAAAGAATAATATAAATGTTAAAATGAAACTACAAACATAAAAATAAATGCATTTTTGAGAAATGTTTAAACATAGTTTCACATCTATGAATTTTCGTGTTTAAATATTAAGACCACTTGTAAAAAGTTTAAAGAAGTTGGAAAATGTACTTTACACACAGAAAGCAAAATGTAGATAAATAAATTCGCATTTAAATTTCCATCTCAAAACATATAAATAATTGATACTATGAACATAGATACATTGAAATAAATGCATTTTAGGAAAAGATAAAACATAGTTTTCACATCTATGAACTTCCTTGTTAATGCATAAACAGTACATGTAAAACGTTTTTCTGAGGTTGCAAAGTACTTTTATACAAGCAACTAAAATGTAGACTGAAAATTCACATCCAGAGTTCAATTTTGAAAAGAATAATATAAATGGTAAAATGAAATGACAAACATAAATGCTTTTTTGAGAAATGTTTAAAGCTGGTTTCACATCTATGAAACTGCACATGTAAAAAAAAGTAGTTTTCTCCAAGACAGCAAAAGAATAATATAAATGTTAAAATGAAACTACAAACATAAAAATAAATGCATTTTTGAGATATGTTTAAACATAGTTTCACATCTATGAATTTTCGTGTTTAAATATTAAGACCACTTGTAAAAAGTTTAAAGAAGTTGGAAAATGTACTTTACACACAGAAAGCAAAATGTAGATAAATAAATTCGCATTTAAATTTCCATCTCAAAACATATAAATAATTGCTAATATGATCCAAGAAACATTGAAATAAATGCATTTTATGAAAAGATTAAACATAGATTTCACATCTATGATCTTCCTTGTTAATATATAAACAGTACATGTAAAACGTTTTTCTGAGGTTGGAAAGTACTTTTCTACAACCAACTTAAATGTAGACTGGAAATTCATATCCAGAGTTCAATTTTGAAAAGAATAATATAAATGGTAAAATGAAATGACAAACATAAATGCTTTTTTGAGAAATGTTTAAAGCTGGTTTCACATCTATGAAACTGCACATGTAAAAAAAAGTAGTTTTCTCCAAGACAGCAAAAGAATAATATAAATGTTAAAATGAAACTACAAACATAAAAATAAATGCATTTTTGAGAAATGTTTAAACATAGTTTCACATCTATGAATTTTCGTGTTTAAATATTAAGACCACTTGTAAAAAGTTTAAAGAAGTTGGAAAATGTACTTTACACACAGAAAGCAAAATGTAGATAAATAAATTCGCATTTAAATTTCCATCTCAAAACATATAAATAAATGCTAATATGAAGCTAGAAACATTGAATTAAATGCATTTTAGGAAAAAATTAAACATAGTTTTCTGATCTATGAACTTCCTTGTTAATGCATAAACAGTACATGTAAAACGTTTTTCTGAGGTTGGAAAGTACTTTTCTACAAGCAACTAAAATGTAGACTGGAAATTCATATCCAGAGTTCAATTTTGAAAAGAATAATATAAATGGTAAAATGAAATGACAAACATAAATGCTTTTTTGAGAAATGTTTAAAGCTGGTTTCACATCTATGAAACTGCACATGTTAAAAAAAAGTAGTTTTCTCAAGACAGCAAAAGAATAATATAAATGTTAAAATGAAACTACAAACATAAAAATAAATGCATTTTTGAGAAATGTTTAAACATAGTTTCACATCTATGAATTTTCGTGTTTAAATATTAAGACCACTTGTAAAAAGTTTAAAGAAGTTGGAAAATGTACTTTACACACAGAAAGCAAAATGTAGATAAATAAATTCGCATTTAAATTTCCATCTCAAAACATATAAATAATTGCTAATATGATCCAAGAAACATTGAAATAAATGCATTTTAGGAAAAGATTAAACATAGATTTCACATCTATGATCTTCCTTGTTAATATATAAACAGTACATGTAAAACGTTTTTCTGAGGTTGGAAAGTACTTTTCTACAACCAACTTAAATGTAGACTGGAAATTCATATCCAGAGTTCAATTTTGAAAAGAATAATATAAATGGTAAAATGAAATGACAAACATAAATGCTTTTTTGAGAAATGTTTAAAGCTGGTTTCACATCTATGAAACAGCACATGTAAAAAAAGTAGTTTTCTCCAGGAAAGCAAAAGAATAACATAAATGTTATAATGAAACTACAAACATAAAAATAAATGCATTTTTGAGAAATGTTTAAACATAGTTTCAGATCTATGAATTTTTGTGTTTATATATTAAGACCACTTGTAAAAAGTTTAAAGAAGTTGGAAAATATACTTTACACACAGAAAGCAAAATGTAGATAAATAAATTCGCATTTAAATTTCCATCTCAAAACATATAAATAAATGCTAATATGAAGCTAGAAACATTGAATTAAATGCATTTTAGGAAAAAATTAAACAGTTTTCTCATCTATGAACTTCCTTGTTAATGCATAAACAATACATGAAAAACGTTTTTCTGAGGTTGGAAAATACTTTTATACAAGCAACTAAAATGTAGACTGAAAATTCACATCCAGAGTTCAATTTTGAAAAGAATAATATAAATGGTAAAATGAAATGACAAACATCAAAATAAATGCTTTTTTGAGAAATGTTTAAAGATGGTTTCACATCTATTTAACAGCACATGTAAAAAAAAGTAGTTTTCTCCAAGACAGCAAAATAATAATATAAATGTTAAAATGAAACTACAAACATAAAAATAAATGCATTTTTTAGAAATGTTTAAACATAGTTTCACATCTATGAATTTTCGTGTTTAAATATTAAGACCACTTGTAAAAAGTTTAAAGAAGTTGGAAAATGTACTTTACACACAGAAAGCAAAATGTAGATAAATAAATTCGCATTTAAATTTCCATCTCAAAACATATAAATAATTGCTAATATGATCCAAGAAACATTGAAATAAATGCATTTTATGAAAAGATTAAACATAGATTTCACATCTATGATCTTCCTTGTTAATATATAAACAGTACATGTAAAACGTTTTTCTGAGGTTGGAAAGTACTTTTCTACAACCAACTTAAATGTAGACTGGAAATTCATATCCAGAGTTCAATTTTGAAAAGAATAATATAAATGGTAAAATGAAATGACAAACATCAAAATAAATGCCTTTTTGAGAAATGTTTGAAGCTGGTTTCACATCTATGAAACAGCACATGTAAAAAGAGTAGTTTTCTCCAGGAAAGCAAAAGAATAACATAAATGTTAAAATGAAACTACAAACATAACAATAAATGCATTTTTGAGAAATGTTTAAACATAGTATCAGATCTATGAATTTTTGTGTTTATATATTAAGACCACTTGTAAAAAGTTTAAAGAAGTTGGAAAATATAGTTTACACACAGAAAGCAAAATGTAGATAAATAAATTCGCATTTAAATTTCCATCTCAAAACATATAAATAAATGCTAATATGAAGCTAGAAACATTGAATTAAATGCATTTTAGGAAAAAATTAAACATAGTTTTCTCATCTATGAACTTCCTTGTTAATATATAAACAGTACATGTAAAACGTTTTTCTGAGGTTGGAAAGTACTTTTCTACAAGCAACCAAAATGTAGACTGGAAATTCATATCCTGAGTTCAATTTTGAAAAGAATAATATAAATGGTAAAATGAAATGACAAACATCAAAATAAATACTTTTTTGAGAAATGTTTAAAGATTGTTTCACATCTATTTAACAGCACATGTAAAAAAAGTAGTTTTCTCCAAGACAGCAAAAGAATAATATAAATGTTAAAATGAAACTACAAACATAAAAATAAATGCATTTTTGAGAAATGTTTAAACATAGTTTCACATCTATGAATTTTCGTGTTTAAATATTAAGACCACTTGTAAAAAGTTTAAAGAAGTTGGAAAATGTACTTTACACACAGAAAGCAAAATGTAGATAAATAAATTCGCATTTAAATTTCCATCTCAAAACATATAAATAATTGCTAATATGATCCAAGAAACATTGAAATAAATGCATTTTATGAAAAGATTAAACATAGATTTCACATCTATGATCTTCCTTGTTAATATATAAACAGTACATGTAAATCGTTTTTCTGAGGTTGGAAAGAACTTTTCTACAACCAACTTAAATGTAGACTGGAAATTCATATCAGAGTTAAATTTTGAAAAGAATAATATAAATGGTAAAATGAAATGACAAACATCAAAATAAATGCCTTTTTGAGATATGTTTAAAGATGGTTTCACATCTATTTAACAGCACATGTAAAAAAAGTAGTTTTCTCCAAGACAGCAAAAGAATAATATAAATGTTAAAATGAAACTACAAACATAAAAATAAATGCACTTTTGAGAAATGTTTAAACATAGTTTCACATCTATGAATTTTCGTGTTTAAATATTAAGACCACTTGCAAAAAGTTTAAAGAAGTTGGAAAATGTACTTTACACACAGAAAGCAAAATGTAGATAAATAAATTCGCATTTAAATTTCCATCTCAAAACATATAAATAATTGATACTATGAACATAGATACATTGAAATAAATGCATTTTAGGAAAAGATTAAACATAGTTTTCACATCTATGAACTTCCTTGTTAATGCATAAACAGTACATGTAAAACGTTTTTCTGAGGTTGCAAAGTACTTTTATACAAGCAACTAAAATGTAGACTGAAAATTCACATCCAGAGTTCAATTTTGAAAAGAATAATATAAATGGTAAAATGAAATGACAAACATAAATGCTTTTTTGAGAATTGTTTAAAGCTGGTTTCACATCTATGAAACTGCACATGTAAAAAAAAGTAGTTTTCTCCAAGACAGCAAAAGAATAATATAAATGTTAAAATGAAACTACAAACATAAAAATAAATGCATTTTTGAGAAATGTTTAAACATAGTTTCACATCTATGAATTTTCGTGTTTAAATATTAAGACCACTTGTAAAAAGTTTAAAGAAGTTGGAAAATGTACTTTACACACAGAAAGCAAAATGTAGATAAATAAATTCGCATTTAAATTTCCATCTCAAAACATATAAATAAATGCTAATATGAAGCTAGAAACATTGAATTAAATGCATTTTAGGAAAAAATTAAACATAGTTTTCTCATCTATGAACTTCCTTGTTAATATATAAACAGTACATGTAAAACGTTTTTCTGAGGTTGGAAAGTACTTTTCTACAACCAACTTAAATGTAGACTGGAAATTCATATCCAGAGTTCAATTTTGAAAAGAATAATATAAATGGTAAAATGAAATGACAAACATCAAAATAAATGCCTTTTTGAGAAATGTTTGAAGCTGGTTTCACATCTATGAAACAGCACATGTAAAAAGAGTAGTTTTCTCCAGGAAAGCAAAAGAATAACATAAATGTTAAAATGAAACTACAAACATAACAATAAATGCATTTTTGAGAAATGTTTAAACATAGTATCAGATCTATGAATTTTTGTGTTTATATATTAAGACCACTTGTAAAAAGTTTAAAGAAGTTGGAAAATATAGTTTACACACAGAAAGCAAAATGTAGATAAATAAATTCGCATTTAAATTTCCATCTCAAAACATATAAATAAATGCTAATATGAAGCTAGAAACATTGAATTAAATGCATTTTAGGAAAAAATTAAACATAGTTTTCTCATCTATGAACTTCCTTGTTAATATATAAACAGTACATGTAAAACGTTTTTCTGAGGTTGGAAAGAACTTTTCTACAAGCAACCAAAATGTAGACTGGAAATTCATATCCTGAGTTCAATTTTGAAAAGAATAATATAAATGGTAAAATGAAATGACAAACATCAAAATAAATACTTTTTTGAGAAATGTTTAAAGATGGTTTCACATCTATTTAACAGCACATGTAAAAAAAGTAGTTTTCTCCAAGACAGCAAAAGAATAATATAAATGTTAAAATGAAACTACAAACATAAAAATAAATGCATTTTTGAGAAATGTTTAAACATAGTTTCACATCTATGAATTTTCGTGTTTAAATATTAAGACCACTTGTAAAAAGTTTAAAGAAGTTGGAAAATGTACTTTACACACAGAAAGCAAAATGTAGATAAATAAATTCGCATTTAAATTTCCATCTCAAAACATATAAATAATTGCTAATATGATCCAAGAAACATTGAAATAAATGCATTTTATGAAAAGATTAAACATAGATTTCACATCTATGATCTTCCTTGTTAATATATAAACAGTACATGTAAAACGTTTTTCTGAGGTTGGAAAGTACTTTTCTACAACCAACTTAAATGTAGACTGGAAATTCATATCAGAGTTAAATTTTGAAAAGAATAATATAAATGGTAAAATGAAATGACAAACATCAAAATAAATGCCTTTTTGAGATATGTTTAAAGATGGTTTCACATCTATTTAACAGCACATGTAAAAAAAGTAGTTTTCTCCAAGACAGCAAAAGAATAATATAAATGTTAAAATGAAACTACAAACATAAAAATAAATGCATTTTTGAGAAATGTTTAAACATAGTTTCACATCTATGAATTTTCGTGTTTAAATATTAAGACCACTTGTAAAAAGTTTAAAGAAGTTGGAAAATGTACTTTACACACAGAAAGCAAAATGTAGATAAATAAATTCGCATTTAAATTTCCATCTCAAAACATATAAATAATTGATACTATGAACATAGATACATTGAAATAAATGCATTTTAGGAAAAGATAAAACATAGTTTTCACATCTATGAACTTCCTTGTTAATGCATAAACAGTACATGTAAAACGTTTTTCTGAGGTTGCAAAGTACTTTTATACAAGCAACTAAAATGTAGACTGAAAATTCACATCCAGAGTTCAATTTTGAAAAGAATAATATAAATGGTAAAATGAAATGACAAACATAAATGCTTTTTTGAGAAATGTTTAAAGCTGGTTTCACATCTATGAAACTGCACATGTAAAAAAAAGTAGTTTTCTCCAAGACAGCAAAAGAATAATATAAATGTTAAAATGAAACTACAAACATAAAAATAAATGCATTTTTGAGATATGTTTAAACATAGTTTCACATCTATGAATTTTCGTGTTTAAATATTAAGACCACTTGTAAAAAGTTTAAAGAAGTTGGAAAATGTACTTTACACACAGAAAGCAAAATGTAGATAAATAAATTCGCATTTAAATTTCCATCTCAAAACATATAAATAATTGCTAATATGATCCAAGAAACATTGAAATAAATGCATTTTATGAAAAGATTAAACATAGATTTCACATCTATGATCTTCCTTGTTAATATATAAACAGTACATGTAAAACGTTTTTCTGAGGTTGGAAAGTACTTTTCTACAACCAACTTAAATGTAGACTGGAAATTCATATCCAGAGTTCAATTTTGAAAAGAATAATATAAATGGTAAAATGAAATGACAAACATAAATGCTTTTTTGAGAAATGTTTAAAGCTGGTTTCACATCTATGAAACTGCACATGTAAAAAAAAGTAGTTTTCTCCAAGACAGCAAAAGAATAATATAAATGTTAAAATGAAACTACAAACATAAAAATAAATGCATTTTTGAGAAATGTTTAAACATAGTTTCACATCTATGAATTTTCGTGTTTAAATATTAAGACCACTTGTAAAAAGTTTAAAGAAGTTGGAAAATGTACTTTACACACAGAAAGCAAAATGTAGATAAATAAATTCGCATTTAAATTTCCATCTCAAAACATATAAATAAATGCTAATATGAAGCTAGAAACATTGAATTAAATGCATTTTAGGAAAAAATTAAACATAGTTTTCTGATCTATGAACTTCCTTGTTAATGCATAAACAGTACATGTAAAACGTTTTTCTGAGGTTGGAAAGTACTTTTCTACAAGCAACTAAAATGTAGACTGGAAATTCATATCCAGAGTTCAATTTTGAAAAGAATAATATAAATGGTAAAATGAAATGACAAACATAAATGCTTTTTTGAGAAATGTTTAAAGCTGGTTTCACATCTATGTAAAAAAAGTAGTTTTCTCCAGGAAAGCAAAAGAATAACATAAATGTTATAATGAAACTACAAACATAAAAATAAATGCATTTTTGAGAAATGTTTAAACATAGTATCAGATCTATGAATTTTTGTGTTTATATATTAAGACCACTTGTAAAAAGATTAAAGAAGTTGGAAAATATACTTTACACACAGAAAGCAAAATGTAGATAAATAAATTCGCATTTAAATTTCCATCTCAAAACATATAAATAAATGCTAATATGAAGCTAGAAACATTGAATTAAATGCATTTTAGGAAAAAATTAAACAGTTTTCTCATCTATGAACTTCCTTGTTAATATATAAACAGTACATGAAAAACGTTTTTCTGAGATTGGAAAGTACTTTTCTACAAGCAACTAAAGTGTAGAATGAAAATTCACATTCAGATTTCAATTTTGAAAAGAATAATATAAATTGTAAAATGAAATGACAAACATCAAAATAAATGCTTTTTTGATAAATGTTTAAACATAGTTTCACATCTATGAATTTTTGTGTTTAAATATTAAGACCACTTGTAAAAAGTTTAAAGAAGTTGGAAAATGTACTTTACACACAGAAAGCAAAATGTAGATAAATAAATTCGCATTTAAATTTCCATCTCAAAACATATAAATAATTGCTAATATGATCCAAGAAACATTGAAATAAATGCATTTTATGAAAAGATTAAACATAGATTTCACATCTATGATCTTCCTTGTTAATATATAAACAGTACATGAAAAACGTTTTTCTGAGGTTGGAAAGTACTTTTCTACAACCAACTAAAATGTAGACTGGAAATTCATATCCAGAATTCAATTTTGAAAAGAATAATATAAATGGTAAAATGAAATGACAAACATCAAAATAAATGCCTTTTTGAGAAATGTTTGAAGCTGGTTTCACATCTATGAAACAGCACATGTAAAAAGAGTAGTTTTCTCCAGGAAAGCAAAAGAATAACATAAATGTTAAAATGAAACTACAAACATAACAATAAATGCATTTTTGAGAAATGTTTAAACATAGTATCAGATCTATGAATTTTTGTGTTTATATATTAAGACCACTTGTAAAAAGTTTAAAGAAGTTGGAAAATATAGTTTACACTCAGAAAGCAAAATGTAGATAAATAAATTCGCATTTAAATTTCCATCTCAAAACATATAAATAAATGCTAATATGAAGCTAGAAACATTGAATTAAATGCATTTTAGGAAAAAATTAAACATAGTTTTCTCATCTATGAACTTCCTTGTTAATATATAAACAGTACATGTAAAATGTTTTTCTCAGGTTGGAAAATACTTTTATACAAGCAACTAAAATGTAGACTGAAAATTCACATCCAGAGTTCAATTTTGAAAAGAATAATATAAATGGTAAAATGAAATGACAAACATCAAAATAAATGCTTTTTTGAGAAATGTTTAAAGATGGTTTCACATCTATTTAACAGCACATGTAAAAAAAAGTAGTTTTCTCCAAGACAGCAAAAGAATAATATAAATGTTAAAATGAAACTACAAACATAAAAATAAATGCATTTTTGAGAAATGTTTAAACATAGTATCAGATCTATGAATTTTTGTGTTTATATATTAAGACCACGTAAAAATTTTAGAGATGTTGGAAAATGTACTTTACACGCAGAAAGTAAAATGTAGATAAAGAAATTCGCATTTCAATTTCCATCTCAAAACATATAAATAATTGATACTATGAACATAGATACATTGAAATAAATGCATTTTAGGAAAAGATTAAACATAGTTTTCACATCTATGAACTTCCTTGTTAATGCATAAACAGTACATGTAAAACGTTTTTCTGAGGTTGCAAAGTACTTTTATACAAGCAACTAAAATGTAGACTGAAAATTCACATCCAGAGTTCAATTTTGAAAAGAATAATATAAATGGTAAAATGAAATGACAAACATAAATGCTTTTTTGAGAAATGTTTAAAGCTGGTTTCACATCTATGAAACTGCACATGTTAAAAAAAAGTAGTTTTCTCAAGACAGCAAAAGAATAATATAAATGTTAAAATGAAACTACAAACATAAAAATAAATGCATTTTTGAGAAATGTTTAAACATAGTTTCACATCTATGAATTTTCGTGTTTAAATATTAAGACCACTTGTAAAAAGTTTAAAGAAGTTGGAAAATGTACTTTACACACAGAAAGCAAAATGTAGATAAATAAATTCGCATTTAAATTTCCATCTCAAAACATATAAATAATTGCTAATATGATCCAAGAAACATTGAAATAAATGCATTTTAGGAAAAGATTAAACATAGATTTCACATCTATGATCTTCCTTGTTAATATATAAACAGTACATGTAAAACGTTTTTCTGAGGTTGGAAAGTACTTTTCTACAACCAACTAAAATGTAGACTGGAAATTCATATCCAGAGTTCAATTTTGAAAAGAATAATATAAATGGTAAAATGAAATGACAAACATAAATGCTTTTTTGAGAAATGTTTAAAGCTGGTTTCACATCTATGAAACAGCACATGTAAAAAAAGTAGTTTTCTCCAGGAAAGCAAAAGAATAACATAAATGTTATAATGAAACTACAAACATAAAAATAAATGCATTTTTGAGAAATGTTTAAACATAGTATCAGATCTATGAATTTTTGTGTTTATATATTAAGACCACTTGTAAAAAGTTTAAAGAAGTTGGAAAATATACTTTACACACAGAAAGCAAAATGTAGATAAATAAATTCGCATTTAAATTTCCATCTCAAAACATATAAATAAATGCTAATATGAAGCTAGAAACATTGAATTAAATGCATTTTAGGAAAAAATTAAACAGTTTTCTCATCTATGAACTTCCTTGTTAATGCATAAACAGTACATGAAAAACGTTTTTCTGAGGTTGGAAAATACTTTTATACAAGCAACTAAAATGTAGACTGAAAATTCACATCCAGAGTTCAATTTTGAAAAGAATAATATAAATGGTAAAATGAAATGACAAACATCAAAATAAATGCTTTTTTGAGAAATGTTTAAAGATGGTTTCACATCTATTTAACAGCACATGTAAAAAAAAGTAGTTTTCTCCAAGACAGCAAAAGAATAATATAAATGTTAAAATGAAACTACAAACATAAAAATAAATGCATTTTTGAGAAATGTTTAAACATAGTTTCACATCTATGAATTTTCGTGTTTAAATATTAAGACCACTTGTAAAAAGTTTAAAGAAGTTGGAAAATGTACTTTACACACAGAAAGCAAAATGTAGATAAATAAATTCGCATTTAAATTTCCATCTCAAAACATATAAATAATTGCTAATATGATCCAAGAAACATTGAAATAAATGCATTTTATGAAAAGATTAAACATAGATTTCACATCTATGATCTTCCTTGTTAATATATAAACAGTACATGTAAATCGTTTTTCTGAGGTTGGAAAGAACTTTTCTACAACCAACTTAAATGTAGACTGGAAATTCATATCAGAGTTAAATTTTGAAAAGAATAATATAAATGGTAAAATGAAATGACAAACATCAAAATAAATGCCTTTTTGAGAAATGTTTGAAGCTGGTTTCACATCTATGAAACAGCACATGTAAAAAGAGTAGTTTTCTCCAGGAAAGCAAAAGAATAACATAAATGTTAAAATGAAACTACAAACATAACAATAAATGCATTTTTGAGAAATGTTTAAACATAGTATCAGATCTATGAATTTTTGTGTTTATATATTAAGACCACTTGTAAAAAGTTTAAAGAAGTTGGAAAATATAGTTTACACACAGAAAGCAAAATGTAGATAAATAAATTCGCATTTAAATTTCCATCTCAAAACATATAAATAAATGCTAATATGAAGCTAGAAACATTGAATTAAATGCATTTTAGGAAAAAATTAAACATAGTTTTCTCATCTATGAACTTCCTTGTTAATATATAAACAGTACATGTAAAACGTTTTTCTGAGGTTGGAAAGTACTTTTCTACAAGCAACCAAAATGTAGACTGGAAATTCATATCCTGAGTTCAATTTTGAAAAGAATAATATAAATGGTAAAATGAAATGACAAACATCAAAATAAATACTTTTTTGAGAAATGTTTAAAGATTGTTTCACATCTATTTAACAGCACATGTAAAAAAAGTAGTTTTCTCCAAGACAGCAAAAGAATAATATAAATGTTAAAATGAAACTACAAACATAAAAATAAATGCATTTTTGAGAAATGTTTAAACATAGTTTCACATCTATGAATTTTCGTGTTTAAATATTAAGACCACTTGTAAAAAGTTTAAAGAAGTTGGAAAATGTACTTTACACACAGAAAGCAAAATGTAGATAAATAAATTCGCATTTAAATTTCCATCTCAAAACATATAAATAATTGCTAATATGATCCAAGAAACATTGAAATAAATGCATTTTATGAAAAGATTAAACATAGATTTCACATCTATGATCTTCCTTGTTAATATATAAACAGTACATGTAAAACGTTTTTCTGAGGTTGGAAAGTACTTTTCTACAACCAACTTAAATGTAGACTGGAAATTCATATCAGAGTTAAATTTTGAAAAGAATAATATAAATGGTAAAATGAAATGACAAACATCAAAATAAATGCCTTTTTGAGATATGTTTGAAGCTGGTTTCACATCTATGAAACAGCACATGTAAAAAGAGTAGTTTTCTCCAGGAAAGCAAAAGAATAACATAAATGTTAAAATGAAACTACAAACATAACAATAAATGCATTTTTGAGAAATGTTTAAACATAGTATCAGATCTATGAATTTTTGTGTTTATATATTAAGACCACTTGTAAAAAGTTTAAAGAAGTTGGAAAATATAGTTTACACACAGAAAGCAAAATGTAGATAAATAAATTCGCATTTAAATTTCCATCTCAAAACATATAAATAAATGCTAATATGAAGCTAGAAACATTGAATTAAATGCATTTTAGGAAAAAATTAAACATAGTTTTCTCATCTATGAACTTCCTTGTTAATATATAAACAGTACATGTAAAACGTTTTTCTGAGGTTGGAAAGTACTTTTCTACAAGCAACCAAAATGTAGACTGGAAATTCATATCCTGAGTGCAATTTTGAAAAGAATAATATAAATGGTAAAATGAAATGACAAACATCAAAATAAATACTTTTTTGAGAAATGTTTAAAGATGGTTTCACATCTATTTAACAGCACATGTAAAAAAAGTAGTTTTCTCCAAGACAGCAAAAGAATAATATAAATGTTAAAATGAAACTACAAACATAAAAATAAATGCATTTTTGAGAAATGTTTGAACATAGTTTCACATCTATGAATTTTCGTGTTTAAATATTAAGACCACTTGTAAAAAGTTTAAAGAAGTTGGAAAATGTACTTTACACACAGAAAGCAAAATGTAGATAAATAAATTCACATTTAAATTTCCATCTCAAAACATATAAATAATTGCTAATATGATCCAAGAAACATTGAAATAAATGCATTTTAGGAAAAGATTAAACATAGTTTTCACATCTATGAACTTATTTGTTAATGCATAAACAGTACATGTAAAACGTTTTTCTGAGGTTGCAAAGTACTTTTCTACAACCAACTAAAATGTAGACTGGAAATTCATATCCAGAGTTCAATTTTGAAAAGAATAATATAAATGGTAAATTGAAATGACAAACATAAATGCTTTTTTGAGAAATGTTTAAAGCTGGTTTTACATCTATTTAACAGCACATGTTAAAAAAATAGTTTTCTCCAAGACAGCAAAAGAATAATATAAATGTTAAAATGAAACTACAAACATAAAAATAAATGCATTTTTGAGAAATGTTTAAACATAGTTTCACATCTATGTATTTTCGTGTTTAAATATTAAGACCACTTGTAAAAAGTTTAAAGAAGTTGGAAAATGTACTTTACACACAGAAAGCAAAATGTAGATAAATAAATTCGCATTTAAATTTCCATCTCAAAACATATAAATAATTGCTAATATGATCCAAGAAACATTGAAATAAATGCATTTTATGAAAAGATTAAACATAGATTTCACATCTATGATCTTCCTTGTTAATATATAAACAGTACATGTAAAACGTTTTTCTGAGGTTGGAAAGTACTTTTCTACAACCAACTTAAATGTAGACTGGAAATTCATATCCAGAGTTCAATTTTGAAAAGAATAATATAAATGGTAAAATGAAATGACAAACATAAATGCTTTTTTGAGAAATGTTTAAAGCTGGTTTCACATCTATGAAACTGCACATGTAAAAAAAAGTAGTTTTCTCCAAGACAGCAAAAGAATAATATAAATGTTAAAATGAAACTACAAACATAAAAATAAATGCATTTTTGAGAAATGTTTAAACATAGTTTCACATCTATGAATTTTCGTGTTTAAATATTAAGACCACTTGTAAAAAGTTTAAAGAAGTTGGAAAATGTACTTTACACACAGAAAGCAAAATGTAGATAAATAAATTCGCATTTAAATTTCCATCTCAAAACATATAAATAAATGCTAATATGAAGCTAGAAACATTGAATTAAATGCATTTTAGGAAAAAATTAAACAGTTTTCTCATCTATGAACTTCCTTGTTAATGCATAAACAGTACATGAAAAACGTTTTTCTGAGGTTGGAAAGTACTTTTATACAAGCAACTAAAATGTAGACTGAAAATTCACATCCAGAGTTCAATTTTGAAAAGAATAATATAAATGGTAAAATGAAATGACAAACATCAAAATAAATGCTTTTTTGAGAAATGTTTAAAGATGGTTTCACATCTATTTAACAGCACATGTAAAAAAAAGTAGTTTTCTCCAAGACAGCAAAAGAATAATATAAATGTTAAAATGAATCTACAAACATAAAAATAAATGCATTTTTGAGAAATGTTTAAACATAGTATCAGATCTATGAATTTTTGTGTTTATATATTAAGACCACTTGTAAAAATTTTAGAGATGTTGGAAAATGTACTTTACACGCAGAAAGTAAAATGTAGATAAAGAAATTCGCATTTCAATTTCCATCTCAAAACATATAAATAATTGATACTATGAACATAGATACATTGAAATAAATGCATTTTAGGAAAAGATTAAACAGTTTTCTCATCTATGAACTTCCTTGTTAATGCATAAACAGTACATGAAAAACGTTTTTCTGAGGTTGGAAAATACTTTTATACAAGCAACTAAAATGTAGACTGAAAATTCACATCCAGAGTTCAATTTTGAAAAGAATAATATAAATGGTAAAATGAAATGACAAACATAAATGCTTTTTTGATAAATGTTTAAAGCTGGTTTCACATCTATGAAACTGCACATGTAAAAAAAAGTAGTTTTCTCCAAGACAGCAAAAGAATAATATAAATGTTAAAATGAAACTACAAACATAAAAATAAATGCATTTTTGAGAAATGTTTAAACATAGTTTCACATCTATGAATTTTCGTGTTTAAATATTAAGACCACTTGTAAAAAGTTTAAAGAAGTTGGAAAATGTACTTTACACACAGAAAGCAAAATGTAGATAAATAAATTCGCATTTAAATTTCCATCTCAAAACATATAAATAATTGCTAATATGATCCAAGAAACATTGAAATAAATGCATTTTATGAAAAGATTAAACATAGATTTCACATCTATGATCTTCCTTGTTAATATATAAACAGTACATGTAAAACGTTTTTCTGAGGTTGGAAAGTACTTTTCTACAACCAACTTAAATGTAGACTGGAAATTCATATCCAGAGTTCAATTTTGAAAAGAATAATATAAATAGTAAAATGAAATGACAAACATCAAAATAAATGCCTTTTTGAGAAATGTTTGAAGCTGGTTTCACATCTATGAAACAGCACATGTAAAAAGAGTAGTTTTCTCCAGGAAAGCAAAAGAATAACATAAATGTTAAAATGAAACTACAAACATAACAATAAATGCATTTTTGAGAAATGTTTAAACATAGTATCAGATCTATGAATTTTTGTGTTTATATATTAAGACCACTTGTAAAAAGTTTAAAGAAGTTGGAAAATATAGTTTACACACAGAAAGCAAAATGTAGATAAATAAATTCGCATTTAAATTTCCATCTCAAAACATATAAATAAATGCTAATATGAAGCTAGAAACATTGAATTAAATGCATTTTAGGAAAAAATTAAACATAGTTTTCTCATCTATGAACTTCCTTGTTAATATATAAACAGTACATGTAAAACGTTTTTCTGAGGTTGGAAAGTACTTTTCTACAAGCAACCAAAATGTAGACTGGAAATTCATATCCTGAGTTCAATTTTGAAAAGAATAATATAAATGGTAAAATGATATGACAAACATAAAAATAAATACTTTTTTGAGAAATGTTTAAAGATGGTTTCACATCTATTTAACAGCACATGTAAAAAAAGTAGTTTTCTCCAAGACAGCAAAAGAATAATATAAATGTTAAAATGAAACTACAAACATAAAAATAAATGCATTTTTGAGAAATGTTTAAACATAGTTTCACCTCTATGAATTTTCGTGTTTAAATATTAAGACCACTTGTAAAAAGTTTAAAGAAGTTGGAAAATGTACTTTACACACAGAAAGCAAAATGTAGATAAATAAATTCGCATTTAAATTTCCATCTCAAAACATATAAATAATTGATACTATGAACATAGATACATTGAAATAAATGCATTTTAGGAAAAGATTAAACATAGTTTTCACATCTATGAACTTCCTTGTTAATGCATAAACAGTACATGTAAAACGTTTTTCTGAGGTTGCAAAGTACTTTTATACAAGCAACTAAAATGTAGACTGAAAATTCACATCCAGAGTTCAATTTTGAAAAGAATAATATAAATGGTAAAATGAAATGACAAACATAAATGCTTTTTTGAGAAATGTTTAAAGCTGGTTTCACATCTATGAAACTGCACATGTAAAAAAAAGTAGTTTTCTCCAAGACAGCAAAAGAATAATATAAATGTTAAAATGAAACTACAAACATAAAAATAAATGCATTTTTGAGAAATGTTTAAACATAGTTTCACATCTATGAATTTTCGTGTTTAAATATTAAGACCACTTGTAAAAAGTTTAAAGAAGTTGGAAAATGTACTTTACACACAGAAAGCAAAATGTAGATAAATAAATTCGCATTTAAATTTCCATCTCAAAACATATAAATAATTGCTAATATGATCCAAGAAACATTGAAATAAATGCATTTTATGAAAAGATTAAACATAGATTTCACATCTATGATCTTCCTTGTTAATATATAAACAGTACATGTAAAACGTTTTTCTGAGGTTGGAAAGTACTTTTCTACAACCAACTTAAATGTAGACTGGAAATTCATATCCAGAGTTCAATTTTGAAAAGAATAATATAAATGGTAAAATGAAATGACAAACATAAATGCTTTTTTGAGAAATGTTTAAAGCTGGTTTCACATCTATGAAACTGCACATGTAAAAAAAAGTAGTTTTCTCCAAGACAGCAAAAGAATAATATAAATGTTAAAATGAAACTACAAACATAAAAATAAATGCATTTTTGAGAAATGTTTAAACATAGTATCAGATCTATGAATTTTTGTGTTTATATATTAAGACCACTTGTAAAAATTTTAGAGATGTTGGAAAATGTACTTTACACGCAGAAAGTAAAATGTAGATAAAGAAATTCGCATTTCAATTTCCATCTCAAAACATATAAATAATTGATACTATGAACATAGATACATTGAAATAAATGCATTTTAGGAAAAGATTAAACATAGTTTTCACATCTATGAACTTCCTTGTTAATGCATAAACAGTACATGTAAAACGTTTTTCTGAGGTTGCAAAGTACTTTTATACAAGCAACTAAAATGTAGACTGGAAATTCATATCCAGAGTTCAATTTTGAAAAGAATAATATAAATGGTAAAATGAAATGACAAACATAAATGCTTTTTTGAGAAATGTTTAAAGCTGGTTTCACATCTATGTAAAAAAAGTAGTTTTCTCCAGGAAAGCAAAAGAATAACATAAATGTTATAATGAAACTACAAACATAAAAATAAATGCATTTTTGAGAAATGTTTAAACATAGTTTCACATCTATGAATTTTTGTGTTTATATATTAAGACCACTTGTAAAAAGATTAAAGAAGTTGGAAAATATACTTTACACACAGAAAGCAAAATGTAGATAAATAAATTCGCATTTAAATTTCCATCTCAAAACATATAAATAAATGCTAATATGAAGCTAGAAACATTGAATTAAATGCATTTTAGGAAAAAATTAAACAGTTTTCTCATCTATGAACTTCCTTGTTAATATATAAACAGTACATGAAAAACGTTTTTCTGAGATTGGAAAGTACTTTTCTACAAGCAACTAAAATGTAGAATGAAAATTCACATTCAGATTTCAATTTTGAAAAGAATAATATAAATTGTAAAATGAAATGACAAACATCAAAATAAATGCTTTTTTGATAAATGTTTAAACATAGTTTCACATCTATGAATTTTTGTGTTTAAATATTAAGACCACTTGTAAAAAGTTTAAAGAAGTTGGAAAATGTACTTTACACACAGAAAGCAAAATGTAGATAAATAAATTCGCATTTAAATTTCCATCTCAAAACATATAAATAATTGCTAATATGATCCAAGAAACATTGAAATAAATGCATTTTATGAAAAGATTAAACATAGATTTCACATCTATGATCTTCCTTGTTAATATATAAACAGTACATGTAAAACGTTTTTCTGAGGTTGGAAAGTACTTTTCTACAACCAACTAAAATGTAGACTGGAAATTCATATCCAGAATTCAATTTTGAAAAGAATAATATAAATGGTAAAATGAAATGACAAACATCAAAATAAATGCCTTTTTGAGAAATGTTTGAAGCTGGTTTCACATCTATGAAACAGCACATGTAAAAAGAGTAGTTTTCTCCAGGAAAGGAAAAGAATAACATAAATGTTAAAATGAAACTACAAACATAACAATAAATGCATTTTTGAGAAATGTTTAAACATAGTATCAGATCTATGAATTTTTGTGTTTATATATTAAGACCACTTGTAAAAAGTTTAAAGAAGTTGGAAAATATAGTTTACACTCAGAAAGCAAAATGTAGATAAATAAATTCGCATTTAAATTTCCATCTCAAAACATATAAATAAATGCTAATATGAAGCTAGAAACATTGAATTAAATGCATTTTAGGAAAAAATTAAACATAGTTTTCTCATCTATGAACTTCCTTGTTAATATATAAACAGTACATGTAAAACGTTTTTCTGAGGTTGGAAAGTACTTTTCTACAAGCAACTAAAATGGAGACTGGAAATTCATATCCTGAGTTCAATTTTGAAAAGAATAATATAAATGGTAAAATGAAATGAGAAACATCAAAATAAATGCTTTTTTGAGAAATGTTTAAAGATGGTTTCACATCTATTTAACAGCACATGTAAAAAAAGTAGTTTTCTCCAAGACAGCAAAAGAATAATATAAATGTTAAAATGAAACTACAAACATAAAAATAAATGCATTTTTGAGAAATGTTTAAACATAGTTTCACATCTATGAATTTTCGTGTTTAAATATTAAGACCACTTGTAAAAAGTTTAAAGAAGTTGGAAAATGTACTTTACACACAGAAAGCAAAATGTAGATAAATAAATTCGCATTTAAATTTCCATCTCAAAACATATAAATAATTGCTAATATGATCCAAGAAACATTGAAATAAATGCATTTTATGAAAAGATTAAACATAGATTTCACATCTATGATCTTCCTTGTTAATATATAAACAGTACATGTAAAACGTTTTTCTGAGGTTGGAAAGTACTTTTCTACAACCAACTTAAATGTAGACTGGAAATTCATATCCAGAGTTCAATTTTGAAAAGAATAATATAAATGGTAAAATGAAATGACAAACATAAATGCTTTTTTGAGAAATGTTTAAAGCTGGTTTCACATCTATGAAACTGCACATGTAAAAAAAAGTAGTTTTCTCCAAGACAGCAAAAGAATAATATAAATGTTAAAATGAAACTACAAACATAAAAATAAATGCATTTTTGAGAAATGTTTAAACATAGTTTCACATCTATGATATTTCGTGTTTAAATATTAAGACCACTTGTAAAAAGTTTAAAGAAGTTGGAAAATGTACTTTACACACAGAAAGGAAAATGTAGATAAATAAATTCGCATTTAAATTTCCATCTCAAAACATATAAATAAATGCTAATATGAAGCGAGAAACATTGAATTAAATGCATTTTAGGAAAAAATTAAACATAGTTTTCTGATCTATGAACTTCCTTGTTAATATATAAACAGTACATGTAAAACGTTTTTCTGAGGTTGGAAAGTACTTTTCTACAAGCAACTAAAATGTAGACTGGAAATTCATATCCTGAGTTCAATTTTGAAAAGAATAATATAAATGGTAAAATGAAATGAGAAACATCAAAATAAATGCTTTTTTGAGAAATGTTTAAAGATGGTTTCACATCTATTTAACAGCACATGTAAAAAAAGTAGTTTTCTCCAAGACAGCAAAAGAATAATATAAATGTTAAAATGAAACTACAAACATAAAAATAAATGCATTTTTGAGAAATGTTTAAACATAGTATCAGATCTATGAATTTTTGTGTTTATATATTAAGACCACTTGTAAAAATTTTAGAGATGTTGGAAAATGTACTTTACACGCAGAAAGTAAAATGTAGATAAAGAAATTCGCATTTAAATTTCCATCTCAAAACATATAAATAATTGCTAATATGATCCAAGAAACATTGAAATAAATGCATTTTATGAAAAGATTAAACATAGATTTCACATCTATGATCTTCCTTGTTAATATATAAACAGTACATGTAAAACGTTTTTCTGAGGTTGGAAAGTACTTTTCTACACCAACTTAAATGTAGACTGGAAATTCATATCCAGAGTTCAATTTTGAAAAGAATAATATAAATGGTAAAATGAAATGACAAACATAAATGCTTTTTTAAGAAATGTTTAAAGCTGGTTTCACATCTATGAAACTGCACATGTAAAAAAAAGTAGTTTTCTCCAAGACAGCAAAAGAATAATATAAATGTTAAAATGAAACTACAAACATAAAAATAAATGCATTTTTGAGAAATGTTTAAACATAGTTTCACATCTATGAATTTTCGTGTTTAAATATTAAGACCACTTGTAAAAAGTTTAAAGAAGTTGGAAAATGTACTTTACACACAGAAATCAAAATGTAGATAAATAAATTCGCATTTAAATTTCCATCTCAAAACATATAAATAAATGCTAATATGAAGCTAGAAACATTGAATTAAATGCATTTTAGGAAAAAATTAAACATAGTTTTCTGATCTATGAACTTCCTTGTTAATATATAAACAGTACATGTAAAACGTTTTTCTGAGGTTGGAAAGTACTTTTCTACAAGCAACTAAAATGTAGACTGGAAATTCATATCCTGAGTTCAATTTTGAAAAGAATAATATAAATGGTAAAATGAAATGAGAAACATCAAAATAAATGCTTTTTTGAGAAATGTTTAAAGATGGTTTCACATCTATTTAACAGCACATGTAAAAAAAGTAGTTTTCTCCAAGACAGCAAAAGAATAATATAAATGTTAAAATGAAACTACAAACATAAAAATAAATGCATTTTTGAGAAATGTTTAAACATAGTATCAGATCTATGAATTTTTGTGTTTATATATTAAGACCACTTGTAAAAATTTTAGAGATGTTGGAAAATGTACTTTACACGCAGAAAGTAAAATGTAGATAAAGAAATTCGCATTTCAATTTCCATCTCAAAACATATAAATAATTGATACTATGAACATAGATACATTGAAATAAATGCATTTTAGGAAAAGATTAAACATAGTTTTCACATCTATGAACTTCCTTGTTAATGCATAAACAGTACATGTAAAACGTTTTTCTGAGGTTGCAAAGTACTTTTATACAAGCAACTAAAATGTAGACTGGAAATTCATATCCAGAGTTCAATTTTGAAAAGAATAATATAAATGGTAAAATGAAATGACAAACATAAATGCTTTTTTGAGAAATGTTTAAAGCTGGTTTCACATCTATGTAAAAAAAGTAGTTTTCTCCAGGAAAGCAAAAGAATAACATAAATGTTATAATGAAACTACAAACATAAAAATAAATGCATTTTTGAGAAATGTTTAAACATAGTATCAGATCTATGAATTTTTGTGTTTATATATTAAGACCACTTGTAAAAAGATTAAAGAAGTTGGAAAATATACTTTACACACAGAAAGCAAAATGTAGATAAATAAATTCGCATTTAAATTTCCATCTCAAAACATATAAATAAATGCTAATATGAAGCTAGAAACATTGAATTAAATGCATTTTAGGAAAAAATTAAACAGTTTTCTCATCTATGAACTTCCTTGTTAATATATAAACAGTACATGAAAAACGTTTTTCTGAGATTGGAAAGTACTTTTCTACAAGCAACTAAAATGTAGAATGAAAATTCACATTCAGATTTCAATTTTGAAAAGAATAATATAAATTGTAAAATGAAATGACAAACATCAAAATAAATGCTTTTTTGATAAATGTTTAAACATAGTTTCACATCTATGAATTTTTGTGTTTAAATATTAAGACCACTTGTAAAAAGTTTAAAGAAGTTGGAAAATGTACTTTACACACAGAAAGCAAAATGTAGATAAATAAATTCGCATTTAAATTTCCATCTCAAAACATATAAATAATTGCTAATATGATCCAAGAAACATTGAAATAAATGCATTTTATGAAAAGATTAAACATAGATTTCACATCTATGATCTTCCTTGTTAATATATAAACAGTACATGTAAAACGTTTTTCTGAGGTTGGAAAGTACTTTTCTACAACCAACTAAAATGTAGACTGGAAATTCATATCCAGAATTCAATTTTGAAAAGAATAATATAAATGGTAAAATGAAATGACAAACATCAAAATAAATGCCTTTTTGAGAAATGTTTGAAGCTGGTTTCACATCTATGAAACAGCACATGTAAAAAGAGTAGTTTTCTCCAGGAAAGCAAAAGAATAACATAAATGTTAAAATGAAACTACAAACATAACAATAAATGCATTTTTGAGAAATGTTTAAACATAGTATCAGATCTATGAATTTTTGTGTTTATATATTAAGACCACTTGTAAAAAGTTTAAAGAAGTTGGAAAATATAGTTTACACTCAGAAAGCAAAATGTAGATAAATAAATTCGCATTTAAATTTCCATCTCAAAACATATAAATAAATGCTAATATGAAGCTAGAAACATTGAATTAAATGCATTTTAGGAAAAAATTAAACATAGTTTTCTCATCTATGAACTTCCTTGTTAATATATAAACAGTACATGTAAAACGTTTTTCTGAGGTTGGAAAGTACTTTTCTACAAGCAACTAAAATGGAGACTGGAAATTCATATCCTGAGTTCAATTTTGAAAAGAATAATATAAATGGTAAAATTAAATGAGAAACATCAAAATAAATGCTTTTTTGAGAAATGTTTAAAGATGGTTTCACATCTATTTAACAGCACATGTAAAAAAAGTAGTTTTCTCCAAGACAGCAAAAGAATAATATAAATGTTAAAATGAAACTACAAACATAAAAATAAATGCATTTTTGAGAAATGTTTGAACATAGTATCAGATCTATGAATTTTTGTGTTTATATATTAAGACCACTTGTAAAAATTTTAGAGATGTTGGAAAATGTACTTTACACGCAGAAAGTAAAATGTAGATAAAGAAATTCGCATTTCAATTTCCATCTCAAAACATATAAATAATTGATACTATGAACATAGATACATTGAAATAAATGCATTTTAGGAAAAGATTAAACATAGTTTTCACATCTATGAACTTCCTTGTTAATGCATAAACAGTACATGTAAAACGTTTTTCTGAG
Organism: Narcine bancroftii; assembly: GCF_036971445.1. Classification (NCBI taxonomy): domain Eukaryota; kingdom Metazoa; phylum Chordata; class Chondrichthyes; order Torpediniformes; family Narcinidae; genus Narcine; species Narcine bancroftii. The sequence goes on along the minus strand of NC_091475.1, from coordinate 65,910,027 downwards.
GTTGCAAAGTACTTTTATACAAGCAACTAAAATGTAGACTGAAAATTCACATCCAGAGTTCAATTTTGAAAAGAATAATATAAATGGTAAAATGAAATGACAAACATAAATGCTTTTTTGAGAAATGTTTAAAGCTGGTTTCACATCTATGAAACTGCACATGTTAAAAAAAAGTAGTTTTCTCCAAGACAGCAAAAGAATAATATAAATGTTAAAATGAAACTACAAACATAAAAATAAATGCATTTTTGAGAAATGTTTAAACATAGTTTCACATCTATGAATTTTCGTGTTTAAATATTAAGAGCACTTGTAAAAAGTTTAAAGAAGTTGGAAAATGTACTTTACACACAGAAAGCAAAATGTAGATAAATAAATTCGCATTTAAATTTCCATCTCAAAACATATAAATAATTGCTAATATGATCCAAGAAACATTGAAATAAATGCATTTTAGGAAAAGATTAAACATAGATTTCACATCTATGATCTTCCTTGTTAATATATAAACAGTACATGTAAAACGTTTTTCTGAGGTTGGAAAGTACTTTTCTACAACCAACTAAAATGTAGACTGGAAATTCATATCCAGAGTTCAATTTTGAAAAGAATAATATAAATGGTAAAATGAAATGACAAACATAAATGCTTTTTTGAGAAATGTTTAAAGCTGGTTTCACATCTATGAAACAGCACATGTAAAAAAAGTAGTTTTCTCCAGGAAAGCAAAAGAATAACATAAATGTTATAATGAAACTACAAACATAAAAATAAATGCATTTTTGAGAAATGTTTAAACATAGTATCAGATCTATGAATTTTTGTGTTTATATATTAAGACCACTTGTAAAAAGTTTAAAGAAGTTGGAAAATATACTTTACACACAGAAAGCAAAATGTAGATAAATAAATTCGCATTTAAATTTCCATCTCAAAACATATAAATAAATGCTAATATGAAGCTAGAAACATTGAATTAAATGCATTTTAGGAAAAAATTAAACAGTTTTCTCATCTATGAACTTCCTTGTTAATGCATAAACAGTACATGAAAAACGTTTTTCTGAGGTTGGAAAATACTTTTATACAAGCAACTAAAATGTAGACTGAAAATTCACATCCAGAGTTCAATTTTGAAAAGAATAATATAAATGGTAAAATGAAATGACAAACATCAAAATAAATGCTTTTTTGAGAAATGTTTAAAGATGGTTTCACATCTATATAACAGCACATTTAAAAAAAAGTAGTTTTCTCCAAGACAGCAAAAGAATAATATAAATGTTAAAATGAAACTACAAACATAAAAATAAATGCATTTTTGAGAAATGTTTAAACATAGTTTCACATCTATGAATTTTCGTGTTTAAATATTAAGACCACTTGTAAAAAGTTTAAAGAAGTTGGAAAATGTACTTTACACACAGAAAGCAAAATGTAGATAAATAAATTCGCATTTAAATTTCCATCTCAAAACATATAAATAATTGCTAATATGATCCAAGAAACATTGAAATAAATGCATTTTAGGAAAAGATTAAACATAGATTTCACATCTATGATCTTCCTTGTTAATATATAAACAGTACATGTAAAACGTTTTTCTGAGGTTGGAAAGTACTTTTCTACAACCAACTTAAATGTAGACTGGAAATTCATATCCTGAGTTCAATTTTGAAAAGAATAATGGTAAAATGAAATGACAAACATCAAAATAAATGCTTTTTTGAGAAATGTTTAAAGATGGTTTCACATCTATTTAACAGCACATGTAAAAAGAGTAGTTTTCTCCAGGAAAGCAAAAGAATAACATAAATGTTAAAATGAAATGACAAACATCAAAATAAATGCTTTTTTGAGAAATGTTTAAAGATGGTTTCACATCTATTTAACAGCACATGTAAAAAAAGTAGTTTTCTCCAAGACAGCAAAAGAATAATATAAATGTTAAAATGAAACTACAAACATAAAAATAAATGCATTTTTGAGAAATGTTTAAACATAGTATCAGATCTATGAATTTTTGTGTTTATATATTAAGACCACTTGTAAAAATTTTAGAGATGTTGGAAAATGTACTTTACACGCAGAAAGTAAAATGTAGATAAAGAAATTCGCATTTCAATTTCCATCTCAAAACATATAAATAATTGATACTATGAACATAGATACATTGAAATAAATGCATTTTAGGAAAAGATTAAACATAGTTTTCACATCTATGAACTTCCTTGTTAATGCATAAACAGTACATGTAAAACGTTTTTCTGAGGTTGCAAAGTACTTTTATACAAGCAACTAAAATGTAGACTGGAAATTCATATCCAGAGTTCAATTTTGAAAAGAATAATATAAATGGTAAAATGAAATGACAAACATAAATGCTTTTTTGAGAAATGTTTAAAGCTGGTTTCACATCTATGTAAAAAAAGTAGTTTTCTCCAGGAAAGCAAAAGAATAACATAAATGTTATAATGAAACTACAAACATAAAAATAAATGCATTTTTGAGAAATGTTTAAACATCGTATCAGATCTATGAATTTTTGTGTTTATATATTAAGACCACTTGTAAAAAGATTAAAGAAGTTGGAAAATATACTTTACACACAGAAAGCAAAATGTAGATAAATAAATTCGCATTTAAATTTCCATCTCAAAACATATAAATAAATGCTAATATGAAGCTAGAAACATTGAATTAAATGCATTTTAGGAAAAAATTAAACAGTTTTCTCATCTATGAACTTCCTTGTTAATATATAAACAGTACATGAAAAACGTTTTTCTGAGATTGGAAAGTACTTTTCTACAAGCAACTAAAATGTAGAATGAAAATTCACATTCAGATTTCAATTTTGAAAAGAATAATATAAATTGTAAAATGAAATGACAAACATCAAAATAAATGCTTTTTTGATAAATGTTTAAACATAGTTTCACATCTATGAATTTTTGTGTTTAAATATTAAGACCACTTGTAAAAAGTTTAAAGAAGTTGGAAAATGTACTTTACACACAGAAAGCAAAATGTAGATAAATAAATTCGCATTTAAATTTCCATCTCAAAACATATAAATAATTGCTAATATGATCCAAGAAACATTGAAATAAATGCATTTTATGAAAAGATTAAACATAGATTTCACATCTATGATCTTCCTTGTTAATATATAAACAGTACATGTAAAACGTTTTTCTGAGGTTGGAAAGTACTTTTCTACAACCAACTAAAATGTAGACTGGAAATTCATATCCAGAATTCAATTTTGAAAAGAATAATATAAATGGTAAAATGAAATGACAAACATCAAAATAAATGCCTTTTTGAGAAATGTTTGAAGCTGGTTTCACATCTATGAAACAGCACATGTAAAAAGAGTAGTTTTCTCCAGGAAAGCAAAAGAATAACATAAATGTTAAAATGAAACTACAAACATAACAATAAATGCATTTTTGAGAAATGTTTAAACATAGTATCAGATCTATGAATTTTTGTGTTTATATATTAAGACCACTTGTAAAAAGTTTAAAGAAGTTGGAAAATATAGTTTACACTCAGAAAGCAAAATGTAGATAAATAAATTCGCATTTAAATTTCCATCTCAAAACATATAAATAAATGCTAATATGAAGCTAGAAACATTGAATTAAATGCATTTTAGGAAAAAATTAAACATAGTTTTCTCATCTATGAACTTCCTTGTTAATATATAAACAGTACATGTAAAACGTTTTTCTGAGGTTGGAAAGTACTTTTCTACAAGCAACTAAAATGGAGACTGGAAATTCATATCCTGAGTTCAATTTTGAAAAGAATAATATAAATGGTAAAATTAAATGAGAAACATCAAAATAAATGCTTTTTTGAGAAATGTTTAAAGATGGTTTCACATCTATTTAACAGCACATGTAAAAAAAGTAGTTTTCTCCAAGACAGCAAAAGAATAATATAAATGTTAAAATGAAACTACAAACATAAAAATAAATGCATTTTTGAGAAATGTTTGAACATAGTATCAGATCTATGAATTTTTGTGTTTATATATTAAGACCACTTGTAAAAATTTTAGAGATGTTGGAAAATGTACTTTACACGCAGAAAGTAAAATGTAGATAAAGAAATTCGCATTTCAATTTCCATCTCAAAACATATAAATAATTGATACTATGAACATAGATACATTGAAATAAATGCATTTTAGGAAAAGATTAAACATAGTTTTCACATCTATGAACTTCCTTGTTAATGCATAAACAGTACATGTAAAACGTTTTTCTGAGGTTGCAAAGTACTTTTATACAAGCAACTAAAATGTAGACTGAAAATTCACATCCAGAGTTCAATTTTGAAAAGAATAATATAAATGGTAAAATGAAATGACAAACATAAATGCTTTTTTGAGAAATGTTTAAAGCTGGTTTCACATCTATGAAACTGCACATGTTAAAAAAAAGTAGTTTTCTCCAAGACAGCAAAAGAATAATATAAATGTTAAAATGAAACTACAAACATAAAAATAAATGCATTTTTGAGAAATGTTTAAACATAGTTTCACATCTATGAATTTTCGTGTTTAAATATTAAGACCACTTGTAAAAAGTTTAAAGAAGTTGGAAAATGTACTTTACACACAGAAAGCAAAATGTAGATAAATAAATTCGCATTTAAATTTCCATCTCAAAACATATAAATAATTGCTAATATGATCCAAGAAACATTGAAATAAATGCATTTTAGGAAAAGATTAAACATAGATTTCACATCTATGATCTTCCTTGTTAATATATAAACAGTACATGTAAAACGTTTTTCTGAGGTTGGAAAGTACTTTTCTACAACCAACTAAAATGTAGACTGGAAATTCATATCCAGAGTTCAATTTTGAAAAGAATAATATAAATGGTAAAATGAAATGACAAACATAAATGCTTTTTTGAGAAATGTTTAAAGCTGGTTTCACATCTATGAAACAGCACATGTAAAAAAAGTAGTTTTCTCCAGGAAAGCAAAAGAATAACATAAATGTTATAATGAAACTACAAACATAAAAATAAATGCATTTTTGAGAAATGTTTAAACATAGTATCAGATCTATGAATTTTTGTGTTTATATATTAAGACCACTTGTAAAAAGTTTAAAGAAGTTGGAAAATATACTTTACACACAGAAAGCAAAATGTAGATAAATAAATTCGCATTTAAATTTCCATCTCAAAACATATAAATAAATGCTAATATGAAGCTAGAAACATTGAATTAAATGCATTTTAGGAAAAAATTAAACAGTTTTCTCATCTATGAACTTCCTTGTTAATGCATAAACAGTACATGAAAAACGTTTTTCTGAGGTTGGAAAATACTTTTATACAAGCAACTAAAATGTAGACTGAAAATTCACATCCAGAGTTCAATTTTGAAAAGAATAATATAAATGGTAAAATGAAATGACAAACATCAAAATAAATGCTTTTTTGAGAAATGTTTAAAGATGGTTTCACATCTATATAACAGCACATTTAAAAAAAAGTAGTTTTCTCCAAGACAGCAAAAGAATAATATAAATGTTAAAATGAAACTACAAACATAAAAATAAATGCATTTTTGAGAAATGTTTAAACATAGTTTCACATCTATGAATTTTCGTGTTTAAATATTAAGACCACTTGTAAAAAGTTTAAAGAAGTTGGAAAATGTACTTTACACACAGAAAGCAAAATGTAGATAAATAAATTCGCATTTAAATTTCCATCTCAAAACATATAAATAATTGCTAATATGATCCAAGAAACATTGAAATAAATGCATTTTAGGAAAAGATTAAACATAGATTTCACATCTATGATCTTCCTTGTTAATATATAAACAGTACATGTAAAACGTTTTTCTGAGGTTGGAAAGTACTTTTCTACAACCAACTTAAATGTAGACTGGAAATTCATATCCAGAGTTCAATTTTGAAAAGAATAATATAAATGGTAAAATGAAATGACAAACATCAAAATAAATGCCTTTTTGAGAAATGTTTGAAGCTGGTTTCACATCTATGAAACAGCACATGTAAAAAGAGTAGTTTTCTCCAGGAAAGCAAAAGAATAACATAAATGTTAAAATGAAACTACAAACATAACAATAAATGCATTTTTGAGAAATGTTTAAACATAGTATCAGATTTATGAATTTTTGTGTTTATATATTAAGACCACTTGTAAAAAGTTTAAAGAAGTTGGAAAATATAGTTTACACACAGAAAGCAAAATGTAGATAAATAAATTCGCATTTAAATTTCCATCTCAAAACATATAAATAAATGCTAATATGAAGCTAGAAACATTGAATTAAATGCATTTTAGGAAAAAATTAAACAGTTTTCTCATCTATGAACTTCCTTGTTAATGCATAAACAGTACATGAAAAACGTTTTTCTGAGGTTGGAAAGTACTTTTATACAAGCAACTAAAATGTAGACTGAAAATTCACATCCAGAGTTCAATTTTGAAAAGAATAATATAAATGGTAAAATGAAATGACAAACATCAAAATAAATGCTTTTTTGAGAAATGTTTAAAGATGGTTTCACATCTATTTAACAGCACATGTAAAAAAAAGTAGTTTTCTCCAAGACAGCAAAAGAATAATATAAATGTTAAAATGAATCTACAAACATAAAAATAAATGCATTTTTGAGAAATGTTTAAACATAGTATCAGATCTATGAATTTTTGTGTTTATATATTAAGACCACTTGTAAAAATTTTAGAGATGTTGGAAAATGTACTTTACACGCAGAAAGTAAAATGTAGATAAAGAAATTCGCATTTCAATTTCCATCTCAAAACATATAAATAATTGATACTATGAACATAGATACATTGAAATAAATGCATTTTAGGAAAAGATTAAACAGTTTTCTCATCTATGAACTTCCTTGTTAATGCATAAACAGTACATGAAAAACGTTTTTCTGAGGTTGGAAAATACTTTTATACAAGCAACTAAAATGTAGACTGAAAATTCACATCCAGAGTTCAATTTTGAAAAGAATAATATAAATGGTAAAATGAAATGACAAACATAAATGCTTTTTTGATAAATGTTTAAAGCTGGTTTCACATCTATGAAACTGCACATGTAAAAAAAAGTAGTTTTCTCCAAGACAGCAAAAGAATAATATAAATGTTAAAATGAAACTACAAACATAAAAATAAATGCATTTTTGAGAAATGTTTAAACATAGTTTCACATCTATGAATTTTCGTGTTTAAATATTAAGACCACTTGTAAAAAGTTTAAAGAAGTTGGAAAATGTACTTTACACACAGAAAGCAAAATGTAGATAAATAAATTCGCATTTAAATTTCCATCTCAAAACATATAAATAATTGCTAATATGATCCAAGAAACATTGAAATAAATGCATTTTATGAAAAGATTAAACATAGATTTCACATCTATGATCTTCCTTGTTAATATATAAACAGTACATGTAAAACGTTTTTCTGAGGTTGGAAAGTACTTTTCTACAACCAACTTAAATGTAGACTGGAAATTCATATCCAGAGTTCAATTTTGAAAAGAATAATATAAATAGTAAAATGAAATGACAAACATCAAAATAAATGCCTTTTTGAGAAATGTTTGAAGCTGGTTTCACATCTATGAAACAGCACATGTAAAAAGAGTAGTTTTCTCCAGGAAAGCAAAAGAATAACATAAATGTTAAAATGAAACTACAAACATAACAATAAATGCATTTTTGAGAAATGTTTAAACATAGTATCAGATCTATGAATTTTTGTGTTTATATATTAAGACCACTTGTAAAAAGTTTAAAGAAGTTGGAAAATATAGTTTACACACAGAAAGCAAAATGTAGATAAATAAATTCGCATTTAAATTTCCATCTCAAAACATATAAATAAATGCTAATATGAGGCTAGAAACATTGAATTAAATGCATTTTAGGAAAAAATTAAACATAGTTTTCTCATCTATGAACTTCCTTGTTAATATATAAACAGTACATGTAAAACGTTTTTCTGAGGTTGCAAAGTACTTTTCTACAAGCAACCAAAATGTAGACTGCAAATTCATATCCTGAGTTCAATTTTGAAAAGAATAATATAAATGGTAAAATGATATGACAAACATAAAAATAAATACTTTTTTGAGAAATGTTTAAAGATGGTTTCACATCTATTTAACAGCACATGTAAAAAAAGTAGTTTTCTCCAAGACAGCAAAAGAATAATATAAATGTTAAAATGAAACTACAAACATAAAAATAAATGCATTTTTGAGAAATGTTTAAACATAGTTTCACCTCTATGAATTTTCGTGTTTAAATATTAAGACCACTTGTAAAAAGTTTAAAGAAGTTGGAAAATGTACTTTACACACAGAAAGCAAAATGTAGATAAATAAATTCGCATTTAAATTTCCATCTCAAAACATATAAATAATTGATACTATGAACATAGATACATTGAAATAAATGCATTTTAGGAAAAGATTAAACATAGTTTTCACATCTATGAACTTCCTTGTTAATGCATAAACAGTACATGTAAAACGTTTTTCTGAGGTTGCAAAGTACTTTTATACAAGCAACTAAAATGTAGACTGAAAATTCACATCCAGAGTTCAATTTTGAAAAGAATAATATAAATGGTAAAATGAAATGACAAACATAAATGCTTTTTTGAGAAATGTTTAAAGCTGGTTTCACATCTATGAAACTGCACATGTAAAAAAAAGTAGTTTTCTCCAAGACAGCAAAAGAATAATATAAATGTTAAAATGAAACTACAAACATAAAAATAAATGCATTTTTGAGAAATGTTTAAACATAGTTTCACATCTATGAATTTTCGTGTTTAAATATTAAGACCACTTGTAAAAAGTTTAAAGAAGTTGGAAAATGTACTTTACACACAGAAAGCAAAATGTAGATAAATAAATTCGCATTTAAATTTCCATCTCAAAACATATAAATAATTGCTAATATGATCCAAGAAACATTGAAATAAATGCATTTTATGAAAAGATTAAACATAGATTTCACATCTATGATCTTCCTTGTTAATATATAAACAGTACATGTAAAACGTTTTTCTGAGGTTGGAAAGTACTTTTCTACAACCAACTTAAATGTAGACTGGAAATTCATATCCAGAGTTCAATTTTGAAAAGAATAATATAAATGGTAAAATGAAATGACAAACATAAATGCTTTTTTGAGAAATGTTTAAAGCTGGTTTCACATCTATGAAACTGCACATGTAAAAAAAAGTAGTTTTCTCCAAGACAGCAAAAGAATAATATAAATGTTAAAATGAAACTACAAACATAAAAATAAATGCATTTTTGAGAAATGTTTAAACATAGTATCAGATCTATGAATTTTTGTGTTTATATATTAAGACCACTTGTAAAAATTTTAGAGATGTTGGAAAATGTACTTTACACGCAGAAAGTAAAATGTAGATAAAGAAATTCGCATTTAAATTTCCATCTCAAAACATATAAATAATTGATACTATGAACATAGATACATTGAAATAAATGCATTTTAGGAAAAGATTAAACATAGTTTTCACATCTATGAACTTCCTTGTTAATGCATAAACAGTACATGTAAAACGTTTTTCTGAGGTTGCAAAGTACTTTTATACAAGCAACTAAAATGTAGACTGGAAATTCATATCCAGAGTTCAATTTTGAAAAGAATAATATAAATGGTAAAATGAAATGACAAACATAAATGCTTTTTTGAGAAATGTTTAAAGCTGGTTTCACATCTATGTAAAAAAAGTAGTTTTCTCCAGGAAAGCAAAAGAATAACATAAATGTTATAATGAAACTACAAACATAAAAATAAATGCATTTTTGAGAAATGTTTAAACATAGTATCAGATCTATGAATTTTTGTGTTTATATATTAAGACCACTTGTAAAAAGATTAAAGAAGTTGGAAAATATACTTTACACACAGAAAGCAAAATGTAGATAAATAAATTCGCATTTAAATTTCCATCTCAAAACATATAAATAAATGCTAATATGAAGCTAGAAACATTGAATTAAATGCATTTTAGGAAAAAATTAAACAGTTTTCTCATCTATGAACTTCCTTGTTAATATATAAACAGTACATGAAAAACGTTTTTCTGAGATTGGAAAGTACTTTTCTACAAGCAACTAAAATGTAGAATGAAAATTCACATTCAGATTTCAATTTTGAAAAGAATAATATAAATTGTAAAATGAAATGACAAACATCAAAATAAATGCTTTTTTGATAAATGTTTAAACATAGTTTCACATCTATGAATTTTTGTGTTTAAATATTAAGACCACTTGTAAAAAGTTTAAAGAAGTTGGAAAATGTACTTTACACACAGAAAGCAAAATGTAGATAAATAAATTCGCATTTAAATTTCCATCTCAAAACATATAAATAATTGCTAATATGATCCAAGAAACATTGAAATAAATGCATTTTATGAAAAGATTAAACATAGATTTCACATCTATGATCTTCCTTGTTAATATATAAACAGTACATGTAAAACGTTTTTCTGAGGTTGGAAAGTACTTTTCTACAACCAACTAAAATGTAGACTGGAAATTCATATCCAGAATTCAATTTTGAAAAGAATAATATAAATGGTAAAATGAAATGACAAACATCAAAATAAATGCCTTTTTGAGAAATGTTTGAAGCTGGTTTCACATCTATGAAACAGCACATGTAAAAAGAGTAGTTTTCTCCAGGAAAGGAAAAGAATAACATAAATGTTAAAATGAAACTACAAACATAACAATAAATGCATTTTTGAGAAATGTTTAAACATAGTATCAGATCTATGAATTTTTGTGTTTATATATTAAGACCACTTGTAAAAAGTTTAAAGAAGTTGGAAAATATAGTTTACACTCAGAAAGCAAAATGTAGATAAATAAATTCGCATTTAAATTTCCATCTCAAAACATATAAATAAATGCTAATATGAAGCTAGAAACATTGAATTAAATGCATTTTAGGAAAAAATTAAACATAGTTTTCTCATCTATGAACTTCCTTGTTAATATATAAACAGTACATGTAAAACGTTTTTCTGAGGTTGGAAAGTACTTTTCTACAAGCAACTAAAATGGAGACTGGAAATTCATATCCTGAGTTCAATTTTGAAAAGAATAATATAAATGGTAAAATGAAATGAGAAACATCAAAATAAATGCTTTTTTGAGAAATGTTTAAAGATGGTTTCACATCTATTTAACAGCACATGTAAAAAAAGTAGTTTTCTCCAAGACAGCAAAAGAATAATATAAATGTTAAAATGAAACTACAAACATAAAAATAAATGCATTTTTGAGAAATGTTTAAACATAGTTTCACATCTATGAATTTTCGTGTTTAAATATTAAGACCACTTGTAAAAAGTTTAAAGAAGTTGGAAAATGTACTTTACACACAGAAAGCAAAATGTAGATAAATAAATTCGCATTTAAATTTCCATCTCAAAACATATAAATAATTGATACTATGAACATAGATACATTGAAATAAATGCATTTTAGGAAAAGATTAAACATAGTTTTCACATCTATGAACTTCCTTGTTAATGCATAAACAGTACATGTAAAACGTTTTTCTGAGGTTGCAAAGTACTTTTATACAAGCAACTAAAATGTAGACTGAAAATTCACATCCAGAGTTCAATTTTGAAAAGAATAATATAAATGGTAAAATGAAATGACAAACATAAATGCTTTTTTGAGAAATGTTTAAAGCTGGTTTCACATCTATGAAACTGCACATGTAAAAAAAAGTAGTTTTCTCCAAGACAGCAAAAGAATAATATAAATGTTAAAATGAAACTACAAACATAAAAATAAATGCATTTTTGAGAAATGTTTAAACATAGTTTCACATCTATGAATTTTCGTGTTTAAATATTAAGACCACTTGTAAAAAGTTTAAAGAAGTTGGAAAATGTACTTTACACACAGAAAGTAAAATGTAGATAAATAAATTCGCATTTAAATTTCCATCTCAAAACATATAAATAATTGCTAATATGATCCAAGAAACATTGAAATAAATGCATTTTATGAAAAGATTAAACATAGATTTCACATCTATGATCTTCCTTGTTAATATATAAACAGTACATGTAAAACGTTTTTCTGAGGTTGGAAAGTACTTTTCTACAACCAACTAAAATGTAGACTGGAAATTCATATCCAGAATTCAATTTTGAAAAGAATAATATAAATGGTAAAATGAAATGACAAACATAAATGCTTTTTTGAGAAATGTTTAAAGCTGGTTTCACATCTATGAAACTGCACATGTAAAAAAAAGTAGTTTTCTCCAAGACAGCAAAAGAATAATATAAATGTTAAAATGAAACTACAAACATAAAAATAAATGCATTTTTGAGAAATGTTTAAACATAGTTTCACATCTATGATATTTCGTGTTTAAATATTAAGACCACTTGTAAAAAGTTTAAAGAAGTTGGAAAATGTACTTTACACACAGAAAGGAAAATGTAGATAAATAAATTCGCATTTAAATTTCCATCTCAAAACATATAAATAAATGCTAATATGAAGCGAGAAACATTGAATTAAATGCATTTTAGGAAAAAATTAAACATAGTTTTCTGATCTATGAACTTCCTTGTTAATATATAAACAGTACATGTAAAACGTTTTTCTGAGGTTGGAAAGTACTTTTCTACAAGCAACTAAAATGTAGACTGGAAATTCATATCCTGAGTTCAATTTTGAAAAGAATAATATAAATGGTAAAATGAAATGACAAACATCAAAATAAATGCTTTTTTGAGAAATGTTTAAAGATGGTTTCACATCTATATAACAGCACATTTAAAAAAAAGTAGTTTTCTCCAAGACAGCAAAAGAATAATATAAATGTTAAAATGAAACTACAAACATAAAAATAAATGCATTTTTGAGAAATGTTTAAACATAGTTTCACATCTATGAATTTTCGTGTTTAAATATTAAGACCACTTGTAAAAAGTTTAAAGAAGTTGGAAAATGTACTTTACACACAGAAAGCAAAATGTAGATAAATAAATTCGCATTTAAATTTCCATCTCAAAACATATAAATAATTGCTAATATGATCCAAGAAACATTGAAATAAATGCATTTTAGGAAAAGATTAAACATAGATTTCACATCTATGATCTTCCTTGTTAATATATAAACAGTACATGTAAAACGTTTTTCTGAGGTTGGAAAGTACTTTTCTACAACCAACTTAAATGTAGACTGGAAATTCATATCCAGAGTTCAATTTTGAAAAGAATAATATAAATGGTAAAATGAAATGACAAACATCAAAATAAATGCCTTTTTGAGAAATGTTTGAAGCTGGTTTCACATCTATGAAACAGCACATGTAAAAAGAGTAGTTTTCTCCAGGAAAGCAAAAGAATAACATAAATGTTAAAATGAAACTACAAACATAACAATAAATGCATTTTTGAGAAATGTTTAAACATAGTATCAGATTTATGAATTTTTGTGTTTATATATTAAGACCACTTGTAAAAAGTTTAAAGAAGTTGGAAAATATAGTTTACACACAGAAAGCAAAATGTAGATAAATAAATTCGCATTTAAATTTCCATCTCAAAACATATAAATAAATGCTAATATGAAGCTAGAAACATTGAATTAAATGCATTTTAGGAAAAAATTAAACAGTTTTCTCATCTATGAACTTCCTTGTTAATGCATAAACAGTACATGAAAAACGTTTTTCTGAGGTTGGAAAGTACTTTTATACAAGCAACTAAAATGTAGACTGAAAATTCACATCCAGAGTTCAATTTTGAAAAGAATAATATAAATGGTAAAATGAAATGACAAACATCAAAATAAATGCTTTTTTGAGAAATGTTTAAAGATGGTTTCACATCTATTTAACAGCACATGTAAAAAAAAGTAGTTTTCTCCAAGACAGCAAAAGAATAATATAAATGTTAAAATGAATCTACAAACATAAAAATAAATGCATTTTTGAGAAATGTTTAAACATAGTATCAGATCTATGAATTTTTGTGTTTATATATTAAGACCACTTGTAAAAATTTTAGAGATGTTGGAAAATGTACTTTACACGCAGAAAGTAAAATGTAGATAAAGAAATTCGCATTTCAATTTCCATCTCAAAACATATAAATAATTGATACTATGAACATAGATACATTGAAATAAATGCATTTTAGGAAAAGATTAAACAGTTTTCTCATCTATGAACTTCCTTGTTAATGCATAAACAGTACATGAAAAACGTTTTTCTGAGGTTGGAAAATACTTTTATACAAGCAACTAAAATGTAGACTGAAAATTCACATCCAGAGTTCAATTTTGAAAAGAATAATATAAATGGTAAAATGAAATGACAAACATAAATGCTTTTTTGATAAATGTTTAAAGCTGGTTTCACATCTATGAAACTGCACATGTAAAAAAAAGTAGTTTTCTCCAAGACAGCAAAAGAATAATATAAATGTTAAAATGAAACTACAAACATAAAAATAAATGCATTTTTGAGAAATGTTTAAACATAGTTTCACATCTATGAATTTTCGTGTTTAAATATTAAGACCACTTGTAAAAAGTTTAAAGAAGTTGGAAAATGTACTTTACACACAGAAAGCAAAATGTAGATAAATAAATTCGCATTTAAATTTCCATCTCAAAACATATAAATAATTGCTAATATGATCCAAGAAACATTGAAATAAATGCATTTTATGAAAAGATTAAACATAGATTTCACATCTATGATCTTCCTTGTTAATATATAAACAGTACATGTAAAACGTTTTTCTGAGGTTGGAAAGTACTTTTCTACAACCAACTTAAATGTAGACTGGAAATTCATATCCAGAGTTCAATTTTGAAAAGAATAATATAAATAGTAAAATGAAATGACAAACATCAAAATAAATGCCTTTTTGAGAAATGTTTGAAGCTGGTTTCACATCTATGAAACAGCACATGTAAAAAGAGTAGTTTTCTCCAGGAAAGCAAAAGAATAACATAAATGTTAAAATGAAACTACAAACATAACAATAAATGCATTTTTGAGAAATGTTTAAACATAGTATCAGATCTATGAATTTTTGTGTTTATATATTAAGACCACTTGTAAAAAGTTTAAAGAAGTTGGAAAATATAGTTTACACACAGAAAGCAAAATGTAGATAAATAAATTCGCATTTAAATTTCCATCTCAAAACATATAAATAAATGCTAATATGAAGCTAGAAACATTGAATTAAATGCATTTTAGGAAAAAATTAAACATAGTTTTCTCATCTATGAACTTCCTTGTTAATATATAAACAGTACATGTAAAACGTTTTTCTGAGGTTGGAAAGTACTTTTCTACAAGCAACCAAAATGTAGACTGGAAATTCATATCCTGAGTTCAATTTTGAAAAGAATAATATAAATGGTAAAATGATATGACAAACATAAAAATAAATACTTTTTTGAGAAATGTTTAAAGATGGTTTCACATCTATTTAACAGCACATGTAAAAAAAGTAGTTTTCTCCAAGACAGCAAAAGAATAATATAAATGTTAAAATGAAACTACAAACATAAAAATAAATGCATTTTTGAGAAATGTTTAAACATAGTTTCACCTCTATGAATTTTCGTGTTTAAATATTAAGACCACTTGTAAAAAGTTTAAAGAAGTTGGAAAATGTACTTTACACACAGAAAGCAAAATGTAGATAAATAAATTCGCATTTAAATTTCCATCTCAAAACATATAAATAATTGATACTATGAACATAGATACATTGAAATAAATGCATTTTAGGAAAAGATTAAACATAGTTTTCACATCTATGAACTTCCTTGTTAATGCATAAACAGTACATGTAAAACGTTTTTCTGAGGTTGCAAAGTACTTTTATACAAGCAACTAAAATGTAGACTGAAAATTCACATCCAGAGTTCAATTTTGAAAAGAATAATATAAATGGTAAAATGAAATGACAAACATAAATGCTTTTTTGAGAAATGTTTAAAGCTGGTTTCACATCTATGAAACTGCACATGTAAAAAAAAGTAGTTTTCTCCAAGACAGCAAAAGAATAATATAAATGTTAAAATGAAACTACAAACATAAAAATAAATGCATTTTTGAGAAATGTTTAAACATAGTTTCACATCTATGAATTTTCGTGTTTAAATATTAAGACCACTTGTAAAAAGTTTAAAGAAGTTGGAAAATGTACTTTACACACAGAAAGCAAAATGTAGATAAATAAATTCGCATTTAAATTTCCATCTCAAAACATATAAATAATTGCTAATATGATCCAAGAAACATTGAAATAAATGCATTTTATGAAAAGATTAAACATAGATTTCACATCTATGATCTTCCTTGTTAATATATAAACAGTACATGTAAAACGTTTTTCTGAGGTTGGAAAGTACTTTTCTACAACCAACTTAAATGTAGACTGGAAATTCATATCCAGAGTTCAATTTTGAAAAGAATAATATAAATGGTAAAATGAAATGACAAACATAAATGCTTTTTTGAGAAATGTTTAAAGCTGGTTTCACATCTATGAAACTGCACATGTAAAAAAAAGTAGTTTTCTCCAAGACAGCAAAAGAATAATATAAATGTTAAAATGAAACTACAAACATAAAAATAAATGCATTTTTGAGAAATGTTTAAACATAGTATCAGATCTATGAATTTTTGTGTTTATATATTAAGACCACTTGTAAAAATTTTAGAGATGTTGGAAAATGTACTTTACACGCAGAAAGTAAAATGTAGATAAAGAAATTCGCATTTCAATTTCCATCTCAAAACATATAAATAATTGATACTATGAACATAGATACATTGAAATAAATGCATTTTAGGAAAAGATTAAACATAGTTTTCACATCTATGAACTTCCTTGTTAATGCATAAACAGTACATGTAAAACGTTTTTCTGAGGTTGCAAAGTACTTTTATACAAGCAACTAAAATGTAGACTGGAAATTCATATCCAGAGTTCAATTTTGAAAAGAATAATATAAATGGTAAAATGAAATGACAAACATAAATGCTTTTTTGAGAAATGTTTAAAGCTGGTTTCACATCTATGTAAAAAAAGTAGTTTTCTCCAGGAAAGCAAAAGAATAACATAAATGTTATAATGAAACTACAAACATAAAAATAAATGCATTTTTGAGAAATGTTTAAACATAGTATCACATCTATGAATTTTTGTGTTTATATATTAAGACCACTTGTAAAAAGATTAAAGAAGTTGGAAAATATACTTTACACACAGAAAGCAAAATGTAGATAAATAAATTCGCATTTAAATTTCCATCTCAAAACATATAAATAAATGCTAATATGAAGCTAGAAACATTGAATTAAATGCATTTTAGGAAAAAATTAAACAGTTTTCTCATCTATGAACTTCCTTGTTAATATATAAACAGTACATGAAAAACGTTTTTCTGAGATTGGAAAGTACTTTTCTACAAGCAACTAAAATGTAGAATGAAAATTCACATTCAGATTTCAATTTTGAAAAGAATAATATAAATTGTAAAATGAAATGACAAACATCAAAATAAATGCTTTTTTGATAAATGTTTAAACATAGTTTCACATCTATGAATTTTTGTGTTTAAATATTAAGACCACTTGTAAAAAGTTTAAAGAAGTTGGAAAATGTACTTTACACACAGAAAGCAAAATGTAGATAAATAAATTCGCATTTAAATTTCCATCTCAAAACATATAAATAATTGCTAATATGATCCAAGAAACATTGAAATAAATGCATTTTATGAAAAGATTAAACATAGATTTCACATCTATGATCTTCCTTGTTAATATATAAACAGTACATGTAAAACGTTTTTCTGAGGTTGGAAAGTACTTTTCTACAACCAACTAAAATGTAGACTGGAAATTCATATCCAGAATTCAATTTTGAAAAGAATAATATAAATGGTAA
This sequence comes from Narcine bancroftii, assembly GCF_036971445.1. Classification (NCBI taxonomy): domain Eukaryota; kingdom Metazoa; phylum Chordata; class Chondrichthyes; order Torpediniformes; family Narcinidae; genus Narcine; species Narcine bancroftii. The sequence continues at coordinate 65,891,968 of NC_091475.1, read as the reverse complement.
AATGAAATGACAAACATCAAAATAAATGCCTTTTTGAGAAATGTTTGAAGCTGGTTTCACATCTATGAAACAGCACATGTAAAAAGAGTAGTTTTCTCCAGGAAAGGAAAAGAATAACATAAATGTTAAAATGAAACTACAAACATAACAATAAATGCATTTTTGAGAAATGTTTAAACATAGTATCAGATCTATGAATTTTTGTGTTTATATATTAAGACCACTTGTAAAAAGTTTAAAGAAGTTGGAAAATATAGTTTACACTCAGAAAGCAAAATGTAGATAAATAAATTCGCATTTAAATTTCCATCTCAAAACATATAAATAAATGCTAATATGAAGCTAGAAACATTGAATTAAATGCATTTTAGGAAAAAATTAAACATAGTTTTCTCATCTATGAACTTCCTTGTTAATATATAAACAGTACATGTAAAACGTTTTTCTGAGGTTGGAAAGTACTTTTCTACAAGCAACTAAAATGGAGACTGGAAATTCATATCCTGAGTTCAATTTTGAAAAGAATAATATAAATGGTAAAATGAAATGAGAAACATCAAAATAAATGCTTTTTTGAGAAATGTTTAAAGATGGTTTCACATCTATTTAACAGCACATGTAAAAAAAGTAGTTTTCTCCAAGACAGCAAAAGAATAATATAAATGTTAAAATGAAACTACAAACATAAAAATAAATGCATTTTTGAGAAATGTTTAAACATAGTTTCACATCTATGAATTTTCGTGTTTAAATATTAAGACCACTTGTAAAAAGTTTAAAGAAGTTGGAAAATGTACTTTACACACAGAAAGCAAAATGTAGATAAATAAATTCGCATTTAAATTTCCATCTCAAAACATATAAATAATTGATACTATGAACATAGATACATTGAAATAAATGCATTTTAGGAAAAGATTAAACATAGTTTTCACATCTATGAACTTCCTTGTTAATGCATAAACAGTACATGTAAAACGTTTTTCTGAGGTTGCAAAGTACTTTTATACAAGCAACTAAAATGTAGACTGAAAATTCACATCCAGAGTTCAATTTTGAAAAGAATAATATAAATGGTAAAATGAAATGACAAACATAAATGCTTTTTTGAGAAATGTTTAAAGCTGGTTTCACATCTATGAAACTGCACATGTAAAAAAAAGTAGTTTTCTCCAAGACAGCAAAAGAATAATATAAATGTTAAAATGAAACTACAAACATAAAAATAAATGCATTTTTGAGAAATGTTTAAACATAGTTTCACATCTATGAATTTTCGTGTTTAAATATTAAGACCACTTGTAAAAAGTTTAAAGAAGTTGGAAAATGTACTTTACACACAGAAAGTAAAATGTAGATAAATAAATTCGCATTTAAATTTCCATCTCAAAACATATAAATAATTGCTAATATGATCCAAGAAACATTGAAATAAATGCATTTTATGAAAAGATTAAACATAGATTTCACATCTATGATCTTCCTTGTTAATATATAAACAGTACATGTAAAACGTTTTTCTGAGGTTGGAAAGTACTTTTCTACAACCAACTTAAATGTAGACTGGAAATTCATATCCAGAGTTCAATTTTGAAAAGAATAATATAAATGGTAAAATGAAATGACAAACATAAATGCTTTTTTGAGAAATGTTTAAAGCTGGTTTCACATCTATGAAACTGCACATGTAAAAAAAAGTAGTTTTCTCCAAGACAGCAAAAGAATAATATAAATGTTAAAATGAAACTACAAACATAAAAATAAATGCATTTTTGAGAAATGTTTAAACATAGTTTCACATCTATGATATTTCGTGTTTAAATATTAAGACCACTTGTAAAAAGTTTAAAGAAGTTGGAAAATGTACTTTACACACAGAAAGGAAAATGTAGATAAATAAATTCGCATTTAAATTTCCATCTCAAAACATATAAATAAATGCTAATATGAAGCGAGAAACATTGAATTAAATGCATTTTATGAAAAAATTAAACATAGTTTTCTGATCTATGAACTTCCTTGTTAATATATAAACAGTACATGTAAAACGTTTTTCTGAGGTTGGAAAGTACTTTTCTACAAGCAACTAAAATGTAGACTGGAAATTCATATCCTGAGTTCAATTTTGAAAAGAATAATATAAATGGTAAAATGAAATGAGAAACATCAAAATAAATGCTTTTTTGAGAAATGTTTAAAGATGGTTTCACATCTATTTAACAGCACATGTAAAAAAAGTAGTTTTCTCCAAGACAGCAAAAGAATAATATAAATGTTAAAATGAAACTACAAACATAAAAATAAATGCATTTTTGAGAAATGTTTAAACATAGTATCAGATCTATGAATTTTTGTGTTTATATATTAAGACCACTTGTAAAAATTTTAGAGATGTTGGAAAATGTACTTTACACGCAGAAAGTAAAATGTAGATAAAGAAATTCGCATTTCAATTTCCATCTCAAAACATATAAATAATTGATACTATGAACATAGATACATTGAAATAAATGCATTTTAGGAAAAGATTAAACATAGTTTTCACATCTATGAACTTCCTTGTTAATGCATAAACAGTACATGTAAAACGTTTTTCTGAGGTTGCAAAGTACTTTTATACAAGCAACTAAAATGTAGACTGGAAATTCATATCCAGAGTTCAATTTTGAAAAGAATAATATAAATGGTAAAATGAAATGACAAACATAAATGCTTTTTTGAGAAATGTTTAAAGCTGGTTTCACATCTATGTAAAAAAAGTAGTTTTCTCCAGGAAAGCAAAAGAATAACATAAATGTTATAATGAAACTACAAACATAAAAATAAATGCATTTTTGAGAAATGTTTAAACATAGTATCAGATCTATGAATTTTTGTGTTTATATATTAAGACCACTTGTAAAAAGATTAAAGAAGTTGGAAAATATACTTTACACACAGAAAGCAAAATGTAGATAAATAAATTCGCATTTAAATTTCCATCTCAAAACATATAAATAAATGCTAATATGAAGCTAGAAACATTGAATTAAATGCATTTTAGGAAAAAATTAAACAGTTTTCTCATCTATGAACTTCCTTGTTAATATATAAACAGTACATGAAAAACGTTTTTCTGAGATTGGAAAGTACTTTTCTACAAGCAACTAAAATGTAGAATGAAAATTCACATTCAGATTTCAATTTTGAAAAGAATAATATAAATTGTAAAATGAAATGACAAACATCAAAATAAATGCTTTTTTGATAAATGTTTAAACATAGTTTCACATCTATGAATTTTTGTGTTTAAATATTAAGACCACTTGTAAAAAGTTTAAAGAAGTTGGAAAATGTACTTTACACACAGAAAGCAAAATGTAGATAAATAAATTCGCATTTAAATTTCCATCTCAAAACATATAAATAATTGCTAATATGATCCAAGAAACATTGAAATAAATGCATTTTATGAAAAGATTAAACATAGATTTCACATCTATGATCTTCCTTGTTAATATATAAACAGTACATGTAAAACGTTTTTCTGAGGTTGGAAAGTACTTTTCTACAACCAACTAAAATGTAGACTGGAAATTCATATCCAGAATTCAATTTTGAAAAGAATAATATAAATGGTAAAATGAAATGACAAACATAAATGCTTTTTTGAGAAATGTTTAAAGCTGGTTTCACATCTATGAAACTGCACATGTAAAAAAAAGTAGTTTTCTCCAAGACAGCAAAAGAATAATATAAATGTTAAAATGAAACTACAAACATAAAAATAAATGCATTTTTGAGAAATGTTTAAACATAGTTTCACATCTATGATATTTCGTGTTTAAATATTAAGACCACTTGTAAAAAGTTTAAAGAAGTTGGAAAATGTACTTTACACACAGAAAGGAAAATGTAGATAAATAAATTCGCATTTAAATTTCCATCTCAAAACATATAAATAAATGCTAATATGAAGCGAGAAACATTGAATTAAATGCATTTTAGGAAAAAATTAAACATAGTTTTCTGATCTATGAACTTCCTTGTTAATATATAAACAGTACATGTAAAACGTTTTTCTGAGGTTGGAAAGTACTTTTCTACAAGCAACTAAAATGTAGACTGGAAATTCATATCCTGAGTTCAATTTTGAAAAGAATAATATAAATGGTAAAATGAAATGAGAAACATCAAAATAAATGCTTTTTTGAGAAATGTTTCAAGATGGTTTCACATCTATTTAACAGCACATGTAAAAAAAGTAGTTTTCTCCAAGACAGCAAAAGAATAATATAAATGTTAAAATGAAACTACAAACATAAAAATAAATGCATTTTTGAGAAATGTTTAAACATAGTATCAGATCTATGAATTTTTGTGTTTATATATTAAGACCACTTGTAAAAATTTTAGAGATGTTGGAAAATGTACTTTACACGCAGAAAGTAAAATGTAGATAAAGAAATTCGCATTTAAATTTCCATCTCAAAACATATAAATAATTGCTAATATGATCCAAGAAACATTGAAATAAATGCATTTTATGAAAAGATTAAACATAGATTTCACATCTATGATCTTCCTTGTTAATATATAAACAGTACATGTAAAACGTTTTTCTGAGGTTGGAAAGTACTTTTCTACACCAACTTAAATGTAGACTGGAAATTCATATCCAGAGTTCAATTTTGAAAAGAATAATATAAATGGTAAAATGAAATGACAAACATAAATGCTTTTTTAAGAAATGTTTAAAGCTGGTTTCACATCTATGAAACTGCACATGTAAAAAAAAGTAGTTTTCTCCAAGACAGCAAAAGAATAATATAAATGTTAAAATGAAACTACAAACATAAAAATAAATGCATTTTTGAGAAATGTTTAAACATAGTTTCACATCTATGAATTTTCGTGTTTAAATATTAAGACCACTTGTAAAAAGTTTAAAGAAGTTGGAAAATGTACTTTACACACAGAAATCAAAATGTAGATAAATAAATTCGCATTTAAATTTCCATCTCAAAACATATAAATAAATGCTAATATGAAGCTAGAAACATTGAATTAAATGCATTTTAGGAAAAAATTAAACATAGTTTTCTGATCTATGAACTTCCTTGTTAATATATAAACAGTACATGTAAAACGTTTTTCTGAGGTTGGAAAGTACTTTTCTACAAGCAACTAAAATGTAGACTGGAAATTCATATCCTGAGTTCAATTTTGAAAAGAATAATATAAATGGTAAAATGAAATGAGAAACATCAAAATAAATGCTTTTTTGAGAAATGTTTAAAGATGGTTTCACATCTATTTAACAGCACATGTAAAAAAAGTAGTTTTCTCCAAGACAGCAAAAGAATAATATAAATGTTAAAATGAAACTACAAACATAAAAATAAATGCATTTTTGAGAAATGTTTAAACATAGTATCAGATCTATGAATTTTTGTGTTTATATATTAAGACCACTTGTAAAAATTTTAGAGATGTTGGAAAATGTACTTTACACGCAGAAAGTAAAATGTAGATAAAGAAATTCGCATTTCAATTTCCATCTCAAAACATATAAATAATTGATACTATGAACATAGATACATTGAAATAAATGCATTTTAGGAAAAGATTAAACATAGTTTTCACATCTATGAACTTCCTTGTTAATGCATAAACAGTACATGTAAAACGTTTTTCTGAGGTTGCAAAGTACTTTTATACAAGCAACTAAAATGTAGACTGGAAATTCATATCCAGAGTTCAATTTTGAAAAGAATAATATAAATGGTAAAATGAAATGACAAACATAAATGCTTTTTTGAGAAATGTTTAAAGCTGGTTTCACATCTATGTAAAAAAAGTAGTTTTCTCCAGGAAAGCAAAAGAATAACATAAATGTTATAATGAAACTACAAACATAAAAATAAATGCATTTTTGAGAAATGTTTAAACATAGTATCAGATCTATGAATTTTTGTGTTTATATATTAAGACCACTTGTAAAAAGATTAAAGAAGTTGGAAAATATACTTTACACACAGAAAGCAAAATGTAGATAAATAAATTCGCATTTAAATTTCCATCTCAAAACATATAAATAAATGCTAATATGAAGCTAGAAACATTGAATTAAATGCATTTTAGGAAAAAATTAAACAGTTTTCTCATCTATGAACTTCCTTGTTAATATATAAACAGTACATGAAAAACGTTTTTCTGAGATTGGAAAGTACTTTTCTACAAGCAACTAAAATGTAGAATGAAAATTCACATTCAGATTTCAATTTTGAAAAGAATAATATAAATTGTAAAATGAAATGACAAACATCAAAATAAATGCTTTTTTGATAAATGTTTAAACATAGTTTCACATCTATGAATTTTTGTGTTTAAATATTAAGACCACTTGTAAAAAGTTTAAAGAAGTTGGAAAATGTACTTTACACACAGAAAGCAAAATGTAGATAAATAAATTCGCATTTAAATTTCCATCTCAAAACATATAAATAATTGCTAATATGATCCAAGAAACATTGAAATAAATGCATTTTATGAAAAGATTAAACATAGATTTCACATCTATGATCTTCCTTGTTAATATATAAACAGTACATGTAAAACGTTTTTCTGAGGTTGGAAAGTACTTTTCTACAACCAACTAAAATGTAGACTGGAAATTCATATCCAGAATTCAATTTTGAAAAGAATAATATAAATGGTAAAATGAAATGACAAACATCAAAATAAATGCCTTTTTGAGAAATGTTTGAAGCTGGTTTCACATCTATGAAACAGCACATGTAAAAAGAGTAGTTTTCTCCAGGAAAGCAAAAGAATAACATAAATGTTAAAATGAAACTACAAACATAACAATAAATGCATTTTTGAGAAATGTTTAAACATAGTATCAGATCTATGAATTTTTGTGTTTATATATTAAGACCACTTGTAAAAAGTTTAAAGAAGTTGGAAAATATAGTTTACACTCAGAAAGCAAAATGTAGATAAATAAATTCGCATTTAAATTTCCATCTCAAAACATATAAATAAATGCTAATATGAAGCTAGAAACATTGAATTAAATGCATTTTAGGAAAAAATTAAACATAGTTTTCTCATCTATGAACTTCCTTGTTAATATATAAACAGTACATGTAAAACGTTTTTCTGAGGTTGGAAAGTACTTTTCTACAAGCAACTAAAATGGAGACTGGAAATTCATATCCTGAGTTCAATTTTGAAAAGAATAATATAAATGGTAAAATTAAATGAGAAACATCAAAATAAATGCTTTTTTGAGAAATGTTTAAAGATGGTTTCACATCTATTTAACAGCACATGTAAAAAAAGTAGTTTTCTCCAAGACAGCAAAAGAATAATATAAATGTTAAAATGAAACTACAAACATAAAAATAAATGCATTTTTGAGAAATGTTTGAACATAGTATCAGATCTATGAATTTTTGTGTTTATATATTAAGACCACTTGTAAAAATTTTAGAGATGTTGGAAAATGTACTTTACACGCAGAAAGTAAAATGTAGATAAAGAAATTCGCATTTCAATTTCCATCTCAAAACATATAAATAATTGATACTATGAACATAGATACATTGAAATAAATGCATTTTAGGAAAAGATTAAACATAGTTTTCACATCTATGAACTTCCTTGTTAATGCATAAACAGTACATGTAAAACGTTTTTCTGAGGTTGCAAAGTACTTTTATACAAGCAACTAAAATGTAGACTGAAAATTCACATCCAGAGTTCAATTTTGAAAAGAATAATATAAATGGTAAAATGAAATGACAAACATAAATGCTTTTTTGAGAAATGTTTAAAGCTGGTTTCACATCTATGAAACTGCACATGTTAAAAAAAAGTAGTTTTCTCCAAGACAGCAAAAGAATAATATAAATGTTAAAATGAAACTACAAACATAAAAATAAATGCATTTTTGAGAAATGTTTAAACATAGTTTCACATCTATGAATTTTCGTGTTTAAATATTAAGAGCACTTGTAAAAAGTTTAAAGAAGTTGGAAAATGTACTTTACACACAGAAAGCAAAATGTAGATAAATAAATTCGCATTTAAATTTCCATCTCAAAACATATAAATAATTGCTAATATGATCCAAGAAACATTGAAATAAATGCATTTTAGGAAAAGATTAAACATAGATTTCACATCTATGATCTTCCTTGTTAATATATAAACAGTACATGTAAAACGTTTTTCTGAGGTTGGAAAGTACTTTTCTACAACCAACTAAAATGTAGACTGGAAATTCATATCCAGAGTTCAATTTTGAAAAGAATAATATAAATGGTAAAATGAAATGACAAACATAAATGCTTTTTTGAGAAATGTTTAAAGCTGGTTTCACATCTATGAAACAGCACATGTAAAAAAAGTAGTTTTCTCCAGGAAAGCAAAAGAATAACATAAATGTTATAATGAAACTACAAACATAAAAATAAATGCATTTTTGAGAAATGTTTAAACATAGTATCAGATCTATGAATTTTTGTGTTTATATATTAAGACCACTTGTAAAAAGTTTAAAGAAGTTGGAAAATATACTTTACACACAGAAAGCAAAATGTAGATAAATAAATTCGCATTTAAATTTCCATCTCAAAACATATAAATAAATGCTAATATGAAGCTAGAAACATTGAATTAAATGCATTTTAGGAAAAAATTAAACAGTTTTCTCATCTATGAACTTCCTTGTTAATGCATAAACAGTACATGAAAAACGTTTTTCTGAGGTTGGAAAATACTTTTATACAAGCAACTAAAATGTAGACTGAAAATTCACATCCAGAGTTCAATTTTGAAAAGAATAATATAAATGGTAAAATGAAATGACAAACATCAAAATAAATGCTTTTTTGAGAAATGTTTAAAGATGGTTTCACATCTATATAACAGCACATTTAAAAAAAAGTAGTTTTCTCCAAGACAGCAAAAGAATAATATAAATGTTAAAATGAAACTACAAACATAAAAATAAATGCATTTTTGAGAAATGTTTAAACATAGTTTCACATCTATGAATTTTCGTGTTTAAATATTAAGACCACTTGTAAAAAGTTTAAAGAAGTTGGAAAATGTACTTTACACACAGAAAGCAAAATGTAGATAAATAAATTCGCATTTAAATTTCCATCTCAAAACATATAAATAATTGCTAATATGATCCAAGAAACATTGAAATAAATGCATTTTAGGAAAAGATTAAACATAGATTTCACATCTATGATCTTCCTTGTTAATATATAAACAGTACATGTAAAACGTTTTTCTGAGGTTGGAAAGTACTTTTCTACAACCAACTTAAATGTAGACTGGAAATTCATATCCTGAGTTCAATTTTGAAAAGAATAATGGTAAAATGAAATGACAAACATCAAAATAAATGCTTTTTTGAGAAATGTTTAAAGATGGTTTCACATCTATTTAACAGCACATGTAAAAAGAGTAGTTTTCTCCAGGAAAGCAAAAGAATAACATAAATGTTAAAATGAAATGACAAACATCAAAATAAATGCTTTTTTGAGAAATGTTTAAAGATGGTTTCACATCTATTTAACAGCACATGTAAAAAAAGTAGTTTTCTCCAAGACAGCAAAAGAATAATATAAATGTTAAAATGAAACTACAAACATAAAAATAAATGCATTTTTGAGAAATGTTTAAACATAGTATCAGATCTATGAATTTTTGTGTTTATATATTAAGACCACTTGTAAAAATTTTAGAGATGTTGGAAAATGTACTTTACACGCAGAAAGTAAAATGTAGATAAAGAAATTCGCATTTCAATTTCCATCTCAAAACATATAAATAATTGATACTATGAACATAGATACATTGAAATAAATGCATTTTAGGAAAAGATTAAACATAGTTTTCACATCTATGAACTTCCTTGTTAATGCATAAACAGTACATGTAAAACGTTTTTCTGAGGTTGCAAAGTACTTTTATACAAGCAACTAAAATGTAGACTGGAAATTCATATCCAGAGTTCAATTTTGAAAAGAATAATATAAATGGTAAAATGAAATGACAAACATAAATGCTTTTTTGAGAAATGTTTAAAGCTGGTTTCACATCTATGTAAAAAAAGTAGTTTTCTCCAGGAAAGCAAAAGAATAACATAAATGTTATAATGAAACTACAAACATAAAAATAAATGCATTTTTGAGAAATGTTTAAACATAGTATCAGATCTATGAATTTTTGTGTTTATATATTAAGACCACTTGTAAAAAGATTAAAGAAGTTGGAAAATATACTTTACACACAGAAAGCAAAATGTAGATAAATAAATTCGCATTTAAATTTCCATCTCAAAACATATAAATAAATGCTAATATGAAGCTAGAAACATTGAATTAAATGCATTTTAGGAAAAAATTAAACATAGTTTTCTCATCTATGAACTTCCTTGTTAATATATAAACAGTACATGAAAAACGTTTTTCTGAGATTGGAAAGTACTTTTCTACAAGCAACTAAAATGTAGAATGAAAATTCACATTCAGATTTCAATTTTGAAAAGAATAATATAAATTGTAAAATGAAATGACAAACATCAAAATAAATGCTTTTTTGATAAATGTTTAAACATAGTTTCACATCTATGAATTTTTGTGTTTAAATATTAAGACCACTTGTAAAAAGTTTAAAGAAGTTGGAAAATGTACTTTACACACAGAAAGCAAAATGTAGATAAATAAATTCGCATTTAAATTTCCATCTCAAAACATATAAATAATTGCTAATATGATCCAAGAAACATTGAAATAAATGCATTTTATGAAAAGATTAAACATAGATTTCACATCTATGATCTTCCTTGTTAATATATAAACAGTACATGTAAAACGTTTTTCTGAGGTTGGAAAGTACTTTTCTACAACCAACTAAAATGTAGACTGGAAATTCATATCCAGAATTCAATTTTGAAAAGAATAATATAAATGGTAAAATGAAATGACAAACATCAAAATAAATGCCTTTTTGAGAAATGTTTGAAGCTGGTTTCACATCTATGAAACAGCACATGTAAAAAGAGTAGTTTTCTCCAGGAAAGCAAAAGAATAACATAAATGTTAAAATGAAACTACAAACATAACAATAAATGCATTTTTGAGAAATGTTTAAACATAGTATCAGATCTATGAATTTTTGTGTTTATATATTAAGACCACTTGTAAAAAGTTTAAAGAAGTTGGAAAATATAGTTTACACTCAGAAAGCAAAATGTAGATAAATAAATTCGCATTTAAATTTCCATCTCAAAACATATAAATAAATGCTAATATGAAGCTAGAAACATTGAATTAAATGCATTTTAGGAAAAAATTAAACATAGTTTTCTCATCTATGAACTTCCTTGTTAATATATAAACAGTACATGTAAAACGTTTTTCTGAGGTTGGAAAGTACTTTTCTACAAGCAACTAAAATGGAGACTGGAAATTCATATCCTGAGTTCAATTTTGAAAAGAATAATATAAATGGTAAAATTAAATGAGAAACATCAAAATAAATGCTTTTTTGAGAAATGTTTAAAGATGGTTTCACATCTATTTAACAGCACATGTAAAAAAAGTAGTTTTCTCCAAGACAGCAAAAGAATAATATAAATGTTAAAATGAAACTACAAACATAAAAATAAATGCATTTTTGAGAAATGTTTGAACATAGTATCAGATCTATGAATTTTTGTGTTTATATATTAAGACCACTTGTAAAAATTTTAGAGATGTTGGAAAATGTACTTTACACGCAGAAAGTAAAATGTAGATAAAGAAATTCGCATTTCAATTTCCATCTCAAAACATATAAATAATTGATACTATGAACATAGATACATTGAAATAAATGCATTTTAGGAAAAGATTAAACATAGTTTTCACATCTATGAACTTCCTTGTTAATGCATAAACAGTACATGTAAAACGTTTTTCTGAGGTTGCAAAGTACTTTTATACAAGCAACTAAAATGTAGACTGAAAATTCACATCCAGAGTTCAATTTTGAAAAGAATAATATAAATGGTAAAATGAAATGACAAACATAAATGCTTTTTTGAGAAATGTTTAAAGCTGGTTTCACATCTATGAAACTGCACATGTTAAAAAAAAGTAGTTTTCTCCAAGACAGCAAAAGAATAATATAAATGTTAAAATGAAACTACAAACATAAAAATAAATGCATTTTTGAGAAATGTTTAAACATAGTTTCACATCTATGAATTTTCGTGTTTAAATATTAAGAGCACTTGTAAAAAGTTTAAAGAAGTTGGAAAATGTACTTTACACACAGAAAGCAAAATGTAGATAAATAAATTCGCATTTAAATTTCCATCTCAAAACATATAAATAATTGCTAATATGATCCAAGAAACATTGAAATAAATGCATTTTAGGAAAAGATTAAACATAGATTTCACATCTATGATCTTCCTTGTTAATATATAAACAGTACATGTAAAACGTTTTTCTGAGGTTGGAAAGTACTTTTCTACAACCAACTAAAATGTAGACTGGAAATTCATATCCAGAGTTCAATTTTGAAAAGAATAATATAAATGGTAAAATGAAATGACAAACATAAATGCTTTTTTGAGAAATGTTTAAAGCTGGTTTCACATCTATGAAACAGCACATGTAAAAAAAGTAGTTTTCTCCAGGAAAGCAAAAGAATAACATAAATGTTATAATGAAACTACAAACATAAAAATAAATGCATTTTTGACAAATGTTTAAACATAGTATCAGATCTATGAATTTTTGTGTTTATATATTAAGACCACTTGTAAAAAGTTTAAAGAAGTTGGAAAATATACTTTACACACAGAAAGCAAAATGTAGATAAATAAATTCGCATTTAAATTTCCATCTCAAAACATATAAATAAATGCTAATATGAAGCTAGAAACATTGAATTAAATGCATTTTAGGAAAAAATTAAACAGTTTTCTCATCTATGAACTTCCTTGTTAATGCATAAACAGTACATGAAAAACGTTTTTCTGAGGTTGGAAAATACTTTTATACAAGCAACTAAAATGTAGACTGAAAATTCACATCCAGAGTTCAATTTTGAAAAGAATAATATAAATGGTAAAATGAAATGACAAACATCAAAATAAATGCTTTTTTGAGAAATGTTTAAAGATGGTTTCACATCTATATAACAGCACATTTAAAAAAAAGTAGTTTTCTCCAAGACAGCAAAAGAATAATATAAATGTTAAAATGAAACTACAAACATAAAAATAAATGCATTTTTGAGAAAAGTTTAAACATAGTTTCACATCTATGAATTTTCGTGTTTAAATATTAAGACCACTTGTAAAAAGTTTAAAGAAGTTGGAAAATGTACTTTACACACAGAAAGCAAAATGTAGATAAATAAATTCGCATTTAAATTTCCATCTCAAAACATATAAATAATTGCTAATATGATCCAAGAAACATTGAAATAAATGCATTTTAGGAAAAGATTAAACATAGATTTCACATCTATGATCTTCCTTGTTAATATATAAACAGTACATGTAAAACGTTTTTCTGAGGTTGGAAAGTACTTTTCTACAACCAACTTAAATGTAGACTGGAAATTCATATCCAGAGTTCAATTTTGAAAAGAATAATATAAATGGTAAAATGAAATGACAAACATCAAAATAAATGCCTTTTTGAGAAATGTTTGAAGCTGGTTTCACATCTATGAAACAGCACATGTAAAAAGAGTAGTTTTCTCCAGGAAAGCAAAAGAATAACATAAATGTTAAAATGAAACTACAAACATAACAATAAATGCATTTTTGAGAAATGTTTAAACATAGTATCAGATTTATGAATTTTTGTGTTTATATATTAAGACCACTTGTAAAAAGTTTAAAGAAGTTGGAAAATATAGTTTACACACAGAAAGCAAAATGTAGATAAATAAATTCGCATTTAAATTTCCATCTCAAAACATATAAATAAATGCTAATATGAAGCTAGAAACATTGAATTAAATGCATTTTAGGAAAAAATTAAACATAGTTTTCTCATCTATGAACTTCCTTGTTAATATATAAACAGTACATGTAAAACGTTTTTCTGAGGTTGGAAAGTACTTTTCTACAAGCAACCAAAATGTAGACTGGAAATTCATATCCTGAGTTCAATTTTGAAAAGAATAATATAAATGGTAAAATGAAATGACAAACATCAAAATAAATACTTTTTTGAGAAATGTTTAAAGATGGTTTCACATCTATTTAACAGCACATGTAAAAAAAGTAGTTTTCTCCAAGACAGCAAAAGAATAATATAAATGTTAAAATGAAACTACAAACATAAAAATAAATGCATTTTTGAGAAATGTTTAAACATAGTTTCACATCTATGAATTTTCGTGTTTAAATATTAAGACCACTTGTAAAAAGTTTAAAGAAGTTGGAAAATGTACTTTACACACAGAAAGCAAAATGTAGATAAATAAATTCGCATTTAAATTTCCATCTCAAAACATATAAATAATTGATACTATGAACATAGATACATTGAAATAAATGCATTTTAGGAAAAGATTAAACATAGTTTTCACATCTATGAACTTCCTTGTTAATGCATAAACAGTACATGTAAAACGTTTTTCTGAGGTTGCAAAGTACTTTTATACAAGCAACTAAAATGTAGACTGAAAATTCACATCCAGAGTTCAATTTTGAAAAGAATAATATAAATGGTAAAATGAAATGACAAACATAAATGCTTTTTTGAGAAATGTTTAAAGCTGGTTTCACATCTATGAAACTGCACATGTAAAAAAAAGTAGTTTTCTCCAAGACAGCAAAAGAATAATATAAATGTTAAAATGAAACTACAAACATAAAAATAAATGCATTTTTGAGAAATGTTTAAACATAGTTTCACATCTATGAATTTTCGTGTTTAAATATTAAGACCACTTGTAAAAAGTTTAAAGAAGTTGGAAAATGTACTTTACACACGGAAAGCAAAATGTAGATAAATAAATTCGCATTTAAATTTCCATCTCAAAACATATAAATAATTGCTAATATGATCCAAGAAACATTGAAATAAATGCATTTTATGAAAAGATTAAACATAGATTTCACATCTATGATCTTCCTTGTTAATATATAAACAGTACATGTAAAACGTTTTTCTGAGGTTGGAAAGTACTTTTCTACAACCAACTTAAATGTAGACTGGAAATTCATATCCAGAGTTCAATTTTGAAAAGAATAATATAAATGGTAAAATGAAATGACAAACATAAATGCTTTTTTGAGAAATGTTTAAAGCTGGTTTCACATCTATGAAACTGCACATGTAAAAAAAAGTAGTTTTCTCCAAGACAGCAAAAGAATAATATAAATGTTAAAATGAAACTACAAACATAAAAATAAATGCATTTTTGAGAAATGTTTAAACATAGTTTCACATCTATGAATTTTCGTGTTTAAATATTAAGACCACTTGTAAAAAGTTTAAAGAAGTTGGAAAATGTACTTTACACACAGAAAGCAAAATGTAGATAAATAAATTCGCATTTAAATTTCCATCTCAAAACATATAAATAAATGCTAATATGAAGCTAGAAACATTGAATTAAATGCATTTTAGGAAAAAATTAAACATAGTTTTCTGATCTATGAACTTCCTTGTTAATATATAAACAGTACATGTAAAACGTTTTTCTGAGGTTGGAAAGTACTTTTCTACAAGCAACTAAAATGTAGACTGGAAATTCATATCCTGAGTTCAATTTTGAAAAGAATAATATAAATGGTAAAATGAAATGAGAAACATCAAAATAAATGCTTTTTTGAGAAATGTTTAAAGATGGTTTCACATCTATTTAACAGCATATGTAAAAAAAGTAGTTTTCTCCAAGACAGCAAAAGAATAATATAAATGTTAAAATGAAACTACAAACATAAAAATAAATGCATTTTTGAGAAATGTTTAAACATAGTATCAGATCTATGAATTTTTGTGTTTATATATTAAGACCACTTGTAAAAATTTTAGAGATGTTGGAAAATGTACTTTACACGCAGAAAGTAAAATGTAGATAAAGAAATTCGCATTTCAATTTCCATCTCAAAACATATAAATAATTGATACTATGAACATAGATACATTGAAATAAATGCATTTTAGGAAAAGATTAAACATAGTTTTCACATCTATGAACTTCCTTGTTAATGCATAAACAGTACATGTAAAACGTTTTTCTGAGGTTGCAAAGTACTTTTATACAAGCAACTAAAATGTAGACTGGAAATTCATATCCAGAGTTCAATTTTGAAAAGAATAATATAAATGGTAAAATGAAATGACAAACGTAAATGCTTTTTTGAGAAATGTTTGAAGCTGGTTTCACATCTATGTAAAAAAAGTAGTTTTCTCCAGGAAAGCAAAAGAATAACATAAATGTTATAATGAAACTACAAACATAAAAATAAATGCATTTTTGAGAAATGTTTAAACATAGTATCAGATCTATGAATTTTTGTGTTTATATATTAAGACCACTTGTAAAAAGATTAAAGAAGTTGGAAAATATACTTTACACACAGAAAGCAAAATGTAGATAAATAAATTCGCATTTAAATTTCCATCTCAAAACATATAAATAAATGCTAATATGAAGCTAGAAACATTGAATTAAATGCATTTTAGGAAAAAATTAAACAGATTTCTCATCTATGAACTTCCTTGTTAATATATAAACAGTACATGAAAAACGTTTTTCTGAGATTGGAAAGTACTTTTCTACAAGCAACTAAAATGTAGAATGAAAATTCACATTCAGATTTCAATTTTGAAAAGAATAATATAAATGGTAAAATGAAATGACAAACATCAAAATAAATGCTTTTTTGAGAAATGTTTAAAGATGGTTTCACATCTATTTAACACCACATGTAAAAAAAAGTAGTTTTCTCCAGGAAAGCAAAAGAATAACATAAATGTTAAAATGAAACTACAAACATAACAATAAATGCATTTTTGAGAAATGTTTAAACATAGTATCAGATCTATGAATTTTTGTGTTTATATATTAAGACCACTTGTAAAAAGTTTAAAGAAGTTGGAAAATATAGTTTACACTCAGAAAGCAAAATGTAGATAAATAAATTCGCATTTAAATTTCCATCTCAAAACATATAAATAAATGCTAATATGAAGCTAGAAACATTGAATTAAATGCATTTTAGGAAAAAATTAAACATAGTTTTCTCATCTATGAACTTCCTTGTTAATATATAAACAGTACATGTAAAACGTTTTTCTCAGGTTGGAAAGTACTTTTCTACAAGCAACTAAAATGGAGACTGGAAATTCATATCCTGAGTTCAATTTTGAAAAGAATAATATAAATGGTAAAATGAAATGAGAAACATCAAAATAAATGCTTTTTTGAGAAATGTTTAAAGATGGTTTCACATCTATTTAACAGCACATGTAAAAAAAGTAGTTTTCTCCAAGACAGCAAAAGAATAATATAAATGTTAAAATGAAACTACAAACATAAAAATAAATGCATTTTTGAGAAATGTTTAAACATAGTTTCACATCTATGAATTTTCGTGTTTAAATATTAAGACCACTTGTAAAAAGTTTAAAGAAGTTGGAAAATGTACTTTACACACAGAAAGCAAAATGTAGATAAATAAATTCGCATTTAAATTTCCATCTCAAAACATATAAATAATTGATACTATGAACATAGATACATTGAAATAAATGCATTTTAGGAAAAGATTAAACATAGTTTTCACATCTATGAACTTCCTTGTTAATGCATAAACAGTACATGTAAAACGTTTTTCTGAGGTTGCAAAGTACTTTTATACAAGCAACTAAAATGTAGACTGAAAATTCACATCCAGAGTTCAATTTTGAAAAGAATAATATAAATGGTAAAATGAAATGACAAACATAAATGCTTTTTTGAGAAATGTTTAAAGCTGGTTTCACATCTATGAAACTGCACATGTAAAAAAAGGTAGTTTTCTCCAAGACAGCAAAAGAATAATATAAATGTTAAAATGAAACTACAAACATAAAAATAAATGCATTTTTGAGAAATGTTTAAACATAGTTTCACATCTATGTATTTTCGTGTTTAAATATTAAGACCACTTGTAAAAAGTTTAAAGAAGTTGGAAAATGTACTTTACACACAGAAAGCAAAATGTAGATAAATAAATTCGCATTTAAATTTCCATCTCAAAACATATAAATAATTGCTAATATGATCCAAGAAACATTGAAATAAATGCATTTTATGAAAAGATTAAACATAGATTTCACATCTATGATCTTCCTTGTTAATATATAAACAGTACATGTAAAACGTTTTTCTGAGGTTGGAAAGTACTTTTCTACAACCAACTTAAATGTAGACCCGAAATTCATATCCAGAGTTCAATTTTGAAAAGAATAATATAAATGGTAAAATGAAATGACAAACATAAATGCTTTTTTGAGAAATGTTTAAAGCTGGTTTCACATCTATGAAACTGCACATGTAAAAAAAAGTAGTTTTCTCCAAGACAGCAAAAGAATAATATAAATGTTAAAATGAAACTACAAACATAAAAATAAATGCATTTTTGAGAAATGTTTAAACATAGTTTCACATCTATGAATTTTCGTGTTTAAATATTAAGACCACTTGTAAAAAGTTTAAAGAAGTTGGAAAATGTACTTTACACACAGAAAGCAAAATGTAGATAAATAAATTCGCATTTAAATTTCCATCTCAAAACATATAAATAAATGCTAATATGAAGCTAGAAACATTGAATTAAATGCATTTTAGGAAGAAATTAAACATAGTTTTCTCATCTATGAACTTCCTTGTTAATATATAAACAGTACATGTAAAACGTTTTTCTGAGGTTGGAAAGTACTTTTCTACAAGCAACTAAAATGTAGACTGGAAATTCATATCCTGAGTTCAATTTTGAAAAGAATAATATAAATGGTAAAATGAAATGAGAAACATCAAAATAAATGCTTTTTTGAGAAATGTTTAAAGATGGTTTCACATCTATTTAACAGCACATGTAAAAAAAGTAGTTTTCTCCAAGACAGCAAAAGAATAATATAAATGTTAAAATGAAACTACAAACATAAAAATAAATGCATTTTTGAGAAATGTTTAAACATAGTATCAGATCTATGAATTTTTGTGTTTATATATTAAGACCAATTGTTAAAATTTTAGAGATGTTGGAAAATGTACTTTACACGCAGAAAGTAAAATGTAGATAAAGAAATTCGCATTTAAATTTCCATCTCAAAACATATAAATAATTGATACTATGAACATAGATACATTGAAATAAATGCATTATAGGAAAAGATTAAACATAGTTTTCACATCTATGAACTTCCTTGTTAATGCATAAACAGTACATGTAAAACGTTTTTCTGAGGTTGCAAAGTACTTTTATACAAGCAACTAAAATGTAGACTGGAAATTCATATCCAGAGTTCAATTTGGAAAAGAATAATATAAATGGTAAAATGAAATGACAAACATAAATGCTTTTTTGAGAAATGTTTAAAGCTGGTTTCACATCTATGTAAAAAAAGTAGTTTTCTCCAGGAAAGCAAAAGAATAACATAAATGTTATAATGAAACTACAAACATAAAAATAAATGCATTTTTGAGAAATGTTTAAACATAGTATCAGATCTATGAATTTTTGTGTTTATATATTAAGACCACTTGTAAAAAGTTTAAAGAAGTTGGAAAATATACTTTACACACAGAAAGCAAAATGTAGATAAATAAATTCGCATTTAAATTTCCATCTCAAAACATATAAATAAATGCTAATATGAAGCTAGAAACATTGAATTAAATGCATTTTAGGAAAAAATTAAACAGTTTTCTCATCTATGAACTTCCTTGTTAATATATAAACAGTACATGAAAAACGTTTTTCTGAGATTGGAAAGTACTTTTCTACAAGCAACTAAAATGTAGAATGAAAATTCACATTCAGATTTCAATTTTGAAAAGAATAATATAAATTGTAAAATGAAATGACAAACATCAAAATAAATGCTTTTTTGATAAATGTTTAAACATAGTTTCACATCTATGAATTTTTGTGTTTAAATATTAAGACCACTTGTAAAAAGTTTAGAGATGTTGGAAAATGTACTTTACACGCAGAAAGTAAAATGTAGATAAAGAAATTCGCATTTAAATTTCCATCTCAAAGCATATAAATAATTGATGCTATGAACATAGATACATTGAAATAAATGCATTTTAGGAAAAGATTAAACATAGTTTTCACATCTATGAACTTCCTTGTTAATGCATAAACAGTACATGTAAAACGTTTTTCTGAGGTTCGAAACTACTTTTATACAAGCAACTAAAATGTAGACTGAAAATTCACATACAGAGTTCAATTTTGAAAAGAATAATATAAATGGTAAAATGAAATGACAATCATAAATGCTTTTTTGAGAAATGTTTAAAGCTGGTTTCACATCTATGAAACAGCACATGTAAAAAAAGTAGTTTTCTCCAGGAAAGCAAAAGAATAACATAAATGTTATAATGAAACTACAAACATAAAAATAAATGCATTTTTCAGAAATGTTTAAACATAGTATCAGATCTATGAATTTTTGTGTTTATATATTAAGACCACTTGTAAAAAGTTTAAAGAAGTTGGAAAATATACTTTACACACAGAAAGCAAAATGTAGATAAATAAATTCGCATTTAAATTTCCATCTCAAAACATATAAATAAATGCTAATATGAAGCTAGAAACATTGAATTAAATGCATTTTAGGAAAAAATTAAACAGTTTTCTCATCTATGAACTTCCTTGTTAATGCATAAACAGTACATGAAAAACGTTTTTCTGAGGTTGGAAAGTACTTTTATACAAGCAACTAAAATGTAGACTGAAAATTCACATCCAGAGTTCAATTTTGAAAAGAATAATATAAATGGTAAAATGAAATGACAAACATCAAAATAAATGCTTTTTTGAGAAATGTTTAAAGATGGTTTCACATCTATTTAACACCACATGTAAAAAAAAGTAGTTTTCTCCAAGACAGCAAAAGAATAATATAAATGTTAAAATGAAACTACAAACATAAAAATAAATGCATTTTTGAGAAATGTTTAAACATAGTTTCACATCTATGAATTTTCGTGTTTAAATATTAAGACCACTTGTAAAAAGTTTAAAGAAGTTGGAAAATGTACTTTACACACAGAAAGCAAAATGTAGATAAATAAATTCGCATTTAAATTTCCATCTCAAAACATATAAATAAATGCTAATATGAAGCTAGAAACATTGAATTAGATGCATTTTAGGAAAAAATTAAACATAGTTTTCTCATCTATGAACTTCCTTGTTAATATATAAACAGTACATGTAAAACGTTTTTCTGAGGTTGGAAAGTACTTTTCTACAAGCAACTAAAATGTAGACTGGAAATTCATATCCTGAGTTCAATTTTGAAAAGAATAATATAAATGGTAAAATGAAATGAGAAACATCAAAATAAATGCTTTTTTGAGAAATGTTTAAAGATGGTTTCACATCTATTTAACAGCACATGTAAAAAAAGTAGTTTTCTCCAAGACAGCAAAAGAATAATATAAATGTTAAAATGAAACTACAAACATAAAAATAAATGCATTTTTGAGAAATGTTTAAACATAGTATCAGATCTATGAATTTTTGTGTTTATATATTAAGACCACTTGTTAAAATTTTAGAGATGTTGGAAAATGTACTTTACACGCAGAAAGTAAAATGTAGATAAAGAAATTCGCATTTAAATTTCCATCTCAAAACATATAAATAATTGATACTATGAACATAGATACATTGAAATAAATGCATTATAGGAAAAGATTAAACATAGTTTTCACATCTATGAACTTCCTTGTTAATGCATAAACAGTACATGTAAAACGTTTTTCTGAGGTTGCAAAGTACTTTTATACAAGCAACTAAAATGTAGACTGGAAATTCATATCCAGAGTTCAATTTTGAAAAGAATAATATAAATGGTAAAATGAAATGACAAACATAAATGCTTTTTTGAGAAATGTTTAAAGCTGGTTTCACATCTATGTAAAAAAAGTAGTTTTCTCCAGGAAAGCAAAAGAATAACATAAATGTTATAATGAAACTACAAACATAAAAATAAATGCATTTTTGAGAAATGTTTAAACATAGTATCAGATCTATGAATTTTTGTGTTTATATATTAAGACCACTTGTAAAAAGTTTAAAGAAGTTGGAAAATATACTTTACACACAGAAAGCAAAATGTAGATAAATAAATTCGCATTTAAATTTCCATCTCAAAACATATAAATAAATGCTAATATGAAGCTAGAAACATTGAATTAAATGCATTTTAGGAAAAAATTAAACAGTTTTCTCATCTATGAACTTCCTTGTTAATATATAAACAGTACATGAAAAACGTTTTTCTGAGATTGGAAAGTACTTTTCTACAAGCAACTAAAATGTAGAATGAAAATTCACATTCAGATTTCAATTTTGAAAAGAATAATATAAATTGTAAAATGAAATGACAAACATCAAAATAAATGCTTTTTTGATAAATGTTTAAACATAGTTTCACATCTATGAATTTTTGTGTTTAAATATTAAGACCACTTGTAAAAAGTTTAGAGATGTTGGAAAATGTACTTTACACGCAGAAAGTAAAATGTAGATAAAGAATTTCGCATTTAAATTTCCATCTCAAAACATATAAATAATTGATGCTATGAACATAGATACATTGAAATAAATGCATTTTAGGAAAAGATTAAACATAGTTTTCACATCTATGAACTTCCTTGTTAATGCATAAACAGTACATGTAAAACGTTTTTCTGAGGTTGGAAAGTACTTTTCTACAACCAACTTAAATGTAGACCCGAAATTCATATCCAGAGTTCAATTTTGAAAAGAATAATATAAATGGTAAAATGAAATGACAAACATAAATGCTTTTTTGAGAAATGTTTAAAGCTGGTTTCACATCTATGAAACTGCACATGTAAAAAAAAGTAGTTTTCTCCAAGACAGCAAAAGAATAATATAAATGTTAAAATGAAACTACAAACATAAAAATAAATGCATTTTTGAGAAATGTTTAAACATAGTTTCACATCTATGAATTTTCGTGTTTAAATATTAAGACCACTTGTAAAAAGTTTAAAGAAGTTGGAAAATGTACTTTACACACAGAAAGCAAAATGTAGATAAATAAATTCGCATTTAAATTTCCATCTCAAAACATATAAATAAATGCTAATATGAAGCTAGAAACATTGAATTAAATGCATTTTAGGAAGAAATTAAACATAGTTTTCTCATCTATGAACTTCCTTGTTAATATATAAACAGTACATGTAAAACGTTTTTCTGAGGTTGGAAAGTACTTTTCTACAAGCAACTAAAATGTAGACTGGAAATTCATATCCTGAGTTCAATTTTGAAAAGAATAATATAAATGGTAAAATGAAATGAGAAACATCAAAATAAATGCTTTTTTGAGAAATGTTTAAAGATGGTTTCACATCTATTTAACAGCACATGTAAAAAAAGTAGTTTTCTCCAAGACAGCAAAAGAATAATATAAATGTTAAAATGAAACTACAAACATAAAAATAAATGCATTTTTGAGAAATGTTTAAACATAGTATCAGATCTATGAATTTTTGTGTTTATATATTAAGACCAATTGTTAAAATTTTAGAGATGTTGGAAAATGTACTTTACACGCAGAAAGTAAAATGTAGATAAAGAAATTCGCATTTAAATTTCCATCTCAAAACATATAAATAATTGATACTATGAACATAGATACATTGAAATAAATGCATTATAGGAAAAGATTAAACATAGTTTTCACATCTATGAACTTCCTTGTTAATGCATAAACAGTACATGTAAAACGTTTTTCTGAGGTTGCAAAGTACTTTTATACAAGCAACTAAAATGTAGACTGGAAATTCATATCCAGAGTTCAATTTGGAAAAGAATAATATAAATGGTAAAATGAAATGACAAACATAAATGCTTTTTTGAGAAATGTTTAAAGCTGGTTTCACATCTATGTAAAAAAAGTAGTTTTCTCCAGGAAAGCAAAAGAATAACATAAATGTTATAATGAAACTACAAACATAAAAATAAATGCATTTTTGAGAAATGTTTAAACATAGTATCAGATCTATGAATTTTTGTGTTTATATATTAAGACCACTTGTAAAAAGTTTAAAGAAGTTGGAAAATATACTTTACACACAGAAAGCAAAATGTAGATAAATAAATTCGCATTTAAATTTCCATCTCAAAACATATAAATAAATGCTAATATGAAGCTAGAAACATTGAATTAAATGCATTTTAGGAAAAAATTAAACAGTTTTCTCATCTATGAACTTCCTTGTTAATATATAAACAGTACATGAAAAACGTTTTTCTGAGATTGGAAAGTACTTTTCTACAAGCAACTAAAATGTAGAATGAAAATTCACATTCAGATTTCAATTTTGAAAAGAATAATATAAATTGTAAAATGAAATGACAAACATCAAAATAAATGCTTTTTTGATAAATGTTTAAACATAGTTTCACATCTATGAATTTTTGTGTTTAAATATTAAGACCACTTGTAAAAAGTTTAGAGATGTTGGAAAATGTACTTTACACGCAGAAAGTAAAATGTAGATAAAGAAATTCGCATTTAAATTTCCATCTCAAAGCATATAAATAATTGATGCTATGAACATAGATACATTGAAATAAATGCATTTTAGGAAAAGATTAAACATAGTTTTCACATCTATGAACTTCCTTGTTAATGCATAAACAGTACATGTAAAACGTTTTTCTGAGGTTCGAAACTACTTTTATACAAGCAACTAAAATGTAGACTGAAAATTCACATACAGAGTTCAATTTTGAAAAGAATAATATAAATGGTAAAATGAAATGACAATCATAAATGCTTTTTTGAGAAATGTTTAAAGCTGGTTTCACATCTATGAAACAGCACATGTAAAAAAAGTAGTTTTCTCCAGGAAAGCAAAAGAATAACATAAATGTTATAATGAAACTACAAACATAAAAATAAATGCATTTTTCAGAAATGTTTAAACATAGTATCAGATCTATGAATTTTTGTGTTTATATATTAAGACCACTTGTAAAAAGTTTAAAGAAGTTGGAAAATATACTTTACACACAGAAAGCAAAATGTAGATAAATAAATTCGCATTTAAATTTCCATCTCAAAACATATAAATAAATGCTAATATGAAGCTAGAAACATTGAATTAAATGCATTTTAGGAAAAAATTAAACAGTTTTCTCATCTATGAACTTCCTTGTTAATGCATAAACAGTACATGAAAAACGTTTTTCTGAGGTTGGAAAGTACTTTTATACAAGCAACTAAAATGTAGACTGAAAATTCACATCCAGAGTTCAATTTTGAAAAGAATAATATAAATGGTAAAATGAAATGACAAACATCAAAATAAATGCTTTTTTGAGAAATGTTTAAAGATGGTTTCACATCTATTTAACACCACATGTAAAAAAAAGTAGTTTTCTCCAAGACAGCAAAAGAATAATATAAATGTTAAAATGAAACTACAAACATAAAAATAAATGCATTTTTGAGAAATGTTTAAACATAGTTTCACATCTATGAATTTTCGTGTTTAAATATTAAGACCACTTGTAAAAAGTTTAAAGAAGTTGGAAAATGTACTTTACACACAGAAAGCAAAATGTAGATAAATAAATTCGCATTTAAATTTCCATCTCAAAACATATAAATAAATGCTAATATGAAGCTAGAAACATTGAATTAGATGCATTTTAGGAAAAAATTAAACATAGTTTTCTCATCTATGAACTTCCTTGTTAATATATAAACAGTACATGTAAAACGTTTTTCTGAGGTTGGAAAGTACTTTTCTACAAGCAACTAAAATGTAGACTGGAAATTCATATCCTGAGTTCAATTTTGAAAAGAATAATATAAATGGTAAAATGAAATGAGAAACATCAAAATAAATGCTTTTTTGAGAAATGTTTAAAGATGGTTTCACATCTATTTAACAGCACATGTAAAAAAAGTAGTTTTCTCCAAGACAGCAAAAGAATAATATAAATGTTAAAATGAAACTACAAACATAAAAATAAATGCATTTTTGAGAAATGTTTAAACATAGTATCAGATCTATGAATTTTTGTGTTTATATATTAAGACCACTTGTTAAAATTTTAGAGATGTTGGAAAATGTACTTTACACGCAGAAAGTAAAATGTAGATAAAGAAATTCGCATTTAAATTTCCATCTCAAAACATATAAATAATTGATACTATGAACATAGATACATTGAAATAAATGCATTATAGGAAAAGATTAAACATAGTTTTCACATCTATGAACTTCCTTGTTAATGCATAAACAGTACATGTAAAACGTTTTTCTGAGGTTGCAAAGTACTTTTATACAAGCAACTAAAATGTAGACTGGAAATTCATATCCAGAGTTCAATTTTGAAAAGAATAATATAAATGGTAAAATGAAATGACAAACATAAATGCTTTTTTGAGAAATGTTTAAAGCTGGTTTCACATCTATGTAAAAAAAGTAGTTTTCTCCAGGAAAGCAAAAGAATAACATAAATGTTATAATGAAACTACAAACATAAAAATAAATGCATTTTTGAGAAATGTTTAAACATAGTATCAGATCTATGAATTTTTGTGTTTATATATTAAGACCACTTGTAAAAAGTTTAAAGAAGTTGGAAAATATACTTTACACACAGAAAGCAAAATGTAGATAAATAAATTCGCATTTAAATTTCCATCTCAAAACATATAAATAAATGCTAATATGAAGCTAGAAACATTGAATTAAATGCATTTTAGGAAAAAATTAAACAGTTTTCTCATCTATGAACTTCCTTGTTAATATATAAACAGTACATGAAAAACGTTTTTCTGAGATTGGAAAGTACTTTTCTACAAGCAACTAAAATGTAGAATGAAAATTCACATTCAGATTTCAATTTTGAAAAGAATAATATAAATTGTAAAATGAAATGACAAACATCAAAATAAATGCTTTTTTGATAAATGTTTAAACATAGTTTCACATCTATGAATTTTTGTGTTTAAATATTAAGACCACTTGTAAAAAGTTTAGAGATGTTGGAAAATGTACTTTACACGCAGAAAGTAAAATGTAGATAAAGAAATTCGCATTTAAATTTCCATCTCAAAACATATAAATAATTGATGCTATGAACATAGATACATTGAAATAAATGCATTTTAGGAAAAGATTAAACATAGTTTTCACATCTATGAACTTCCTTGTTAATGCATAAACAGTACATGTAAAACGTTTTTCTGAGGTTCGAAACTACTTTTATACAAGCAACTAAAATGTAGACTGAAAATTCACATACAGAGTTCAATTTTGAAAAGAATAATATAAATGGTAAAATGAAATGACAATCATAAATGCTTTTTTGAGAAATGTTTAAAGCTGGTTTCACATCTATGAAACAGCACATGTAAAAAAAGTAGTTTTCTCCAGGAAAGCAAAAGAATAACATAAATGTTATAATGAAACTACAAACATAAAAATAAATGCATTTTTCAGAAATGTTTAAACATAGTATCAGATCTATGAATTTTTGTGTTTATATATTAAGACCACTTGTAAAAAGTTTAAAGAAGTTGGAAAATATACTTTACACACAGAAAGCAAAATGTAGATAAATAAATTCGCATTTAAATTTCCATCTCAAAACATATAAATAAATGCTAATATGAAGCTAGAAACATTGAATTAAATGCATTTTAGGAAAAAATTAAACAGTTTTCTCATCTATGAACTTCCTTGTTAATGCATAAACAGTACATGAAAAACGTTTTTCTGAGGTTGGAAAGTACTTTTATACAAGCAACTAAAATGTAGACTGAAAATTCACATCCAGAGTTCAATTTTGAAAAGAATAATATAAATGGTAAAATGAAATGACAAACATCAAAATAAATGCTTTTTTGAGAAATGTTTAAAGATGGTTTCACATCTATTTAACACCACATGTAAAAAAAAGTAGTTTTCTCCAAGACAGCAAAAGAATAATATAAATGTTAAAATGAAACTACAAACATAAAAATAAATGCATTTTTGAGAAATGTTTAAACATAGTTTCACATCTATGAATTTTCGTGTTTAAATATTAAGACCACTTGTAAAAAGTTTAAAGAAGTTGGAAAATGTACTTTACACACAGAAAGCAAAATGTAGATAAATAAATTCGCATTTAAATTTCCATCTCAAAACATATAAATAATTGCTAATATGATCCAAGAAACATTGAAATAAATGCATTTTATGAAAAGATTAAACATAGATTTCACATCTATGATCTTCCTTGTTAATATATAAACAGTACATGTAAAACGTTTTTCTGAGGTTGGAAAGTACTTTTCTACAACCAACTTAAATGTAGACTGGAAATTCATATCCAGAGTTCAATTTTGAAAAGAATAATATAAATGGTAAAATGAAATGACAAACATCAAAATAAATGCCTTTTTGAGAAATGTTTGAAGCTTGTTTCACATCTATGAAACAGCACATGTAAAAAGAGTAGTTTTCTCCAGGAAAGCAAAAGAATAATATAAATGTTAAAATGAAACTACAAACATAAAAATAAATGCATTTTTGAGAAATGTTTAAACATAGTTTCACATCTATGAATTTTCGTGTTTAAATATTAAGACCACTTGTAAAAAGTTTAAAGAAGTTGGAAAATGTACTTTACACACAGAAAGCAAAATGTAGATAAATAAATTCGCCTTTAAATTTCCATCTCAAAACATATAAATAATTGCTAATATGATCCAAGAAACATTGAAATAAATGCATTTTATGAAAAGATTAAACATAGATTTCACATCTATGATCTTCCTTGTTAATATATAAACAGTACATGTAAAACGTTTTTCTGAGGTTGGAAAGTACTTTTCTACAACCAACTTAAATGTAGACTGGAAATTCATATCCAGAGTTCAATTTTGAAAAGAATAATATAAATGGTAAAATGAAATGACAAACATAAATGCTTTTTTGAGAAATGTTTAAAGCTGGTTTCACATCTATGAAACTGCACATGTAAAAAAAAGTAGTTTTCTCCAAGACAGCAAAAGAATAATATAAATGTTAAAATGAAACTACAAACATAAAAATAAATGCATTTTTGAGAAATGTTTAAACATAGTTTCACATCTATGAATTTTCGTGTTTAAATATTAAGACCACTTGTAAAAATTTTAGAGATGTTGGAAAATGTACTTTACACACAGAAAGCAAAATGTAGATAAATAAATTCGCATTTAAATTTCCATCTCAAAACATATAAATAATTGATACTATGAACATAGATACATTGAAATAAATGCATTTTAGGAAAAGATTAAACATAGTTTTCACATCTATGAACTTCCTTGTTAATGCATAAACAGTACATGTAAAACGTTTTTCTGAGGTTGCAAAGTACTTTTATACAAGCAACTAAAATGTAGACTGAAAATTCACATCCAGAGTTCAATTTTGAAAAGAATAATATAAATGGTAAAATGAAATGACAAACATAAATGCTTTTTTGAGAAATGTTTAAAGCTGGTTTCACATCTATGAAACTGCACATGTAAAAAAAAGTAGTTTTCTCCAAGACAGCAAAAGAATAATATAAATGTTAAAATGAAACTACAAACATAAAAATAAATGCATTTTTGAGAAATGTTTAAACATAGTTTCACATCTATGAATTTTCATGTTTAAATATTAAGACCACTTGTAAAAAGTTTAAAGAAGTTGGAAAATGTACTTTACACACAGAAAGCAAAATGTAGATAAATAAATTCGCATTTAAATTTCCATCTCAAAACATATAAATAATTGCTAATATGATCCAAGAAACATTGAAATAAATGCATTTTATGAAAAGATTAAACATAGATTTCACATCTATGATCTTCCATGTTAATATATAAACAGTACATGTAAAACGTTTTTCTGAGGTTGGAAAGTACTTTTCTACAACCAACTTAAATGTAGACCCGAAATTCATATCCAGAGTTCAATTTTGAAAAGAATAATATAAATGGTAAAATGAAATGACAAACATAAATGCTTTTTTGAGAAATGTTTAAAGCTGGTTTCACATCTATGAAACTGCACATGTAAAAAAAAGTAGTTTTCTCCAAGACAGCAAAAGAATAATATAAATGTTAAAATGAAACTACAAACATAAAAATAAATGCATTTTTGAGAAATGTTTAAACATAGTTTCACATCTATGAATTTTCGTGTTTAAATATTAAGACCACTTGTAAAAAGTTTAAAGAAGTTGGAAAATGTACTTTACACACAGAAAGCAAAATGTAGATAAATAAATTCGCATTTAAATTTCCATCTCAAAACATATAAATAAATGCTAATATGAAGCGAGAAACATTGAATTAAATGCATTTTAGGAAAAAATTAAACATAGTTTTCTCATCTATGAACTTCCTTGTTAATATATAAACAGTACATGTAAAACGTTTTTCTGAGGTTGGAAAGTACTTTTCTACAAGCAACTAAAATGTAGACTGGAAATTCATATCCTGAGTTCAATTTTGAAAAGAATAATATAAATGGTAAAATGAAATGAGAAACATCAAAATAAATGCTTTTTTGAGAAATGTTTAAAGATGGTTTCACATCTATTTAACAGCACATGTAAAAAAAGTAGTTTTCTCCAAGACAGCAAAAGAATAATATAAATGTTAAAATGAAACTACAAACATAAAAATAAATGCATTTTTGAGAAATGTTTAAACATAGTATCAGATCTATGAATTTTTGTGTTTATATATTAAGACCACTTGTTAAAATTTTAGAGATGTTGGAAAATGTACTTTACACGCAGAAAGTAAAATGTAGATAAAGAAATTCGCATTTAAATTTCCATCTCAAAACATATAAATAATTGATATTATGAACATAGATACATTGAAATAAATGCATTATAGGAAAAGATTAAACATAGTTTTCACATCTATGAACTTCCTTGTTAATGCATAAACAGTACATGTAAAACGTTTTTCTGAGGTTGCAAAGTACTTTTATACAAGCAACTAAAATGTAGACTGGAAATTCATATCCAGAGTTCAATTTTGAAAAGAATAATATAAATGGTAAAATGAAATGACAAACATAAATGCTTTTTTGAGAAATGTTTAAAGCTGGTTTCACATCTATGTAAAAAAAGTAGTTTTCTCCAGGAAAGCAAAAGAATAACATAAATGTTATAATGAAACTACAAACATAAAAATAAATGCATTTTTGAGAAATGTTTAAACATAGTATCAGATCTATGAATTTTTGTGTTTATATATTAAGACCACTTGTAAAAAGTTTAAAGAAGTTGGAAAATATACTTTACACACAGAAAGCAAAATGTAGATAAATAAATTCGCATTTAAATTTCCATCTCAAAACATATAAATAAATGCTAATATGAAGCTAGAAACATTGAATTAAATGCATTTTAGGAAAAAATTAAACAGTTTTCTCATCTATGAACTTCCTTGTTAATATATAAACAGTACATGAAAAACGTTTTTCTGAGATTGGAAAGTACTTTTCTACAAGCAACTAAAATGTAGAATGAAAATTCACATTCAGATTTCAATTTTGAAAAGAATAATATAAATTGTAAAATGAAATGACAAACATCAAAATAAATGCTTTTTTGATAAATGTTTAAACATAGTTTCACATCTATGAATTTTTGTGTTTAAATATTAAGACCACTTGTAAAAAGTTTAGAGATGTTGGAAAATGTACTTTACACGCAGAAAGTAAAATGTAGATAAAGAAATTCGCATTTAAATTTCCATCTCAAAACATATAAATAATTGATGCTATGAACATAGATACATTGAAATAAATGCATTTTAGGAAAAGATTAAACATAGTTTTCTCATCTATGAACTTCCTTGTTAATGCATAAACAGTAAATGGAAAACGTTTTTCTGAGGTTGGAAAGTACTTTTATACAACCAACTAAAATGTAGACTGAAAATTCACATCCAGAGTTCAATTTTGAAAAGAATAATATAAATGGTAAAATGAAATGACAAACATAAATGCTTTTTTGAGAAATGTTTAAAGCTGGTTTCACATCTATGAAACTGCACATGTAAAAAAAAGTAGTTTTCTCCAAGACAGCAAAAGAATAATATAAATGTTAAAATGAAACTACAAACATAAAAATAAATACATTTTTGAGAAATGTTTAAACATAGTTTCACATCTATGAATTTTCGTGTTTAAATATTAAGACCACTTGTAAAAAGTTTAAAAAAGTTGGAAAATGTACTTTACACACAGAAAGCAAAATGTAGATAAATAAATTCGCATTTAAATTTCCATCTCAAAACATATAAATAATTGCTAATATGATCCAAGAAACATTGAAATAAATGCAGTTTAGGAAAAGATTAAACATAGTTTTCTCATCTATGAACTTCCTTGTTAATATATAAACAGTACATGAAAAACGTTTTTCTGAGATTGGAAAGTACTTTTCAACAAGCAACTAATATGTAGAATGAAAATTCACATTCAGATTTCAATTTTGAAAAGAATAATATAAATTGTAAAATGAAATGACAAACATCAAAATAAATGCTTTTTTGATAAATGTTTAAACATAGTTTCACATCTATGAATTTTTGTGTTTAAATATTAAGACCACTTGTAAAAAGTTTAGAGATGTTGGAAAATGTACTTTACACACAGAAAGCAAAATGTAGATAAATAAATTCGCATTTAAATTTCCATCTCAAAACATATAAATAATTGCTAATATGATCCAAGAAACATTGAAATAAATGCATTTTATGAAAAGATTAAACATAGATTTCACATCTATGATCTTCCTTGTTAATATATAAACAGTACATGTAAAACATTTTTCTGAGGTTGGAAAGTACTTTTCTACAACCAACTAAAATGTAGACTGGAAATTCATATCCTGAGTTCAATTTTGAAAAGAATAATGGTAAAATGAAATGACAAACATCAAAATAAATGCTTTTTTGAGAAATGTTTAAAGATGGTTTCACATCTATTTAACAGCACATGTAAAAAGAGTAGTTTTCTCCAGGAAAGCAAAAGAATAACATAAATGTTAAAATGAAATGACAAACATCAAAATAAATGCTTTTTTGAGAAATGTTTAAAGATGGTTTCACATCTATTTAACAGCACATGTAAAAAAAGTAGTTTTCTCCAAGACAGCAAAAGATTAACATAAATGTTAAAATGAAATGACAAACATCAAAATAAATGCTTTTTTGAGAAATGTTTAAAGATGGTTTCACATCTATTTAACAGCACATGTAAAAAAAGTAGTTTTCTCCAAGACAGCAAAAGAATAATATAAATGTTAAAATGAAACTACAAACATAAAAATAAATGCATTTTTGAGAAATGTTTAAACATAGTATCAGATGTATGAATTTTTGTGTTTATATATTAAGACCACTTGTAAAAATTTTAGAGATGTTGGAAAATGTACTTTACACGCAGAAAGTAAAATGTAGATAAAGAAATTCGCATTTAAATTTCCATCTCAAAACATATAAATAATTGATAATATGAACATAGATACATTGAAATAAATGCATTTTAGGAAAAGATTAAACATAGTTTTCACATCTATGAACTTCCTTGTTAATGCATAAACAGTACATGTAAAACGTTTTTCTGAGGTTGGAAAGTACTTTTCTACAACCAACTAAAATGTAGACTGGAAATTCATATCCAGAGTTCAATTTTGAAAAGAATAATATAAATGGTAAAATGAAATGACAAACATAAATGCTTTTTTGAGAAATGTTTAAAGCTGGTTTCACATCTATGAAACTGCACATGTAAAAAAAAATAGTTTTCTCCAAGACAGCAAAAGAATAATATAAATGTTAAAATGAAACTACAAACATAAAAATAAATACATTTTTGAGAAATGTTTAAACATAGTTTCACATCTATGAATTTTCGTGTTTAAATATTAAGACCACTTGTAAAAAGTTTAAAGAAGTTGGAAAATGTACTTTACACACAGAAAGCAAAATGTAGATAAATAAATTCGCATTTAAATTTCCATCTCAAAACATATAAATAATTGCTAATATGATCCAAGAAACATTGAAATAAATGCATTTTAGGAAAAGATTAAACATAGTTTTCTCATCTATGAACTTCCTTGTTAATATATAAACAGTACATGAAAAACGTTTTTCTGAGATTGGAAAGTACTTTTCAACAAGCAACTAATATGTAGAATGAAAATTCACATTCAGATTTCAATTTTGAAAAGAATAATATAAATTGTAAAATGAAATGACAAACATCAAAATAAATGCTTTTTTGATAAATGTTTAAACATAGTTTCACATCTATGAATTTTTGTGTTTAAATATTAAGACCACTTGTAAAAAGTTTAGAGATGTTGGAAAATGTACTTTACACACAGAAAGCAAAATGTAGATAAATAAATTCGCATTTAAATTTCCATCTCAAAACATATAAATAATTGCTAATATGATCCAAGAAACATTGAAATAAATGCATTTTATGAAAAGATTAAACATAGATTTCACATCTATGATCTTCCTTGTTAATATATAAACAGTACATGTAAAACGTTTTTCTGAGGTTGGAAAGTACTTTTCTACAACCAACTAAAATGTAGACTGGAAATTCATATCCTGAGTTCAATTTTGAAAAGAATAATGGTAAAATGAAATGACAAACATCAAAATAAATGCTTTTTTGAGAAATGTTTAAAGATGGTTTCACATCTATTTAACAGCACATGTAAAAAGAGTAGTTTTCTCCAGGAAAGCAAAAGAATAACATAAATGTTAAAATGAAATGACAAACATCAAAATAAATGCTTTTTTGAGAAATGTTTAAAGATGGTTTCACATCTATTTAACAGCACATGTAAAAAAAGTAGTTTTCTCCAAGACAGCAAAAGAATAATATAAATGTTAAAATGAAACTACAAACATAAAAATAAATGCATTTTTGAGAAATGTTTAAACATAGTATCAGATCTATGAATTTTTGTGTTTATATATTATGACCACTTGTAAAAAGTTTAAAGAAGCTGGAAAATATACTTTACACACACAATGTAGATAAATAAATTTGCATTTAAATTTCCATCTCAAAACATATAAATAAATGCATTTTTGAGAAATGTTTAAACATAGTTTCACATCTATGAATTTTCGTGTTTAAATATTAAGACCTCTTGTAAAAAGTTTAAAGAAGTTGGAAAATGTACTTTACACACAGAAAGCAAAATGTAGATAAATAAATTCGCATTTAAATTTCCATCTCAAAACATATAAATAATTGCTAATATGATCCAAGAAACATTGAAATAAATGCATTTTATGAAAAGATTAAACATAGATTTCACATCTATGATCTTCCTTGTTAATATATAAACAGTACATGTAAAACGTTTTTCTGAGGTTGGAAAGTACTTTTCTACAACCAACTAAAATGTAGACTGGAAATTCAAATCCTGAGTTCAATTTTGAAAAGAATAATATAAATGGTAAAATGAAATGACAAACATCAAAATAAATGCTTTTTTGAGAAATGTTTAAAGATGGTTTCACATCTATTTAACAGCACATATAAAAAAGTAGTTTTCTCCAAGACAGCAAAAGAATAATATAAATGTTAAAATGAAACTACAAACATAAAAATAAATGCTTTTTGAGAAATGTTTAAACATAGTTTCACATCTATGAATTTTTGTGTTTAAATATTAAGACCACGTAAAAATTTTAGAGATGTTGAAAAATGTACTTTACACGCAGAAAGTAAAATGTAGATAAAGAAATTCGCATTTAAATTTCCATCTAAAAACATATAAATAAATGCTAATATGAACATAGAAACATTGAAATAAATGCATTTTAGGAAAAGATTAAACATAGTTTTCTCATCTATGAACTTCCTTGTTAATGCATAAACAGTACATGGAAAACGTTTTTCTGAGGTTGGAAAGTACTTTTATACAAGCAACTAAAATGTAGACTGAAAATTCACATCCAGAGTTCAATTTTGAAAAGAATAATATAAATGGTAAAATGAAATGACAAACATAAATGCTTTTTTGAGAAATGTTTAAAGCTGGTTTCACATCTATGAAACTGCACATGTAAAAAAAAGTAGTTTTCTCCAAGACAGCAAAAGAATAATATAAATGTTAAAATGAAACTACAAACATAAAAATAAATACATTTTTGAGAAATGTTTAAACATAGTTTCACATCTATGAATTTTCGTGTTTAAATATTAAGACCACTTGTAAAAAGTTTAAAGAAGTTGGAAAATGTACTTTACACACAGAAAGCAAAATGTAGATAAATAAATTCGCATTTAAATTTCCATCTCAAAACATATAAATAATTGCTAATATGATCCAAGAAACATTGAAATAAATGCAGTTTAGGAAAAGATTAAACATAGTTTTCTCATCTATGAACTTCCTTGTTAATATATAAACAGTACATGAAAAACGTTTTTCTGAGATTGGAAAGTACTTTTCAACAAGCAACTAATATGTAGAATGAAAATTCACATTCAGATTTCAATTTTGAAAAGAATAATATAAATTGTAAAATGAAATGACAAACATCAAAATAAATGCTTTTTTGATAAATGTTTAAACATAGTTTCACATCTATGAATTTTTGTGTTTAAATATTAAGACCACTTGTAAAAAGTTTAGAGATGTTGGAAAATGTACTTTACACACAGAAAGCAAAATGTAGATAAATAAATTCGCATTTAAATTTCCATCTCAAAACATATAAATAATTGCTAATATGATCCAAGAAACATTGAAATAAATGCATTTTATGAAAAGATTAAACATAGATTTCACATCTATGATCTTCCTTGTTAATATATAAACAGTACATGTAAAACGTTTTTCTGAGGTTGGAAAGTACTTTTCTACAACCAACTAAAATGTAGACTGGAAATTCATATCCTGAGTTCAATTTTGAAAAGAATAATGGTAAAATGAAATGACAAACATCAAAATAAATGCTTTTTTGAGAAATGTTTAAAGATGGTTTCACATCTATTTAACAGCACATGTAAAAAGAGTAGTTTTCTCCAGGAAAGCAAAAGAATAACATAAATGTTAAAATGAAATGACAAACATCAAAATAAATGCTTTTTTGAGAAATGTTTAAAGATGGTTTCACATCTATTTAACAGCACATGTAAAAAAAGTAGTTTTCTCCAAGACAGCAAAAGATTAACATAAATGTTAAAATGAAATGACAAACATCAAAATAAATGCTTTTTTGAGAAATGTTTAAAGATGGTTTCACATCTATTTAACAGCACATGTAAAAAAAGTAGTTTTCTCCAAG
This sequence comes from Narcine bancroftii, assembly GCF_036971445.1. NCBI lineage: Eukaryota > Metazoa > Chordata > Chondrichthyes > Torpediniformes > Narcinidae > Narcine > Narcine bancroftii. The sequence continues at coordinate 65,854,328 of NC_091475.1, read as the reverse complement.
ACAGCAAAAGAATAATATAAATGTTAAAATGAAACTACAAACATAAAAATAAATGCATTTTTGAGAAATGTTTAAACATAGTATCAGATCTATGAATTTTTGTGTTTATATATTAAGACCACTTGTAAAAATTTTAGAGATGTTGGAAAATGTACTTTACACGCAGAAAGTAAAATGTAGATAAAGAAATTCGCATTTAAATTTCCATCTCAAAACATATAAATAATTGATAATATGAACATAGATACATTGAAATAAATGCATTTTAGGAAAAGATTAAACATAGTTTTCACATCTATGAACTTCCTTGTTAATGCATAAACAGTACATGTAAAACGTTTTTCTGAGGTTGCAAAGTACTTTTATACAAGCAACTAAAATGTAGACAGAAAATTCACATCCAGAGTTCAATTTTGAAAAGAATAATATAAATGGTAAAATGAAATGACAAACATAAATGCTTTTTTGAGAAATGTTTAAAGCTGGTTTCACATCTATGAAACTGCACATGTAAAAAAAAGTAGTTTTCTCCAAGACAGCAAAAGAATAATATAAATGTTAAAATGAAACTACAAACATAAAAATAAATGCATTTTTGAGAAATGTTTAAACATAGTTTCACATCTATGAATTTTCGTGTTTAAATATTAAGACCACTTGTAAAAAGTTTAAAGAAGTTGGAAAATGTACTTTACACACAGAAAGCAAAATGTAGATAAATAAATTCGCATTTAAATTTCCATCTCAAAACATATAAATAATTGCTAATATGATCCAAGAAACATTGAAATAAATGCATTTTAGGAAAAGATTAAACATAGTTTTCTCATCTATGAACTTCCTTGTTAATATATAAACAGTACATGAAAAACGTTTTTCTGAGATTGGAAAGTACTTTTCAACAAGCAACTAATATGTAGAATGAAAATTCACATTCAGATTTCAATTTTGAAAAGAATAATATAAATTGTAAAATGAAATGACAAACATCAAAATAAATGCTTTTTTGATAAATGTTTAAACATAGTTTCACATCTATGAATTTTTGTGTTTAAATATTAAGACCACTTGTAAAAAGTTTAGAGATGTTGGAAAATGTACTTTACACACAGAAAGCAAAATGTAGATAAATAAATTCGCATTTAAATTTCCATCTCAAAACATATAAATAATTGCTAATATGATCCAAGAAACATTGAAATAAATGCATTTTATGAAAAGATTAAACATAGATTTCACATCTATGATCTTCCTTGTTAATATATAAACAGTACATGTAAAACGTTTTTCTGATGTTGGAAAGTACTTTTCTACAACCAACTAAAATGTAGACTGGAAATTCATATCCTGAGTTCAATTTTGAAAAGAATAATGGTAAAATGAAATGACAAACATCAAAATAAATGCTTTTTTGAGAAATGTTTAAAGATGGTTTCACATCTATTTAACAGCACATGTAAAAAGAGTAGTTTTCTCCAGGAAAGCAAAAGAATAACATAAATGTTAAAATGAAATGACAAACATCAAAATAAATGCTTTTTTGAGAAATGTTTAAAGATGGTTTCACATCTATTTAACAGCACATGTAAAAAAAGTAGTTTTCTCCAAGACAGCAAAAGATTAACATATATGTTAAAATGAAATGACAAACATCAAAATAAATGCTTTTTTGAGAAATGTTTAAAGATGGTTTCACATCTATTTAACAGCACATGTAATAAAAGTAGTTTTCTCCAAGACAGCAAAAGAATAATATAAATGTTAAAATGAAACTACAAACATAAAAATAAATGCATTTTTGAGAAATGTTTAAACATAGTATCAGATCTATGAATTTTTGTGTTTATATATTAAGACCACTTGTAAAAATTTTAGAGATGTTGGAAAATGTACTTTACACGCAGAAAGTAAAATGTAGATAAAGAAATTCGCATTTAAATTTCCATCTCAAAACATATAAATAATTGATAATATGAACATAGATACATTGAAATAAATGCATTTTAGGAAAAGATTAAACATAGTTTTCACATCTATGAACTTCCTTGTTAATGCATAAACAGTACATGTAAAACGTTTTTCTGAGGTTGGAAAGTACTTTTCTACAACCAACTAAAATGTAGACTGGAAATTCATATCCAGAGTTCAATTTTGAAAAGAATAATATAAATGGTAAAATGAAATGACAAACATAAATGCTTTTTTGAGAAATGTTTAAAGCTGGTTTCACATCTATGAAACTGCACATGTAAAAAAAAGTAGTTTTCTCCAAGACAGCAAAAGAATAATATAAATGTTAAAATGAAACTACAAACATAAAAATAAATGCATTTTTGAGAAATGTTTAAACATAGTTTCACATCTATGAATTTTCGTGTTTAAATATTAAGACCACTTGTAAAAAGTTTAAAGAAGTTGGAAAATGTACTTTACACACAGAAAGCAAAATGTAGATAAATAAATTCGCATTTAAATTTCCATCTCAAAACATATTGCTAATATGATCCAAGAAACATTGAAACATTGAAACATTGCTAATATGATCCAAGAAACATTGAAATAAATGCATTTTAGGAAAAGATTAAACATAGTTTTCTCATCTATGAACTTCCTTGTTAATATATAAACAGTACATGAAAAACGTTTTTCTGAGATTGGAAAGTATTTTTCAACAAGCAACTAATATGTAGAATGAAAATTCACATTCAGATTTCAATTTTGAAAAGAATAATATAAATTGTAAAATGAAATGACAAACATCAAAATAAATGCTTTTTTGATAAATGTTTAAACATAGTTTCACATCTATGAATTTTTGTGTTTAAATATTAAGACCACTTGTAAAAAGTTTAGAGATGTTGGAAAATGTACTTTACACACAGAAAGCAAAATGTAGATAAATAAATTCGCATTTAAATTTCCATCTCAAAACATATAAATAATTGCTAATATGATCCAAGAAACATTGAAATAAATGCATTTTATGAAAAGATTAAACATAGATTTCACATCTATGATCTTCCTTGTTAATATATAAACAGTACATGTAAAACGTTTTTCTGATGTTGGAAAGTACTTTTCTACAACCAACTAAAATGTAGACTGGAAATTCATATCCTGAGTTCAATTTTGAAAAGAATAATGGTAAAATGAAATGACAAACATCAAAATAAATGCTTTTTTGAGAAATGTTTGAAGCTCGTTTCACATCCATGAAACAGCACATGTAAAAAGAGTAGTTTTCTCCAGGAAAGCAAAAGAATAACATAAATGTTAAAATGAAATGACAAACATCAAAATAAATGCTTTTTTGAGAAATGTTTAAAGATGGTTTCACATCTATTTAACAGCACATGTAAAAAAAGTAGTTTTCTCCAAGACAGCAAAAGAATAATATAAATGTTAAAATGAAACTACAAACATAAAAATAAATGCATTTTTGAGAAATGTTTAAACATAGTATCAGATCTATGAATTTTTTGTTTATATATTATGACCACTTGTAAAAAGTTTAAAGAAGCTGGAAAATATACTTTACACACACAATGTAGATAAATAAATTTGCATTTAAATTTCCATCTCAAAACATATAAATAAATGCATTTTTGAGAAATGTTTAAACATAGTTTCACATCTATGAATTTTCGTGTTTAAATATTAAGACCTCTTGTAAAAAGTTTAAAGAAGTTGGAAAATGTACTTTACACACAGAAAGCAAAATGTAGATAAATAAATTCGCATTTAAATTTCCATCTCAAAACATATAAATAATTGCTAATATGATCCAAGAAACATTGAAATAAATGCATTTTATGAAAAGATTAAACATAGATTTCACATCTATGATCTTCCTTGTTAATATATAAACAGTACATGTAAAACGTTTTTCTGAGGTTGGAAAGTACTTTTCTACAACCAACTAAAATGTAGACTGGAAATTCAAATCCTGAGTTCAATTTTGAAAAGAATAATATAAATGGTAAAATGAAATGACAAACATCAAAATAAATGCTTTTTTGAGAAATGTTTAAAGATGGTTTCACATCTATTTAACAGCACATATAAAAAAGTAGTTTTCTCCAAGACAGCAAAAGAATAATATAAATGTTAAAATGAAACTACAAACATAAAAATAAATGCTTTTTGAGAAATGTTTAAACATAGTTTCACATCTATGAATTTTTGTGTTTAAATATTAAGACCACGTAAAAATTTTAGAGATGTTGAAAAATGTACTTTACACGCAGAAAGTAAAATGTAGATAAAGAAATTCGCATTTAAATTTCCATCTAAAAACATATAAATAAATGCTAATATGAACATAGAAACATTGAAATAAATGCATTTTAGGAAAAGATTAAACATAGTTTTCTCATCTATGAACTTCCTTGTTAATGCATAAACAGTACATGGAAAACGTTTTTCTGAGGTTGGAAAGTACTTTTATACAACCAACTAAAATGTAGACTGAAAATTCACATCCAGAGTTCAATTTTGAAAAGAATAATATAAATGGTAAAATGAAATGACAAACATAAATGCTTTTTTGAGAAATGTTTAAAGCTGGTTTCACATCTATGAAACTGCACATGTAAAAAAAAGTAGTTTTCTCCAAGACAGCAAAAGAATAATATAAATGTTAAAATGAAACTACAAACATAAAAATAAATACATTTTTGAGAAATGTTTAAACATAGTTTCACATCTATGAATTTTCGTGTTTAAATATTAAGACCACTTGTAAAAAGTTTAAAGAAGTTGGAAAATGTACTTTACACACAGAAAGCAAAATGTAGATAAATAAATTCGCATTTAAATTTCCATCTCAAAACATATAAATAATTGCTAATATGATCCAAGAAACATTGAAATAAATGCAGTTTAGGAAAAGATTAAACATAGTTTTCTCATCTATGAACTTCCTTGTTAATATATAAACAGTACATGAAAAACGTTTTTCTGAGATTGGAAAGTACTTTTCAACAAGCAACTAATATGTAGAATGAAAATTCACATTCAGATTTCAATTTTGAAAAGAATAATATAAATTGTAAAATGAAATGACAAACATCAAAATAAATGCTTTTTTGATAAATGTTTAAACATAGTTTCACATCTATGAATTTTTGTGTTTAAATATTAAGACCACTTGTAAAAAGTTTAGAGATGTTGGAAAATGTACTTTACACACAGAAAGCAAAATGTAGATAAATAAATTCGCATTTAAATTTCCATCTCAAAACATATAAATAATTGCTAATATGATCCAAGAAACATTGAAATAAATGCATTTTATGAAAAGATTAAACATAGATTTCACATCTATGATCTTCCTTGTTAATATATAAACAGTACATGTAAAACGTTTTTCTGATGTTGGAAAGTACTTTTCTACAACCAACTAAAATGTAGACTGGAAATTCATATCCTGAGTTCAATTTTGAAAAGAATAATGGTAAAATGAAATGACAAACATCAAAATAAATGCTTTTTTGAGAAATGTTTAAAGATGGTTTCACATCTATTTAACAGCACATGTAAAAAGAGTAGTTTTCTCCAGGAAAGCAAAAGAATAACATAAATGTTAAAATGAAATGACAAACATCAAAATAAATGCTTTTTTGAGAAATGTTTAAAGATGGTTTCACATCTATTTAACAGCACATGTAAAAAAAGTAGTTTTCTCCAAGACAGCAAAAGATTAACATAAATGTTAAAATGAAATGACAAACATCAAAATAAATGCTTTTTTGAGAAATGTTTAAAGATGGTTTCACATCTATTTAACAGCACATGTAAAAAAAGTAGTTTTCTCCAAGACAGCAAAAGAATAATATAAATGTTAAAATGAAACTACAAACATAAAAATAAATGCATTTTTGAGAAATGTTTAAACATAGTATCAGATCTATGAATTTTTGTGTTTATATATTAAGACCACTTGTAAAAATTTTAGAGATGTTGGAAAATGTACTTTACACGCAGAAAGTAAAATGTAGATAAAGAAATTCGCATTTAAATTTCCATCTCAAAACATATAAATAATTGATAATATGAACATAGATACATTGAAATAAATGCATTTTAGGAAAAGATTAAACATAGTTTTCACATCTATGAACTTCCTTGTTAATGCATAAACAGTACATGTAAAACGTTTTTCTGAGGTTGGAAAGTACTTTTCTACAACCAACTAAAATGTAGACTGGAAATTCATATCCAGAGTTCAATTTTGAAAAGAATAATATAAATGGTAAAATGAAATGACAAACATAAATGCTTTTTTGAGAAATGTTTAAAGCTGGTTTCACATCTATGAAACTGCACATGTAAAAAAAAGTAGTTATCTCCAAGACAGCAAAAGAATAATATAAATGTTAAAATGAAACTACAAACATAAAAATAAATGCATTTTTGAGAAATGTTTAAACATAGTTTCACATCTATGAATTTTCGTGTTTAAATATTAAGACCACTTGTAAAAAGTTTAAAGAAGTTGGAAAATGTACTTTACACACAGAAAGCAAAATGTAGATAAATAAATTCGCATTTAAATTTCCATCTCAAAACATATAAATAATTGCTAATATGATCCAAGAAACATTGAAATAAATGCATTTTAGGAAAAGATTAAACATAGTTTTCTCATCTATGAACTTCCTTGTTAATATATAAACAGTACATGAAAAACGTTTTTCTGAGATTGGAAAGTACTTTTCAACAAGCAACTAATATGTAGAATGAAAATTCACATTCAGATTTCAATTTTGAAAAGAATAATATAAATTGTAAAATGAAATGACAAACATCAAAATAAATGCTTTTTTGATAAATGTTTAAACATAGTTTCACATCTATGAATTTTTGTGTTTAAATATTAAGACCACTTGTAAAAAGTTTAGAGATGTTGGAAAATGTACTTTACACACAGAAAGCAAAATGTAGATAAATAAATTCGCATTTAAATTTCCATCTCAAAACATATAAATAATTGCTAATATGATCCAAGAAACATTGAAATAAATGCATTTTATGAAAAGATTAAACATAGATTTCACATCTATGATCTTCCTTGTTAATATATAAACAGTACATGTAAAACGTTTTTCTGATGTTGGAAAGTACTTTTCTACAACCAACTAAAATGTAGACTGGAAATTCATATCCTGAGTTCAATTTTGAAAAGAATAATGGTAAAATGAAATGACAAACATCAAAATAAATGCTTTTTTGAGAAATGTTTGAAGCTCGTTTCACATCTATGAAACAGCACATGTAAAAAGAGTAGTTTTCTCCAGGAAAGCAAAAGAATAACATAAATGTTAAAATGAAATGACAAACATCAAAATAAATGCTTTTTTGAGAAATGTTTAAAGATGGTTTCACATCTATTTAACAGCACATGTAAAAAAAGTAGTTTTCTCCAAGACAGCAAAAGAATAATATAAATGTTAAAATGAAACTACAAACATAAAAATAAATGCATTTTTGAGAAATGTTTAAACATAGTATCAGATCTAGGAATTTTTGTGTTTATATATTATGACCACTTGTAAAAAGTTTAAAGAAGCTGGAAAATATACTTTATTCACACAATGTAGATAAATAAATTTGCATTTAAATTTCCATCTCAAAACATATAAATAAATGCATTTTTGAGAAATGTTTAAACATAGTTTCACATCTATGAATTTTCGTGTTTAAATATTAAGACCTCTTGTAAAAAGTTTAAAGAAGTTGGAAAATGTACTTTACACACAGAAAGCAAAATGTAGATAAATAAATTCGCATTTAAATTTCCATCTCAAAACATATAAATAATTGCTAATATGATCCAAGAAACATTGAAATAAATGCATTTTATGAAAAGATTAAACATAGATTTCACATCTATGATCTTCCTTGTTAATATATAAACAGTACATGTAAAACGTTTTTCTGAGGTTGGAAAGTACTTTTCTACAACCAACTAAAATGTAGACTGGAAATTCAAATCCTGAGTTCAATTTTGAAAAGAATAATATAAATGGTAAAATGAAATGACAAACATCAAAATAAATGCTTTTTTGAGAAATGTTTAAAGATGGTTTCACATCTATTTAACAGCACATATAAAAAAGTAGTTTTCTCCAAGACAGCAAAAGAATAATATAAATGTTAAAATGAAACTACAAACATAAAAATAAATGCTTTTTGAGAAATGTTTAAACATAGTTTCACATCTATGAATTTTTGTGTTTAAATATTAAGACCACGTAAAAATTTTAGAGATGTTGAAAAATGTACTTTACACGCAGAAAGTAAAATGTAGATAAAGAAATTCGCATTTAAATTTCCATCTAAAAACATATAAATAAATGCTAATATGAACATAGAAACATTGAAATAAATGCATTTTAGGAAAAGATTAAACATAGTTTTCTCATCTATGAACTTCCTTGTTAATGCATAAACAGTACATGGAAAACGTTTTTCTGAGGTTGGAAAGTACTTTTATACAACCAACTAAAATGTAGACTGAAAATTCACATCCAGAGTTCAATTTTGAAAAGAATAATATAAATGGTAAAATGAAATGACAAACATAAATGCTTTTTTGAGAAATGTTTAAAGCTGGTTTCACATCTATGAAACTGCACATGTAAAAAAAAGTAGTTTTCTCCAAGACAGCAAAAGAATAATATAAATGTTAAAATGAAACTACAAACATAAAAATAAATACATTTTTGAGAAATGTTTAAACATAGTTTCACATCTATGAATTTTCGTGTTTAAATATTAAGACCACTTGTAAAAAGTTTAAAGAAGTTGGAAAATGTACTTTACACACAGAAAGCAAAATGTAGATAAATAAATTCGCATTTAAATTTCCATCTCAAAACATATAAATAATTGCTAATATGATCCAAGAAACATTGAAATAAATGCAGTTTAGGAAAAGATTAAACATAGTTTTCTCATCTATGAACTTCCTTGTTAATATATAAACAGTACATGAAAAACGTTTTTCTGAGATTGGAAAGTACTTTTCAACAAGCAACTAATATGTAGAATGAAAATTCACATTCAGATTTCAATTTTGAAAAGAATAATATAAATTGTAAAATGAAATGACAAACATCAAAATAAATGCTTTTTTGATAAATGTTTAAACATAGTTTCACATCTATGAATTTTTGTGTTTAAATATTAAGACCACTTGTAAAAAGTTTAGAGATGTTGGAAAATGTACTTTACACACAGAAAGCAAAATGTAGATAAATAAATTCGCATTTAAATTTCCATCTCAAAACATATAAATAATTGCTAATATGATCCAAGAAACATTGAAATAAATGCATTTTATGAAAAGATTAAACATAGATTTCACATCTATGATCTTCCTTGTTAATATATAAACAGTACATGTAAAACGTTTTTCTGAGGTTGGAAAGTACTTTTCTACAACCAACTAAAATGTAGACTGGAAATTCATATCCTGAGTTCAATTTTGAAAAGAATAATGGTAAAATGAAATGACAAACATCAAAATAAATGCTTTTTTGAGAAATGTTTAAAGATGGTTTCACATCTATTTAACAGCACATGTAAAAAGAGTAGTTTTCTCCAGGAAAGCAAAAGAATAACATAAATGTTAAAATGAAATGACAAACATCAAAATAAATGCTTTTTTGAGAAATGTTTAAAGATGGTTTCACATCTATTTAACAGCACATGTAAAAAAAGTAGTTTTCTCCAAGACAGCAAAAGAATAATATAAATGTTAAAATGAAACTACAAACATAAAAATAAATGCATTTTTGAGAAATGTTTAAACATAGTATCAGATCTATGAATTTTTGTGTTTATATATTATGACCACTTGTAAAAAGTTTAAAGAAGCTGGAAAATATACTTTACACACACAATGTAGATAAATAAATTTGCATTTAAATTTCCATCTCAAAACATATAAATAAATGCATTTTTGAGAAATGTTTAAACATAGTTTCACATCTATGAATTTTCGTGTTTAAATATTAAGACCTCTTGTAAAAAGTTTAAAGAAGTTGGAAAATGTACTTTACACACAGAAAGCAAAATGTAGATAAATAAATTCGCATTTAAATTTCCATCTCAAAACATATAAATAATTGCTAATATGATCCAAGAAACATTGAAATAAATGCATTTTATGAAAAGATTAAACATAGATTTCACATCTATGATCTTCCTTGTTAATATATAAACAGTACATGTAAAACGTTTTTCTGAGGTTGGAAAGTACTTTTCTACAACCAACTAAAATGTAGACTGGAAATTCAAATCCTGAGTTCAATTTTGAAAAGAATAATTTAAATGGTAAAATGAAATGACAAACATCAAAATAAATGCTTTTTTGAGAAATGTTTAAAGATGGTTTCACATCTATTTAACAGCACATATAAAAAAGTAGTTTTCTCCAAGACAGCAAAAGAATAATATAAATGTTAAAATGAAACTACAAACATAAAAATAAATGCTTTTTGAGAAATGTTTAAACATAGTTTCACATCTATGAATTTTTGTGTTTAAATATTAAGACCACGTAAAAATTTTAGAGATGTTGAAAAATGTACTTTACACGCAGAAAGTAAAATGTAGATAAAGAAATTCGCATTTAAATTTCCATCTAAAAACATATAAATAAATGCTAATATGAACATAGAAACATTGAAATAAATGCATTTTAGGAAAAGATTAAACATAGTTTTCTCATCTATGAACTTCCTTGTTAATGCATAAACAGTACATGGAAAACGTTTTTCTGAGGTTGGAAAGTACTTTTATACAAGCAACTAAAATGTAGACTGAAAATTCACATCCAGAGTTCAATTTTGAAAAGAATAATATAAATGGTAAAATGAAATGACAAACATAAATGCTTTTTTGAGAAATGTTTAAAGCTGGTTTCACATCTATGAAACTGCACATGTAAAAAAAAGTAGTTTTCTCCAAGACAGCAAAAGAATAATATAAATGTTAAAATGAAACTACAAACATAAAAATAAATACATTTTTGAGAAATGTTTAAACATAGTTTCACATCTATGAATTTTCGTGTTTAAATATTAAGACCACTTGTAAAAAGTTTAAAGAAGTTGGAAAATGTACTTTACACACAGAAAGCAAAATGTAGATAAATAAATTCGCATTTAAATTTCCATCTCAAAACATATAAATAATTGCTAATATGATCCAAGAAACATTGAAATAAATGCAGTTTAGGAAAAGATTAAACATAGTTTTCTCATCTATGAACTTCCTTGTTAATATATAAACAGTACATGAAAAACGTTTTTCTGAGATTGGAAAGTACTTTTCAACAAGCAACTAATATGTAGAATGAAAATTCACATTCAGATTTCAATTTTGAAAAGAATAATATAAATTGTAAAATGAAATGACAAACATCAAAATAAATGCTTTTTTGATAAATGTTTAAACATAGTTTCACATCTATGAATTTTTGTGTTTAAATATTAAGACCACTTGTAAAAAGTTTAGAGATGTTGGAAAATGTACTTTACACACAGAAAGCAAAATGTAGATAAATAAATTCGCATTTAAATTTCCATCTCAAAACATATAAATAATTGCTAATATGATCCAAGAAACATTGAAATAAATGCATTTTATGAAAAGATTAAACATAGATTTCACATCTATGATCTTCCTTGTTAATATATAAACAGTACATGTAAAACGTTTTTCTGATGTTGGAAAATACTTTTCTACAACCAACTAAAATGTAGACTGGAAATTCATATCCTGAGTTCAATTTTGAAAAGAATAATGGTAAAATGAAATGACAAACATCAAAATAAATGCTTTTTTGAGAAATGTTTAAAGATGGTTTCACATCTATTTAACAGCACATGTAAAAAGAGTAGTTTTCTCCAGGAAAGCAAAAGAATAACATAAATGTTAAAATGAAATGACAAACATCAAAATAAATGCTTTTTTGAGAAATGTTTAAAGATGGTTTCACATCTATTTAACAGCACATGTAAAAAAAGTAGTTTTCTCCAAGACAGCAAAAGAATAATATAAATGTTAAAATGAAACTACAAACATAAAAATAAATGCATTTTTGAGAAATGTTTAAACATAGTATCAGATCTATGCATTTTTGTGTTTATATATTAAGACCACTTGTAAAAATTTTAGAGATGTTGGAAAATGTACTTTACACGCAGAAAGTAAAATGTAGATAAAGAAATTCGCATTTAAATTTCCATCTCAAAACATATAAATAATTGATAATATGAACATAGATACATTGAAATAAATGCATTTTAGGAAAAGATTAAACATAGTTTTCACATATATGAACTTCCTTGTTAATGCATAAACAGTACATGTAAAACGTTTTTCTGAGGTTGCAAAGTACTTTTATACAAGCAACTAAAATGTAGACAGAAAATTCACATCCAGAGTTCAATTTTGAAAAGAATAATATAAATGGTAAAATTAAATGACAAACATAAATGCTTTTTTGAGAAATGTTTAAAGCTGGTTTCACATCTATGAAACTGCACATGTAAAAAAAAGTAGTTTTCTCCAAGACAGCAAAAGAATAATATAAATGTTAAAATGAAAATACAAACATAAAAATAAATGCATTTTTGAGAAATGTTTAAACATAGTTTCACATCTATGAATTTTTGTGTTTAAATATTAAGACCACTTGTAAAAAGTTTAAAGAAGTTGGAAAATGTACTTTACACACAGAAAGCAAAATGTAGATAAATAAATTCGCATTTAAATTTCCATCTCAAAACATATAAATAATTGCTAATATGATCCAAGAAACATTGAAATAAATGCATTTTAGGAAAAGATTAAACATAGTTTTCTCATCTATGAACTTCCTTGTTAATATATAAACAGTACATGAAAAACGTTTTTCTGAGATTGGAAAGTACTTTTCAACAAGCAACTAATATGTAGAATGAAAATTCACATTCAGATTTCAATTTTGAAAAGAATAATATAAATTGTAAAATGAAATGACAAACATCAAAATAAATGCTTTTTTGATAAATGTTTAAACATAGTTTCACATCTATGAATTTTTGTGTTTAAATATTAAGACCACTTGTAAAAAGTTTAGAGATGTTGGAAAATGTACTTTACACACAGAAAGCAAAATGTAGATAAATAAATTCGCATTTAAATTTCCATCTCAAAACATATAAATAATTGCTAATATGATCCAAGAAACATTGAAATAAATGCATTTTATGAAAAGATTAAACATAGATTTCACATCTATGATCTTCCTTGTTAATATATAAACAGTACATGTAAAACGTTTTTCTGAGGTTGGAAAGTACTTTTCTACAACCAACTAAAATGTAGACTGGAAATTCATATCCTGAGTTCAATTTTGAAAAGAATAATGGTAAAATGAAATGACAAACATCAAAATAAACGCTTTTTTGAGAAATGTTTAAAGATGGTTTCACATCTATTTAACAGCACATGTAAAAAGAGTAGTTTTCTCCAGGAAAGCAAAAGAATAACATAAATGTTAAAATGAAATGACAAACATCAAAATAAATGCTTTTTTGAGAAATGTTTAAAGATGGTTTCACATCTATTTAACAGCACATGTAAAAAAAGTAGTTTTCTCCAAGACAGCAAAAGAATAATATAAATGTTAAAATGAAACTACAAACATAAAAATAAATGCATTTTTGAGAAATGTTTAAACATAGTATCAGATCTATGAATTTTTGTGTTTATATATTAAGACCACTTGTAAAAATTTTAGAGATGTTGGAAAATGTACTTTACACGCAGAAAGTAAAATGTAGATAAAGAAATTCGCATTTAAATTTCCATCTCAAAACATATAAATAATTGCTAATATGATCCAAGAAACATTGAAATAAATGCATTTTATGAAAAGATTAAACATAGATTTCACATCTATGATCTTCCTTGTTAATATATAAACAGTACATGTAAAACGTTTTTCTGAGGTTGGAAAGTACTTTTCTACAACCAACTAAAATGTAGACTGGAAATTCATATCCTGAGTTCAATTTTGAAAAGAATAATGGTAAAATTAAATGACAAACATCAAAATAAATGCTTTTTTGAGAAATGTTTAAAGATGGTTTCACATCTATTTAACAGCACATGTAAAAAGAGTAGTTTTCTCCAGGAAAGCAAAAGAATAACATAAATGTTAAAATGAAATGACAAACATCAAAATAAATGCTTTTTTGAGAAATGTTTAAAGATGGTTTCACATCTATTTAACAGCACATGTAAAAAAAGTAGTTTTCTCCAAGACATCAAAAGAATAATATAAATGTTAAAATGAAACTACAAACATAAAAATAAATGCATTTTTGAGAAATGTTTAAACATAGTTTCACATCTATGAATTTTTGTGTTTCAATATTAAGACCACGTAAAAATTTTAGAGATGTTGGAAAATGTACTTTACACACAGAAAGCAAAATGTAGATAAATAAATTCGCATTTAAATTTCCATCTAAAAACATATAAATAAATGCTAATATGAACATAGAAACATTGAAATAAATGCATTTTAGGAAAAGATTAAACATAGTTTTCTCATCTATGAACTTCCTTGTTAATGCATAAACAGTACATGCAAAACGTTTTTCTGAGGTTGGAAAGTACTTTTATACAAGCAACTAAAATGTAGACTGAAAATTCACATCCAGAGTTCAATTTTGAAAAGAATAATATAAATGGTAAAATGAAATGACAAACATAAATGCTTTTTTGAGAAATGTTTAAAGCTGGTTTCACATCTATGAAACTGCACATGTAAAAAAAAGTAGTTTTCTCCAAGACAGCAAAAGAATAATATAAATATTAAAATGAAACTACAAACATAAAAATAAATGCATTTTTGAGAAATGTTTAAACATAGTTTCACATCTATGAATTTTCGTGTTTAAATATTAAGACCACTTGTAAAAAGTTTAAAGAAGTTGGAAAATGTACTTTACACACAGAAAGCAAAATGTAGATAAATAAATTCGCATTTAAATTTCCATCTCAAAACATATAAATAATTGCTAATATGATCCAAGAAACATTGAAATAAATGCATTTTAGGAAAAGATTAAACATAGTTTTCTCATCTATGAACTTCCTTGTTAATATATAAACAATACATGTAAAACGTTTTTCTGAGGTTGGAAAGTACAAGCAACTAATATGTAGAATGAAAATTCACATTCAGAGTTCAATTTTGAAAAGAATAATATAAATTGTAAAATGAAATGACAAACATCAAAATAAAGGCTTTTTTGATAAATGTTTAAACATAGTTTCACCTCTATGAATTTTTGTGTTTAAATATTAAGACCACTTGTAAAAAGTTTAGAGATGTTGGAAAATGTACTTTACACGCAGAAAGTAAAATGTAGATAAAGAAATTCGCATTTAAATTTCCATCTCAAAACATATAAATAATTGATAATATGAACATAGATACATTGAAATAAATGCATTTTAGGAAAAGATTAAACATAGTTTTCAAATATATGAACTTCCTTGTTAATATATAAACAATACATGTAAAACGTTTTTCTGAGGTTGGAAAGTACAAGCAACTAATATGTAGAATGAAAATTCACATTCAGAGTTCAATTTTGAAAAGAATAATATAAATTGTAAAATGAAATGACAAACATCAAAATAAAGGCTTTTTTGATAAATGTTTAAACATAGTTTCACCTCTATGAATTTTTGTGTTTAAATATTAAGACTACTTGTAAAAAGTTTAGAGATGTTGCAAAATGTACTTTACACGCAGAAAGCAAAATGTAGATAAATAAATTCGCATTTAAATTTCCATCTCAAAACATATAAATAAATGCATTTTTGAGAAATGTTTAAAGATGGTTTCACATCTATTTAACAGCACATGTAAAAAAAGTAGTTTTCACCAAGACAGCAAAAGAATAATATAAATGTTAAAATGAAACTACAAACATAAAAATAAATGCATTTTTGAGAAATGTTTAAACATAGTATCAGATCTATGAATTTTTGTGTTTATATATTATGACCACTTGTAAAAAGTTTAAAGAAGCTGGAAAATATACTTTACACACACAATGTAGATAAATAAATTTGCATTTAAATTTCCATCTCAAAACATATAAATAAATGCATTTTTGAGAAATGTTTAAACATAGTTTCACATCTATGAATTTTCGTGTTTAAATATTAAGACCTCTTGTAAAAAGTTTAAAGAAGTTGGAAAATGTACTTTACACACAGAAAGCAAAATGTAGATAAATAAATTCACATTTAAATTTCCATCTCAAAACATATAAATAATTGCTAATATGATCCAAGAAACATTGAAATAAATGCATTTTATGAAAAGATTAAACATAGATTTCACATCTATGATCTTCCTTGTTAATATATAAACAGTACATGTAAAACGTTTTTCTGAGGTTGGAAAGTACTTTTCTACAACCAACTAAAATGTAGACTGGAAATTCAAATCCTGAGTTCAATTTTGAAAAGAATAATATAAATGGTAAAATGAAATGACAAACATCAAAATAAATGCTTTTTTGAGAAATGTTTAAAGATGGTTTCACATCTATTTAACAGCACATATAAAAAAGTAGTTTTCTCCAAGACAGCAAAAGAATAATATAAATGTTAAAATGAAACTACAAACATAAAAATAAATGCTTTTTGAGAAATGTTTAAACATAGTTTCACATCTATGAATTTTTGTGTTTAAATATTAAGACCACGTAAAAATTTTAGAGATGTTGAAAAATGTACTTTACACGCAGAAAGTAAAATGTAGATAAAGAAATTCGCATTTAAATTTCCATCTAAAAACATATAAATAAATGCTAATATGAACATAGAAACATTGAAATAAATGCATTTTAGGAAAAGATTAAACATAGTTTTCTCATCTATGAACTTCCTTGTTAATGCATAAACAGTACATGGAAAACGTTTTTCTGAGGTTGGAAAGTACTTTTATACAAGCAACTAAAATGTAGACTGAAAATTCACATCCAGAGTTCAATTTTGAAAAGAATAATATAAATGGTAAAATGAAATGACAAACATAAATGCTTTTTTGAGAAATGTTTAAAGCTGGTTTCACATCTATGAAACTGCACATGTAAAAAAAAGTAGTTTTCTCCAAGACAGCAAAAGAATAATATAAATGTTAAAATGAAACTACAAACATAAAAATAAATACATTTTTGAGAAATGTTTAAACATAGTTTCACATCTATGAATTTTCGTGTTTAAATATTAAGACCACTTGTAAAAAGTTTAAAGAAGTTGGAAAATGTACTTTACACACAGAAAGCAAAATGTAGGTAAATAAATTCGCATTTAAATTTCCATCTCAAAACATATAAATAATTGCTAATATGATCCAAGAAACATTGAAATAAATGCAGTTTAGGAAAAGATTAAACATAGTTTTCTCATCTATGAACTTCCTTGTTAATATATAAACAGTACATGAAAAACGTTTTTCTGAGATTGGAAAGTACTTTTCAACAAGCAACTAATATGTAGAATGAAAATTCACATTCAGATTTCAATTTTGAAAAGAATAATATAAATTGTAAAATGAAATGACAAACATCAAAATAAATGCTTTTTTGATAAATGTTTAAACATAGTTTCACATCTATGAATTTTTGTGTTTAAATATTAAGACCACTTGTAAAAAGTTTAGAGATGTTGGAAAATGTACTTTACACACAGAAAGCAAAATGTAGATAAATAAATTCGCATTTAAATTTCCATCTCAAAACATATAAATAATTGCTAATATGATCCAAGAAACATTGAAATAAATGCATTTTATGAAAAGATTAAACATAGATTTCACATCTATGATCTTCCTTGTTAATATATAAACAGTACATGTAAAACGTTTTTCTGAGGTTGGAAAGTACTTTTCTACAACCAACTAAAATGTAGACTGGAAATTCATATCCTGAGTTCAATTTTGAAAAGAATAATGGTAAAATGAAATGACAAACATCAAAATAAATGCTTTTTTGAGAAATGTTTAAAGATGGTTTCACATCTATTTAACAGCACATGTAAAAAGAGTAGTTTTCTCCAGGAAAGCAAAAGAATAACATAAATGTTAAAATGAAATGACAAACATCAAAATAAATGCTTTTTTGAGAAATGTTTAAAGATGGTTTCACATCTATTTAACAGCACATGTAAAAAAAGTAGTTGTAATGGAGGATTAAAACCATGTACTCAGATGCTTTTTGCTTATGTGGAACTGACGACACTGGGTCCACACGCAGGTCACCTTACTTTCAGAACTAGCAGATGTAATTAAACTCAGCCATGGGGACTTATCTGAAGATACACTTTGAAATGGAATTCCACCGTGAGGCCCAGGGAAAGCAGTTGTCAAATACGACACTCTGAAATTGACGTATTGGTCACAACCTGTCTTGCTCAAGAAGTTTTAATGAGTCCTTGTATCTACGAGATAAACCAGGATATCATAGCATCCTGCTCCATAATAATTAATCTTCTAAATTGTAGAATAGTATGCTCAGCTTTGATTTTGACTGACAAATGTTAGAGGGAGTGGGTGCATGATTAATTGTTTTTGGGGTATAAAAGTCTGTGGTCCTGCTGCTGAAGTTTAGACTCTCCGAGGGGTGGGAACACCCCTTGTCAAGAAGGAAGAACAGCCAGAGTCCGAGCAACGTCCCGGTCGGGGGAGGTGGAGAAGCTGCTACCAGCGCCCTGACAACCTACTACAAGTGTGCAGTTGTTGCCTCGCTTCGGCAGTTGGGACCAGTCCAAGCGTTGATAAGTATAGTTGGGAAGGGCTTGCATATTGTAGTGTGAAATCAGCTTTTGAATTAGTAATAAACATTTGTATAAACTGAACTGCTCTCGGTGTGTGTGTCTATTTTCTTTCGGTAGCTAAAACACTGTGACCAATCTAAAATGAACAAAATGAGAGGTATAAGTTTACCCAAGACAATTGGCGCTGCGAGCAGGGTTGGTCTCAAGATGTTTCGCCGAAAGAAAGAGGTGAGCCCTGAGCAGTTTTTGATTCCGGGATGGACTTCCAAAGATGATGGGTTTGGCATGCTGGCTAATACCCTGTCTTTGTTGGGACCACCCATCAGTTGGGATGAAAGGTTAGAACCCTTAAGTGTGCCTCTGGGAGAGCGGGTTGCCACTCTCCTCCGAGAAAGTAAATTTCCAAAAAAACGGGGGACGCTGACAGACGGTTTTTGGCTGCTGGCCACAGCCTTACGCCACTCCGTTCAGCGTGAAGTTGAATTAGTTCAGCAACAGGTAAAGTCTGAACATAAGAGAAAACAACTAGAGGAGGAAGTAGAGACTCTGCGACAGCGCTGCTCGATGATGAGCGAAATTGTTAGCACCAGTCAGGATCGAGCCAAAGAATGGGAGGATAAGCATGTTCAAACAATTTGCCGTAATATTAAACTCCGGCAACAGCTCTGTGCGAATAAGGAAAAGCAAGGGGTAGAACCTGATCCACACCGTATTCGTGCCATGATAAGGAATGGCAATGATCCTGATGTAATTGATGATTGGGACGGGAATATCTGGTATGATGATAATGGTAATAATGCAGATACCCCCCGGCATGTGCCTGGCATACTCCCCTCTCCCTCCGCTGTTCAAGCCCGCCCCGTAAGGCAGCGGACTGTCCAAGCAGATGAAGGCGAGAGGGGGGATGATGTAAGTGTAGAAACTGAAGGGACCGGTGCTCCGATCTCCCAAGCGGACCCAGGGGAAGGCTCCCAAACCCCTGCTTATGCTAGGTGGGCTCCCCCCTCAACGGGATGGTCTCAGCAGCCTCCCATATGCCAGAGTGGTAACAGGGGTCGGGAGCAGTCAACAACAATACGTGACTTTACTATAAAAGAGCTGGCCGCCATTGGAGATCGTTTTAGGCAAAAGACAGGAGAAACTTTGGCGGCCTGGCTTCTGCGGGTTTGGGAGCAAGGGGGAGGTAGCATATATCTGACCCCTGAGGAATTGTTGGGGTTAGGATCATTAACTACTGATATTCGAGTCACTGCTGAATTACGTGGCAGAAGGAGAGATGTAGACTATTTACTTGCTACTCTAGGAGAAGCCCTGTTACGGGTGTATCCGTCACCAGTAGATTGGGATCTGCATTTGCAGAACCATTGGGGCACACCAGAGGAGGGTATAGCAGTGATTCGCCAACAGGCCGTGGCCTCTGCTTTGTATGCGGGGCGCCTGAGGCTGTGGATGCATGGGGGGAGCCCTGATGAAGAATTATTCACAGCTGGAATGCATACCCGATTGGTTCGTTCAGCCCAACCTACTATACGGGGACTGGTCCTGTCTGTAACTAGTCCGCTAATTGGGCACCTCGTATCTGAGGCGGTGCACGCCCTATCTGGACTCCAAGAACTGGAGTTGGGAGGTAAAATCCACTCACGTACAACCCAGGTTAAAGCAGACAGACAGGATGAAAGGAGAGGGGCTGCTGTTAATAATGGACTGACCAGAAAAGAGCTTTTTCTAACTTTGTTAAAGTTAGGCGTACCTAAAAGTGATATTGATGGGAAACCTACTGCAGTCTTGTATGCCCTTTATAAGAGGAAGGCAGGGGAACATCATCCCCAGATGCTGGGTCCTCCCGGCCCAGCTGTGCCTTCTGCTCCCACTGCTGCTTCTATCGAGTCAGCTTCTCCTGCCCCAGTTACCCGTGATGAGGTAAAACAATGGGTTAAACAGGCTCTTAAGGATAACAATAGCATGTGGTCCTGGAAACCCCCGAACCCTTCTGAAGCCTGAAGGTGTGGGCAGGATTCCCGTGTCTATTCCATCGAGACACGGCGCACACACGGGGATCCGCGGCCCTACATACCATTAACAATTCACTGGGGTGGGGGTAATGATCGCCAATACTTGGCTTTGGTTGACACCGGTGCAGAGCACTCGGTGATTCCTGGTAACCCCGACCACTGGAACGGACCCACATTTCGAATAGAAGGAATGGGAGGGGCAATCACCCTGGCAAAGGAAATAAAAGTCCGTGCCACGGTGGGTGATGGCCCTTCCCCCATATGGTTACATGCGTTGGTAGCTGCCACTGACGAGTGTATTCTGGGTATTAATATGTTGGCCGGTACAGCCCTTAATACTAGCCAAGGGGGGTTTGCATTCGGAATTCGGACTATTACAAAAAGATTAGTGGTGGGTCAGGCCAAGTGGGATCCCGTGGTGGTGCCACCCCCCTCAAAACCTGTATGCATTCCGCAATATCGCCTCCCTGGAGGGCAGGAGGAGATTACCGCCACCATTGATGCTTTGAAAGAAGAAGGGGTAGTGAGGCCTGCAACGTCGCCCTTCAATAGCCCTGTTTGGCCGGTCCAGAAGCTGGACGGCTCCTGGAGAATGACAGTTGATTATCGTTTTTTGAACAAACATGCCCCACCACTTGCTTCAGCAGTTCCGGACATTGTCACTCTTATTGAAAACATTGCTACTGGGAACTCAGGAACATGGTATGCTGTCATTGATCTCGCTAAGGCCTTCTTCAGTATTCTTATAGCTGAGGGCTCACAGGATCAGTTCGCCTTTACCTGGAAGGGGCGCCAGTATACCTTCACCCACCTTCCAGTATCGCCTTCCCTCTCAATTCACCATTATATTGATGATGTGGCCTCCTGGAGCCTCTGGCAGAAACAAGAGGGTCGCCGAGTCCCACTAGGATTCTGGTCACGTACCATGCCTGAGGCTGCCACTCGTTATTCTGTTTTTGAACAACAGTTACTAGCCTGTTACTGGGCCCTGCTAGAGACTGAAAGAATGACAGGTGATGCAGATGTTCAATTGCGACCTGCACTTCCTATAATGAATTGGGTCCTGGCTAATGATGCTAATCTAAAGATCCGGCGGGCTCAGCAGTCTTCTATTGTTAAATGGAAGTGGTATATTCAGAGTCGTGCGACCAGAGGGCCTGAAGGGGTGGGCCGCATACACGAACAGGTGGCTTACCATCCTAGGTCAGGAACTCAGTTATCGGAGGAGGGGGATGGTGGCTCCAGTCAGTATGCTGAGTTGAAGGCAGTCACTTTACCACTAGATCCCCATGATCACCCTCTTCGCCTGTTTACTGATTCCTGGGCTTTGGCTAATGGACTTGTGGTATGGATGCCTGATTTGCAAAAGAACAACTGGATGATACATGACCGCCCAGTATGGGGCAAAGAGTTGTGGCAGCTGTTGTGGGATGCTTCCCACCATCGTGAGATAACCGTTTATCACGTTGATGCCCATACCAATATGGCGACTAACATGGCTCAACATAATGCAGTAGCAGATCAGCTTGCCACTATCAGCTGTGCTGATACCGTCCCCCTGGCTCGATGGGCACATGAACAGAGTGGTCATTTGGGGGTGAAGGGATCAGCTATGTGGTCCCGTACACATGCTTTATCCATCCATAAGGATGATGTCCGCATGGTCATATGTACATGCCCAGAATGTCAGCTTGTGAAGTTCCATACCGTTCCACCTGGTCCGCATGGCCGAATAAAACGGGGTGCTCACTCAGCTGCGGTCTGGCAAATTGATTACATAGGCCCCATGCTAGACTGCATGGGTAAATATTACGTCCTAGTAATGGTTGACACCTTTTCGGGCCTGGTTTTTACTTTTCCCACCAAGACGGCTGACCAAGCTAGCACTATCCAAGGACAAAACCATTTGATTTATCGTTATGATGTTCCAGAGGAGATTCACTCTGATAATGGCTCGCACTTCTCCGGGAAAGCAATCTGTGATTGGGCAAATGACAACGGTATTTTATGGGTCCACCATATTCCTTATTACCCGCAGGCTGCCGGGTTAGTTGAACAAATGAACGGCTTACTGAAGGAACAAATTCATTTGTTAACATCACTGGGGACCCAGAAGGGATGGTGCCATGTGCTGCAGCAGGCAGTCGACAATTTGAATCATCGCCCTTTAAAAGGAGGTACACCTTTCCACCGACTTCTTCACGCTCCTGAATTACAGCCTATTCCAGAGGAATAACAGTCAATGCCCCCCATCCCCGAACTAGAGAATGTTGGACAAAAAGTATGGGTGGCACCATGTAAAAGGGGAAATAGTGACACCTGCCCAGGGTAACACTCGGTGGGTAGCTATTGAGGGACAGGATGATTTAGTCTGTTTAAACACTGAACGCTTATGGTATCGTGAGTGACATGTGTCAGGCTTCTTTTTTCCAGGTTCTCCATTTTACACTCCTGGTGATCTGGCTTAACAGCTGCTTTGATGCCAGCAATTGGATTTGTAATGTCGAGGACGTTCCAAGGGAGTTCCCAGTGGGAAACACGGTCCGATGCATTACACCAAGGAAGTCCTCGGTCACCAGCCTCAAGTGCAGCTTATATAAATATGTTATTGTTCAGCATGTTTCAAAATCTGTTCGTGAGCTCCAGTATCTGGGTATTGTGGCCAACAAGGATAATTTGAGCCTTGGTTGGAATCCTTTCTCATGGCTAACTGCTACATTTGGGGGAGTGGGCCACAATATCCTCCGTTGGTTGCTCGCGTCATTGCTTATCTTTGTAATTGTTGTTTTGATTTCTCTTTTTTCGCTCCCTCTGTACTCAAATACTGGTTAGGCCTCGCAAATGACAGATTGTGACCAAGGGGTGGAATGTAATGGAGGATTAAAACCATGTACTCAGATGCTTTTTGCTTATGTGGAACTGACGACACTGGGTCCACACGCAGGTCACCTTACTTTCAGAACTAGCAGATGTAATTAAACTCAGCCATGGGGACTTATCTGAAGATACACTTTGAAATGGAATTCCACCGTGAGGCCCAGGGAAAGCAGTTGTCAAATACGACACTCTGAAATTGACGTATTGGTCACAACCTGTCTTGCTCAAGAAGTTTTAATGAGTCCTTGTATCTACGAGATAAACCAGGATATCATAGCATCCTGCTCCATAATAATTAATCTTCTAAATTGTAGAATAGTATGCTCAGCTTTGATTTTGACTGACAAATGTTAGAGGGAGTGGGTGCATGATTAATTGTTTTTGGGGTATAAAAGTCTGTGGTCCTGCTGCTGAAGTTTAGACTCTCCGAGGGGTGGGAACACCCCTTGTCAAGAAGGAAGAACAGCCAGAGTCCGAGCAACGTCCCGGTCGGGGGAGGTGGAGAAGCTGCTACCAGCGCCCTGACAACCTACTACAAGTGTGCAGTTGTTGCCTCGCTTCGGCAGTTGGGACCAGTCCAAGCGTTGATAAGTATAGTTGGGAAGGGCTTGCATATTGTAGTGTGAAATCAGCTTTTGAATTAGTAATAAACATTTGTATAAACTGAACTGCTCTCGGTGTGTGTGTCTATTTTCTTTCGGTAGCTAAAACACTGTGACCAATCTAAAATGAACAAAATGAGAGGTATAAGTTTACCCAAGACAGTAGTTTTCTCCAAGACAGCAAAAGATTAACATAAATGTTAAAATGAAATGACAAACATCAAAATAAATGCTTTTTTGAGAAATGTTTAAAGATGGTTTCACATCTATTTAACAGCACATGTAAAAAAAGTAGTTTTCTCCAAGACAGCAAAAGAATAATATAAATGTTAAAATGAAACTACAAACATAAAAATAAATGCATTTTTGAGAAATGTTTAAACATAGTATCAGATCTATGAATTTTTGTGTTTATATATTAAGACCACTTGTAAAAATTTTAGAGATGTTGGAAAATGTACTTTACACGCAGAAAGTAAAATGTAGATAAAGAAATTCGCATTTAAATTTCCATCTCAAAACATATAAATAATTGATAATATGAACATAGATACATTGAAATAAATGCATTTTAGGAAAAGATTAAACATAGTTTTCACATCTATGAACTTCCTTGTTAATGCATAAACAGTACATGTAAAACGTTTTTCTGAGGTTGGAAAGTACTTTTCTACAACCAACTAAAATGTAGACTGGAAATTCATATCCAGAGTTCAATTTTGAAAAGAATAATATAAATGGTAAAATGAAATGACAAACATAAATGCTTTTTTGAGAAATGTTTAAAGCTGGTTTCACATCTATGAAACTGCACATGTAAAAAAAAGTAGTTTTCTCCAAGACAGCAAAAGAATAATATAAATGTTAAAATGAAACTACAAACATAAAAATAAATGCATTTTTGAGAAATGTTTAAACATAGTTTCACATCTATGAATTTTCGTGTTTAAATATTAAGACCACTTGTAAAAATTTTTTAAGAAGTTGGAAAATGTACTTTACACACAGAAAGCAAAATGTAGATAAATAAATTCGCATTTAAATTTCCATCTCAAAACATAAATAATTGCTAATATGATCCAAGAAACATTGAAATAAATGCATTTTAGGAAAAGATTAAACATAGTTTTCTCATCTATGAACTTCCTTGTTAATATATAAACAGTACATGAAAAACGTTTTTCTGAGATTGGAAAGTACTTTTCAACAAGCAACTAATATGTAGAATGAAAATTCACATTCAGATTTCAATTTTGAAAAGAATAATATAAATTGTAAAATGAAATGACAAACATCAAAATAAATGCTTTTTTGATAAATGTTTAAACATAGTTTCACATCTATGAATTTTTGTGTTTAAATATTAAGACCACTTGTAAAAAGTTTAGAGATGTTGGAAAATGTACTTTACACACAGAAAGCAAAATGTAGATAAATAAATTCGCATTTAAATTTCCATCTCAAAACATATAAATAATTGCTAATATGATCCAAGAAACATTGAAATAAATGCATTTTATGAAAAGATTAAACATAGATTTCACATCTATGATCTTCCTTGTTAATATATAAACAGTACATGTAAAACGTTTTTCTGAGGTTGGAAAGTACTTTTCTACAACCAACTAAAATGTAGACTGGAAATTCATATCCTGAGTTCAATTTTGAAAAGAATAATGGTAAAATGAAATGACAAACATCAAAATAAATGCTTTTTTGAGAAATGTTTAAAGATGGTTTCACATCTATTTAACAGCACATGTAAAAAGAGTAGTTTTCTCCAGGAAAGCAAAAGAATAACATAAATGTTAAAATGAAATGACAAACATCAAAATAAATGCTTTTTTGAGAAATGTTTAAAGATGGTTTCACATCTATTTAACAGCACATGTAAAAAAAGTAGTTTTCTCCAAGACAGCAAAAGAATAATATAAATGTTAAAATGAAACTACAAACATAAAAATAAATGCATTTTTGAGAAATGTTTAAACATAGTTTCACATCTATGAATTTTTGTGTTTAAATATTAAGACCACTTGTAAAAAGTTTAGAGATGTTGGAAAATGTACTTTACACACAGAAAGCAAAATGTAGATAAATAAATTCGCATTTAAATTTCCATCTAAAAACGTATAAATAAATGCTAATATGAACATAGAAACATTGAAATAAATGCATTTTAGGAAAAGATTAAACATAGTTTTCTCATCTATGAACTTCCTTGTTAATGCATAAACAGTACATGTAAAACGTTTTTCTGAGGTTGGAAAGTACTTTTATACAAGCAACTAAAATGTAGACTGAAAATTCACATCCAGAGTTCAATTTTGAAAAGAATAATATAAATGGTAAAATGAAATGACAAACATAAATGCTTTTTTGAGAAATGTTTAAAGCTGGTTTCACATCTATGAAACAGCACATGTAAAAAAAAGTAGTTTTCTCCAAGACAGCAAAAGAATAATATAAATATTAAAATGAAACTACAAACATAAAAATAAATGCATTTTTGAGAAATGTTTAAACATAGTTTCACATCTATGAATTTTCGTGTTTAAATATTAAGACCACTTGTAAAAAGTTTAAAGAAGTTGGAAAATGTACTTTACACACAGAAAGCAAAATGTAGATAAATAAATTCGCATTTAAATTTCCATCTCAAAACATATAAATAATTGCTAATATGATCCAAGAAACATTGAAATAAATGCATTTTAGGAAAAGATTAAACATAGTTTTCTCATCTATGAACTTCCTTGTTAATATATAAACAGTACATGAAAAACGTTTTTCTGAGATTGGAAAGTACTTTTCAACAAGCAACTAATATGTAGAATGAAAATTCACATTCAGATTTCAATTTTGAAAAGAATAATATAAATTGTAAAATGAAATGACAAACATCAAAATAAATGCTTTTTTGATAAATGTTTAAACATAGTTTCACATCTATGAATTTTTGTGTTTAAATATTAAGACCACTTGTAAAAAGTTTAGAGATGTTGGAAAATGTACTTTACACACAGAAAGCAAAATGTAGATAAATAAATTCGCATTTAAATTTCCATCTCAAAACATATAAATAATTGCTAATATGATCCAAGAAACATTGAAATAAATGCATTTTATGAAAAGATTAAACATAGATTTCACATCTATGATCTTCCTTGTTAATATATAAACAGTACATGTAAAACGTTTTTCTGAGGTTGGAAAGTACTTTTCTACAACCAACTAAAATGTAGACTGGAAATTCATATCCTGAGTTCAATTTTGAAAAGAATAATGGTAAAATGAAATGACAAACATCAAAATAAATGCTTTTTTGAGAAATGTTTAAAGATGGTTTCACATCTATTTCACAGCACATGTAAAAAGAGTAGTTTTCTCCAGGAAAGCAAAAGAATAACATAAATGTTAAAATGAAATGACAAACATCAAAATAAATGCTTTTTTGAGAAATGTTTAAAGATAGTTTCACATCTATTTAACAGCACATGTAAAAAAAGTAGTTTTCTCCAAGACAGCAAAACAATAATATAAATGTTAAAATGAAACTACAAACATAAAAATAAATGCATTTTTGAGAAATGTTTAAACATAGTATCAGATCTATGAATTTTTGTGTTTATATATTAAGACCACTTGTAAAAATTTTAGAGATGTTGGAAAATGTACTTTACACGCAGAAAGTAAAATGTAGATAAAGAAATTCGCATTTAAATTTCCATCTCAAAACATATAAATAATTGATAATATGAACATAGATACATTGAAATAAATGCATTTTAGGAAAAGATTAAACATAGTTTTCAAATCTATGAACTTCCTTGTTAATATATAAACAATACATGTAAAACGTTTTTCTGAGGTTGGAAAGTACTTTTATACAAGCAACTAATATGTAGAATGAAAATTCACATTCAGAGTTCAATTTTGAAAAGAATAATATAAATTGTAAAATGAAATGACAAACATCAAAATAAAGGCTTTTTTGATAAATGTTTAAACATAGTTTCACCTCTATGAATTTTTGTGTTTAAATATTAAGACCACTTGTAAAAAGTTTAGAGATGTTGGAAAATGTACTTTACACACAGAAAGCAAAATGTAGATAAATAAATTCGCATTTAAATTTCCATCTCAAAACATATAAATAATTGCTAATATGATCCAAGAAACATTGAAATAAATGCATTTTATGAAAAGATTAAACATAGATTTCACATCTATGATCTTCCTTGTTAATATATAAACAGTACATGTAAAACGTTTTTCTGATGTTGGAAAGTACTTTTCTACAACCAACTAAAATGTAGACTGGAAATTCATATCCTGAGTTCAATTTTGAAAAGAATAATGGTAAAATGAAATGACAAACATCAAAATAAATGCTTTTTTGAGAAATGTTTGAAGCTCGTTTCACATCTATGAAACAGCACATGTAAAAAGAGTAGTTTTCTCCAGGAAAGCAAAAGAATAACATAAATGTTAAAATGAAATGACAAACATCAAAATAAATGCTTTTTTGAGAAATGTTTAAAGATGGTTTCACATCTATTTAACAGCACATGTAAAAAAAGTAGTTTTCTCCAAGACAGCAAAAGAATAATATAAATGTTAAAATGAAACTACAAACATAAAAATAAATGCATTTTTGAGAAATGTTTAAACATAGTATCAGATCTATGAATTTTTGTGTTTATATATTATGACCACTTGTAAAAAGTTTAAAGAAGCTGGAAAATATACTTTACACACACAATGTAGATAAATAAATTTGCATTTAAATTTCCATCTCAAAACATATAAATAAATGCATTTTTGAGAAATGTTTAAACATAGTTTCACATCTATGAATTTTCGTGTTTAAATATTAAGACCTCTTGTAAAAAGTTTAAAGAAGTTGGAAAATGTACTTTACACACAGAAAGCAAAATGTAGATAAATAAATTCGCATTTAAATTTCCATCTCAAAACATATAAATAATTGCTAATATGATCCAAGAAACATTGAAATAAATGCATTTTATGAAAAGATTAAACATAGATTTCACATCTATGATCTTCCTTGTTAATATATAAACAGTACATGTAAAACGTTTTTCTGAGGTTGGAAAGTACTTTTCTACAACCAACTAAAATGTAGACTGGAAATTCATATCCTGAGTTCAATTTTGAAAAGAATAATGGTAAAATGAAATGACAAACATCAAAATAAATGCTTTTTTGAGAAATGTTTAAAGATGGTTTCACATCTATTTAACAGCACATGTAAAAAGAGTAGTTTTCTCCAGGAAAGCCAAAGAATAACATAAATGTTAAAATGAAATGACAAACATCAAAATAAATGCTTTTTTGAGAAA
The DNA here is from genome assembly GCF_036971445.1 of Narcine bancroftii. Lineage (NCBI taxonomy): Eukaryota > Metazoa > Chordata > Chondrichthyes > Torpediniformes > Narcinidae > Narcine > Narcine bancroftii. The sequence continues at coordinate 65,824,607 of NC_091475.1, read as the reverse complement.
TGTTTAAAGATGGTTTCACATCTATTTAACAGCACATGTAAAAAAAGTAGTTTTCTCCAAGATAGCAAAAGATTAACATAAATGTTAAAATGAAATGACAAACATCAAAATAAATGCTTTTTTGAGAAATGTTTAAAGATGGTTTCACATCTATTTAACAGCACATGTAAAAAGAGTAGTTTTCTCCAGGAAAGCAAAAGAATAACATAAATGTTAAAATGAAATGACAAACATCAAAATAAATGCTTTTTTGAGAAATGTTTAAAGATGGTTTCACATCTATTTAACAGCACATGTAAAAAGAGTAGTTTTCTCCAGGAAAGCAAAAGAATAACATAAATGTTAAAATGAAATGACAAACATCAAAATAAATGCTCTTTTAAGAAATGTTTAAAGATGGTTTCACATCTATTTAGCAGCACATGTAAAAAAAGTAGTTTTCTCCAAGACAGCAAAAGATTAACATAAATGTTAAAATGAAATGACAAACATCAAAATAAACGCTTTTTTGAGAAATGTTTAAAGATGTTTTCACATCTATTTAACAGCACATATAAAAAAGTAGTTTTCTCCAAGACAGCAAAAGAATAATATAAATGTTAAAATGAAACTACAAACATAAAAATAAATGCTTTTTGAGAAATGTTTAAACATAGTTTCACATCTATGAATTTTTGTGTTTAAATATTAAGACCACGTAAAAATTTTAGAGATGTTGGAAAATGTACTTTACACGCAGAAAGTAAAATGTAGATAAAGAAATTCGCATTTAAATTTCCATCTAAAAACATATAAATAAATGCTAATATGAACATAGAAACATTGAAATAAATGCATTTTAGGAAAAGATTAAACATAGTTTTCTCATCTATGAACTTCCTTCTTAATGCATAAACAGTACATGGAAAACGTTTTTCTGAGGTTGGAAAGTACTTTTCAACAAGCAACTAAAATGTAGACTGAAAATTCACATTCAGATTTCAATTTTGAAAAGAATAATATAAATTGTAAAATGAAATGACAAACATCAAAATAAATGCTTTTTTGATAAATGTTTAAACATAGTTTCACATCTATGAATTTTTGTGTTTAAATATTAAGACCACTTGTAAAAAGTTTAGAGATGTTGGAAAATGTACTTTACACACAGAAAGCAAAATGTAGATAAATAAATTCGCATTTAAATTTCCATCTCAAAACATATAAATAATTGCTAATATGATCCAAGAAACATTGAAATAAATGCATTTTATGAAAAGATTAAACATAGATTTCACATCTATGATCTTCCTTGTTAATATATAAACAGTACATGTAAAACGTTTTTCTGATTTTGGAAAGTACTTTTCTACAACCAACTAAAATGTAGACTGGAAATTCATATCCTGAGTTCAATTTTGAAAAGAATAATGGTAAAATGAAATGACAAACATCAAAATAAATGCTTTTTTGAGAAATGTTTAAAGATGGTTTCACATCTATTTAACAGCACATGTAAAAAGAGTAGTTTTCTCCAGGAAAGCAAAAGAATAACATAAATGTTAAAATGAAATGACAAACATCAAAATAAATGCTTTTTTGAGAAATGTTTAAAGATGGTATCACATCTATTTAACAGCACATGTAAAAAAAGTAGTTTTCTCCAAGACAGCAAAAGATTAACATAAATGTTAAAATGAAATGACAAACATCAAAATAAATGCTTTTTTGAGAAATGTTTAAAGATGGTTTCACATCTATTTAACAGCACATGTAAAAAAAGTAGTTTTCTCCAAGACAGCAAAAGAATAATATAAATGTTAAAATGAAACTACAAACATAAAAATAAATGCATTTTTGAGAAATGTTTAAACATAGTATCAGATCTATGAATTTTTGTGTTTATATATTAAGACCACTTGTAAAAATTTTAGAGATGTTGGAAAATGTACTTTACACGCAGAAAGTAAAATGTAGATAAAGAAATTCGCATTTAAATTTCCATCTCAAAACATATAAATAATTGATAATATGAACATAGATACATTGAAATAAATGCATTTTAGGAAAAGATTAAACATAGTTTTCACATCTATGAACTTCCTTGTTAATGCATAAACAGTACATGTAAAACGTTTTTCTGAGGTTGGAAAGTACTTTTCTACAACCAACTAAAATGTAGACTGGAAATTCATATCCAGAGTTCAATTTTGAAAAGAATAATATAAATGGTAAAATGAAATGACAAACATAAATGCTTTTTTGAGAAATGTTTAAAGCTGGTTTCACATCTATGAAACTGCACATGTAAAAAAAAGTAGTTTTCTCCAAGACAGCAAAAGGATAATATAAATGTTAAAATGAAACTACAAACATAAAAATAAATGCATTTTTGAGAAATGTTTAAACATAGTTTCACATCTATGAATTTTCGTGTTTAAATATTAAGACCACTTGTAAAAAGTTTAAAGAAGTTGGAAAATGTACTTTACACACAGAAAGCAAAATGTAGATAAATAAATTCGCATTTAAATTTCCATCTCAAAACATATAAATAATTGCTAATATGATCCAAGAAACATTGAAATAAATGCATTTTAGGAAAAGATTAAACATAGTTTTCTCATCTATGAACTTCCTTGTTAATATATAAACAGTACATGAAAAACGTTTTTCTGAGATTGGAAAGTACTTTTCAACAAGCAACTAATATGTAGAATGAAAATTCACATTCAGATTTCAATTTTGAAAAGAATAATATAAATTGTAAAATGAAATGACAAACATCAAAATAAATGCTTTTTTGATAAATGTTTAAACATAGTTTCACATCTATGAATTTTTGTGTTTAAATATTAAGACCACTTGTAAAAAGTTTAGAGATGTTGGAAAATGTACTTTACACACAGAAAGCAAAATGTAGATAAATAAATTCGCATTTAAATTTCCATCTCAAAACATATAAATAATTGCTAATATGATCCAAGAAACATTGAAATAAATGCATTTTATGAAAAGATTAAACATAGATTTCACATCTATGATCTTCCTTGTTAATATATAAACAGTACATGTAAAACGTTTTTCTGAGGTTGGAAAGTACTTTTCTACAACCAACTAAAATGTAGACTGGAAATTCATATCCTGAGTTCAATTTTGAAAAGAATAATGGTAAAATGAAATGACAAACATCAAAATAAATGCTTTTTTGAGAAATGTTTAAAGATGGTTTCACATCTATTTAACAGCACATGTAAAAAGAGTAGTTTTCTCGAGGAAAGCAAAAGAATAACATAAATGTTAAAATGAAATGACAAACATCAAAATAAATGCTTTTTTGAGAAATGTTTAAAGATTGTTTCACATCTATTTAACAGCACATGTAAAAAAAGTAGTTTTCTCCAAGACAGCAAAAGAATAATATAAATGTTAAAATGAAACTACAAACATAAAAATAAATGCATTTTTGAGAAATGTTTAAACATAGTATCAGATCTATGAATTTTTGTGTTTATATATTAAGACCACTTGTAAAAATTTTAGAGATGTTGGAAAATGTACTTTACACGCAGAAAGTAAAATGTAGATAAAGAAATTCGCATTTAAATTTCCATCTCAAAACATATAAATAATTGCTAATATGATCCAAGAAACATTGAAATAAATGCATTTTATGAAAAGATTAAACATAGATTTCACATCTATGATCTTCCTTGTTAATATATAAACAGTACATGTAAAACGTTTTTCTGAGGTTGGAAAGTACTTTTCTACAACCAACTAAAATGTAGACTGGAAATTCATATCCTGAGTTCAATTTTGAAAAGAATAATGGTAAAATGAAATGACAAACATCAAAATAAATGCTTTTTTGAGAAATGTTTAAAGATGGTTTCACATCTATTTAACAGCACATGTAAAAAGAGTAGTTTTCTCCAGGAGAGCAAAAGAATAACATAAATGTTAAAATGAAATGACAAACATCAAAATAAATGCTTTTTTGAGAAATGTTTAAAGATGGTTTCACATCTATTTAACAGCACATGTAAAAAAAGTAGTTTTCTCCAAGACAGCAAAAGAATAATATAAATGTTAAAATGAAACTACAAACATAAAAATAAATGCATTTTTGAGAAATGTTTAAACATAGTATCAGATCTATGAATTTTTGTGTTTATATATTAAGACCACTTGTAAAAATTTTAGAGATGTTGGAAAATGTACTTTACACGCAGAAAGTAAAATGTAGATAAAGAAATTCGCATTTAAATTTCCATCTCAAAACATCTAAATAATTGATAATATGAACATAGATACATTGAAATAAATGCATTTTAGGAAAAGATTAAACATAGTTTTCAAATCTATGAACTTCCTTGTTAATATATAAACAATACATGTAAAACGTTTTTCTGAGGTTGGAAAGTACTTTTATACAAGCAACTAATATGTAGAATGAAAATTCACATTCAGAGTTCAATTTTGAAAAGAATAATATAAATTGTAAAATGAAATGACAAACATCAAAATAAAGGCTTTTTTGATAAATGTTTAAACATAGTTTCACCTCTATGAATTTTTGTGTTTAAATATTAAGACCACTTGTAAAAGTTTAGAGATGTTGGAAAATGTACTTTACACACAGAAAGCAAAATGTAGATAAATAAATTCGCATTTAAATTTCCATCTCAAAACATATAAATAATTGCTAATATGATCCAAGAAACATTGAAATAAATGCATTTTATGAAAAGATTAAACATAGATTTCACATCTATGATCTTCCTTGTTAATATATGAACAGTACATGTAAAACGTTTTTCTGATGTTGGAAAGTACTTTTCTACAACCAACTAAAATGTAGACTGGAAATTCATATCCTGAGTTCAATTTTGAAAAGAATAATGGTAAAATGAAATGACAAACATCAAAATAAATGCTTTTTTGAGAAATGTTTGAAGCTCGTTTCACATCTATGAAACAGCACATGTAAAAAGAGTAGTTTTCTCCAGGAAAGCAAAAGAATAACATAAATGTTAAAATGAAATGACAAACATCAAAATAAATGCTTTTTTGAGAAATGTTTAAAGATGGTTTCACATCTATTTAACAGCACATGTAAAAAAAGTAGTTTTCTCCAAGACAGCAAAAGAATAATATAAATGTTAAAATGAAACTACAAACATAAAAATAAATGCATTTTTGAGAAATGTTTAAACATAGTATCAGATCTATGAATTTTTGTGTTTATATATTATGACCACTTGTAAAAAGTTTAAAGAAGCTGGAAAATATACTTTACACACACAATGTAGATAAATAAATTTGCATTTAAATTTCCATCTCAAAACATATAAATAAATGCATTTTTGAGAAATGTTTAAACATAGTTTCACATCTATGAATTTTCGTGTTTAAATATTAAGACCTCTTGTAAAAAGTTTAAAGAAGTTGGAAAATGTACTTTACACACAGAAAGCAAAATGTAGATAAATAAATTCGCATTTAAATTTCCATCTCAAAACATATAAATAATTGCTAATATGATCCAAGAAACATTGAAATAAATGCATTTTATGAAAAGATTAAACATAGATTTCACATCTATGATCTTCCTTGTTAATATATAAACAGTACATGTAAAACGTTTTTCTGAGGTTGGAAAGTGCTTTTCTACAACCAACTAAAATGTAGACTGGAAATTCAAATCCTGAGTTCAATTTTGAAAAGAATAATATAAATTGTAAAATGAAATGACAAACATCAAAATAAATGCTTTTTTGATAAATGTTTAAACATAGTTTCACATCTATGAATTTTCGTGTTTAAATATTAAGACCACTTGTAAAAAGTTTAAAGAAGTTGGAAAATGTACTTTACACACAGAAAGCAAAATGTAGATAAATAAATTCGCATTTAAATTTCCATCTCAAAACATATAAATAATTGCTAATATGATCCAAGAAACATTGAAATAAATGCATTTTATGAAAAGATTAAACATAGATTTCACATCTATGATCTTCCTTGTTAATATATAAACAGTACATGTAAAACGTTTTTCTGAGGTTGGAAAGTACTTTTCTACAACCAACTAAAATGTAGACTGGAAATTCATATCCTGAGTTCAATTTTGAAAAGAATAATGGTAAAATGAAATGACAAACATCAAAATAAATGCTTTTTTAAGAAATGTTTAAAGATGGTTTCACATCTATTTAACAGCACATGTAAAAAGAGTAGTTTTCTCCAGGAAAGCAAAAGAATAACATAAATGTTAAAATGAAATGACAAACATCAAAATAAATGCTTTTTTGAGAAATGTTTAAAGATGGTTTCACATCTATTTAACAGCACATGTAAAAAAAGTAGTTTTCTCCAAGACAGCAAAAGAATAATATAAATGTTAAAATGAAACTACAAACATAAAAATAAATGCATTTTTGAGAAATGTTTAAACATAGTATCAGATCTATGAATTTTTGTGTTTATATATTAAGACCACTTGTAAAAATTTTAGAGATGTTGGAAAATGTACTTTACACGCAGAAAGTAAAATGTAGATAAAGAAATTCGCATTTAAATTTCCATCTCAAAACATATAAATAATTGATAATATGAACATAGATACATTGAAATAAATGTATTTTAGGAAAAGATTAAACATAGTTTTCAAATCTATGAACTTCCTTGTTAATATATAAACAATACATGTAAAACGTTTTTCTGAGGTTGGAAAGTACTTTTATACAAGCAACTAATATGTAGAATGAAAATTCACATTCAGAGTTCAATTTTGAAAAGAATAATATAAATTGTAAAATGAAATGACAAACATCAAAATAAAGGCTTTTTTGATAAATGTTTAAACATAGTTTCACCTCTATGAATTTTTGTGTTTAAATATTAAGACCACTTGTAAAAAGTTTAGAGATGTTGGAAAATGTACTTTACACACAGAAAGCAAAATGTAGATAAATAAATTCGCATTTAAATTTCCATCTCAAAACATATAAATAATTGCTAATATGATCCAAGAAACATTGAAATAAATGCATTTTATGAAAAGATTAAACATAGATTTCACATCTATGATCTTCCTTGTTAATATATGAACAGTACATGTAAAACGTTTTTCTGATGTTGGAAAGTACTTTCCTACAACCAACTAAAATGTAGACTGGAAATTCATATCCTGAGTTCAATTTTGAAAAGAATAATGGTAAAATGAAATGACAAACATCAAAATAAATGCTTTTTTGAGAAATGTTTGAAGCTCGTTTCACATCTATGAAACAGCACATGTAAAAAGAGTAGTTTTCTCCAGGAAAGCAAAAGAATAACATAAATGTTAAAATGAAATGACAAACATCAAAATAAATGCTTTTTTGAGAAATGTTTAAAGATGGTTTCACATCTATTTAACAGCACATGTAAAAAAAGTAGTTTTCTCCAAGACAGCAAAAGAATAATATAAATGTTAAAATGAAACTACAAACATAAAAATAAATGCATTTTTGAGAAATGTTTAAACATAGTATCAGATCTATGAATTTTTGTGTTTATATATTATGACCACTTGTAAAAAGTTTAAAGAAGCTGGAAAATATACTTTACACACACAATGTAGATAAATAAATTTGCATTTAAATTTCCATCTCAAAACATATAAATAAATGCATTTTTGAGAAATGTTTAAACATAGTTTCACATCTATGAATTTTCGTGTTTAAATATTAAGACCTCTTGTAAAAAGTTTAAAGAAGTTGGAAAATGTACTTTACACACAGAAAGCAAAATGTAGATAAATAAATTCGCATTTAAATTTCCATCTCAAAACATATAAATAATTGCTAATATGATCCAAGAAACATTGAAATAAATGCATTTTATGAAAAGATTAAACATAGATTTCACATCTATGATCTTCCTTGTTAATATATAAACAGTACATGTAAAACGTTTTTCTGAGGTTGGAAAGTACTTTTCTACAACCAACTAAAATGTAGACTGGAAATTCAAATCCTGAGTTCAATTTTGAAAAGAATAATATAAATGGCAAAATGAAATGACAAACATCAAAATAAATGCTTTTTTGAGAAATGTTTAAAGATGGTTTCACATCTATTTAACAGCACATATAAAAAAGTAGTTTTCTCCAAGACAGCAAAAGAATAATATAAATGTTAAAATGAAACTACAAACATAAAAATAAATGCTTTTTGAGAAATGTTTAAACATAGTTTCACATCTATGAATTTTTGTGTTTAAATATTAAGACCACGTAAAAATTTTAGAGATGTTGGAAAATGTACTTTACACGCAGAAAGCAAAATGTAGATAAATAAATTCGCATTTAAATTTCCATCTCAAAACATATAAATAATTGCTAATATGATCCAAGAAACATTGAAATAAATGCAGTTTAGGAAAAGATTAAACATAGTTTTCTCATCTATGAACTTCCTTGTTAATATATAAACAGTACATGAAAAACGTTTTTCTGAGATTGGAAAGTACTTTTCTACAACCAACTAAAATGTAGACTGGAAATTCATATCCTGTTCAATTTTGAAAAGAATAATGGTAAAATGAAATGACAAACATCAAAATAAATGCTTTTTTGAGAAATGTTTAAAGATGGTTTCACATCTATTTAACAGCACATGTAAAAAGAGTAGTTTTCTCCAGGAAAGCAAAAGAATAACATAAATGTTAAAATGAAATGACAAACATCAAAATAAATGCTTTTTTGAGAAATGTTTAAAGATGGTTTCACATCTATTTAACAGCACATGTAAAAAAAGTAGTTTTCTCCAAGACAGCAAAAGATTAACATAAATGTTAAAATGAAATGACAAACATCAAAATAAATGCTTTTTTGAGAAATGTTTAAAGATGGTTTCACATCTATTTAACAGCACATGTAAAAAAAGTAGTTTTCTCCAAGACAGCAAAAGAATAATATAAATGTTAAAATGAAACTACAAACATAAAAATAAATGCATTTTTGAGAAATGTTTAAACATAGTTTCACATCTATGAATTTTCGTGTTTAAATATTAAGACCACTTGTAAAAAGTTTAAAGAAGTTGGAAAATGTACTTTACACACAGAAAGCAAAATGTAGATAAATAAATTCGCATTTAAATTTCCATCTCAAAACATATAAATAATTGCTAATATGATCCAAGAAACATTGAAATAAATGCATTTTAGGAAAAGATTAAACATAGTTTTCTCATCTATGAACTTCCTTGTTAATATATAAACAGTACATGAAAAACGTTTTTCTGAGATTGGAAAGTACTTTTCAACAAGCAACTAATATGTTGAATGAAAATTCACATTCAGATTTCAATTTTGAAAAGAATAATATAAATTGTAAAATGAAACTACAAACATAAAAATAAATGCTTTTTGAGAAATGTTTAAACATAGTTTCACATCTATGAATTTTTGTGTTTAAATATTAAGACCACGTAAAAGTTTTAGAGATGTTGAAAAATGTACTTTACACGCAGAAAGTAAAATGTAGATAAAGAAATTCGCATTTAAATTTCCATCTAAAAACATATAAATAAATGCTAATATGAACATAGAAACATTGAAATAAATGCATTTTAGGAAAAGATTAAACATAGTTTTCTCATCTATGAACTTCCTTGTTAATGCATAAACAGTACATGGAAAACGTTTTTCTGAGGTTGGAAAGTACTTTTATACAAGCAACTAAAATGTAGACTGAAAATTCACATCCAGAGTTCAATTTTGAAAAGAATAATATAAATGGTAAAATGAAATGACAAACATAAATGCTTTTTTGAGAAATGTTTAAAGCTGGTTTCACATCAATGAAACTGCACATGTAAAAAAATGTAGTTTTCTCCAAGACAGCAAAAGAATAATATAAATGTTAAAATGAAACTACAAACATAAAAATAAATACATTTTTGAGAAATGTTTAAACATAGTTTCACATCTATGAATTTTCATGTTTAAATATTAAGACCACTTGTAAAAAGTTTAAAGAAGTTGGAAAATGTACTTTACACACAGAAAGCAAAATGTAGATAAATAAATTCGCATTTAAATTTCCATCTCAAAACATATAAATAATTGCTAATATGATCCAAGAAACATTGAAATAAATGCAGTTTAGGAAAAGATTAAACATAGTTTTCTGATCTATGAACTTCCTTGTTAATATATAAACAGTACATGAAAAACGTTTTTCTGAGATTGGAAAGTACTTTTCAACAAGCAACTAATATGTAGAATGAAAATTCACATTCAGATTTCAATTTTGAAAAGAATAATATAAATTGTAAAATGAAATGACAAACATCAAAATAAATGCTTTTTTGATAAATGTTTAAACATAGTTTCACATCTATGCATTTTTGTGTTTAAATATTAAGACCACTTGTAAAAAGTTTAGAGATGTTGGAAAATGTACTTTACACACAGAAAGCAAAATGCAGATAAATCAATTCGCATTTAAATTTCCATCTCAAAACATATAAATAATTGCTAATATGATCCAAGAAACATTGAAATAAATGCATTTTATGAAAAGATTAAACATAGATTTCACATCTATGATCTTCCTTGTTAATATATAAACAGTACATGTAAAACGTTTTTCTGAGGTTGGAAAGTACTTTTCTACAACCAACTAAAATGTAGACTGGAAATTCATATCCTGAGTTCAATTTTGAAAAGAATAATGGTAAAATGAAATGACAAACATCAAAATAAATGCTTTTTTGAGAAATGTTTAAAGATGGTTTCACATCTATTTAACAGCACATGTAAAAAGAGTAGTTTTCTCCAGGAAAGCAAAAGAATAACATAAATGTTAAAATGAAATGACAAACATCAAAATAAATGCTTTTTTGAGAAATGTTTAAAGATGGTTTCACATCTATTTAGCAGCACATGTAAAAAAAGTAGTTTTCTCCAAGACAGCAAAAGATTAACATAAATGTTAAAATGAAATGACAAACATCAAAATAAATGCTTTTTTGAGAAATGTTTAAAGATGGTTTCACATCTATTTAACAGCACATGTAAAAAAAGTAGTTTTCTCCAAGACAGCAAAAGAATAATATAAATGTTAAAATGAAACTACAAACATAAAAATAAATGCATTTTTGAGAAATGTTTAAACATAGTATCAGATCTATGAATTTTTGTGTTTATATATTAAGACCACTTGTAAAAATTTTAGAGATGTTGGAAAATGTACTTTACACGCAGAAAGTAAAATGTAGATAAAGAAATTCGCATTTAAATTTCCATCTCAAAACATATAAATAATTGATAATATGAACATAGATACATTGAAATAAATGCATTTTAGGAAAAGATTAAACATAGTTTTCACATCTATGAACTTCCTTGTTAATGCATAAACAGTACATGTAAAACGTTTTTCTGAGGTTGGAAAGTACTTTTCTACAACCAACTAAAATGTAGACTGGAAATTCATATCCAGAGTTCAATTTTGAAAAGAATAATATAAATGGTAAAATGAAATGACAAACATAAATGCTTTTTTGAGAAATGTTTCAAGCTGGTTTCACATCTATGAAACTGCACATGTAAAAAAAAGTAGTTTTCTCCAAGACAGCAAAAGAATAATATAAATGTTAAAATGAAACTACAAACACAAAAATAAATGCATTTTTGAGAAATGTTTAAACATAGTTTCACATCTATGAATTTTCGTGTTTAAATATTAAGACCACTTGTAAAAAGTTTAAAGAAGTTGGAAAATGTACTTTACACACAGAAAGCAAAATGTAGATAAATAAATTCGCATTTAAATTTCCATCTCAAAACATATAAATAATTGCTAATATGATCCAAGAAACATTGAAATAAATGCATTTTAGGAAAAGATTAAACATAGTTTTCTCATCTATGAACTTCCTTGTTAATATATAAACAGTACATGAAAAACGTTTTTCTGAGATTGGAAAGTACTTTTCAACAAGCAACTAATATGTAGAATGAAAATTCACATTCAGATTTCAATTTTGAAAAGAATAATATAAATTGTAAAATGAAATGACAAACATCAAAATAAATGCTTTTTTGATAAATGTTTAAACATAGTTTCACATCTATGAATTTTTGTGTTTAAATATTAAGACCACTTGTAAAAAGTTTAGAGATGTTGGAAAATGTACTTTACACGCAGAAAGTAAAATGTAGATAAAGAAATTCGCATTTAAATTTCCATCTCAAAACATATAAATAATTGCTAATATGATCCAAGAAACATTGAAATAAATGCATTTTATGAAAAGATTAAACATAGATTTCACATCTATGATCTTCCTTGTTAATATATAAACAGTACATGTAAAACGTTTTTCTGAGGTTGGAAAGTACTTTTCTACAACCAACTAAAATGTAGACTGGAAATTCATATCCTGAGTTCAATTTTGAAAAGAATAATGGTAAAATGAAATGACAAACATCAAAATAAATGCTTTTTTGAGAAATGTTTAAAGATGGTTTCACATCTATTTAACAGCACATGTAAAAAGAGTAGTTTTCTCCAGGAGAGCAAAAGAATAACATAAATGTTAAAATGAAATGACAAACATCAAAATAAATGCTTTTTTGAGAAATGTTTAAAGATGGTTTCACATCTATTTAACAGCACATGTAAAAAAAGTAGTTTTCTCCAAGACAGCAAAACAATAATATAAATGTTAAAATGAAACTACAAACATAAAAATAAATGCATTTTTGAGAAATGTTTAAACATAGTATCAGATCTATGAATTTTTGTGTTTATATATTAAGACCACTTGTAAACATTTTAGAGATGTTGGAAAATGTACTTTACACGCAGAAAGTAAAATGTAGATAAAGAAATTCGCATTTAAATTTCCATCTCAAAACATATAAATAATTGATAATATGAACATAGATACATTGAAATAAATGCATTTTAGGAAAAGATTAAACATAGTTTTCAAATCTATGAACTTCCTTGTTAATATATAAACAATACATGGAAAACGTTTTTCTGAGGTTGGAAAGTACTTTTATACAGTGCGGCTTTCGCGCTAACAGAGGAACCACTGACATGGTCTTTGCCCTCAGACAGCTCCAAGAAAAGTGTAGAAAACAAAACAAAGGACTCTACATCACCTTTGTTGACCTCACCAAAGCCTTCGACACCTTGAGCAGGAAAGGGCTTTGGCAAATACTAGAGCGCATCGGATGTCCCCCAAAGTTCCTCAACATAATTATCCAACTGCACGAAAACCAACAAGGTCGGGTCAGATACAGCAATGAGCTCTCTGAACCCTTCTCCATTAACAATGGCGTGAAGCAAGGCTGTGTTCTCGCACCAACCCTCTTTTCAATCTTCTTCAGCATGATGCTGAACCAAGCCATGAAAGACCCCAACAATGAAGACGCTGTTTACATCCGGTACCGCACGGATGGCAGTCTCTTCAATCTGAGGCGCCTGCAAGCTCACACCAAGACACAAGAGAAACTTGTCCGTGAACTACTCTTTGCAGATGATGCCGCTTTAGTTGCCCATTCAGAGCCAGCTCTTCAGCGCTTGACGTCCTGCTTTGCGGAAACTGCCAAAATGTTTGGCCTGGAAGTCAGCCTGAAGAAAACTGAGGTCCTCCATCAGCCAGCTCCCCACCATGACTACCAGCCCCCCCACATCTCCATCGGGCACACAAAACTCAAAACGGTCAACCAGTTTACCTATCTCGGCTGCACCATTTCATCAGATGCAAGGATCGACAATGAGATAGACAACAGACTCGCCAAGGCAAATAGCGCCTTTGGAAGACTACACAAAAGAGTCTGGAAAAACAACCAACTGAAAAACCTCACAAAGATAAGCGTATACAGAGCCGTTGTCATACCCACACTCCTGTTCGGCTCTGAATCATGGGTCCTCTACCGGCACCACCTACGGCTCCTAGAACGCTTCCACCAGCGCTGTCTCCGCTCCATCCTCAACATCCATTGGAGCGCTCACACCCCTAACGTCGAGGTACTCGAGATGGCAGAGGTCGACAGCATCGAGTCCACGCTGCTGAAGATCCAGCTGCGCTGGATGGGTCACGTCTCCAGAATGGAGGACCATCGCCTTCCCAAGATCGTATTATATGGCGAGCTCTCCACTGGCCACCGTGACAGAGGTGCACCAAAGAAAAGGTACAAGGACTGCCTAAAGAAATCTCTTGGTGCCTGCCACATTGACCACCGCCAGTGGGCTGATAACGCCTCAAACCGTGCATCTTGGCGCCTCACAGTTTGGCGGGCAGCAGCCTCCTTTGAAGAAGACCGCAGAGCCCACCTCACTGACAAAAGGCAAAGGAGGAAAAACCCAACACCCAACCCCAACCAACCAATTTTCCCTTGCAACCGCTGCAATCGTGTCTGCCTGTCCCGCATCGGACTGGTCAGCCACAAACGAGCCTGCAGCTGACGTGGACTTTTTTACCCCCTCCATAAATCTTCGTCCACGAAGCCAAGCCAAAGAGAAAAAACATGGAAAACGTTTTTCTGAGGTTGGAAAGTACTTTTATACAAGCAACTAATATGTAGAATGAAAATTCACATTCAGAGTTCAATTTTGAAAAGAATAATATAAATTGTAAAATGAAATGACAAACATCAAAATAAAGGCTTTTTTGATAAATGTTTAAACATAGTTTCACCTCTATGAATTTTTGTGTTTAAATATTAAGACCACTTGTAAAAAGTTTAGAGATGTTGGAAAATGTACTTTACACACAGAAAGCAAAATGTAGATAAATAAATTCGCATTTAAATTTCCATCTCAAAACATATAAATAATTGCTAATATGATCCAAGAAACATTGAAATAAATGCATTTTATGAAAAGATTAAACATAGATTTCACATCTATGATCTTCCTTGTTAATATATGAACAGTACATGTAAAACGTTTTTCTGATGTTGGAAAGTACTTTTCTACAACCAACTAAAATGTAGACTGGAAATTCATATCCTGAGTTCAATTTTGAAAAGAATAATGGTAAAATGAAATGACAAACATCAAAATAAATGCTTTTTTGAGAAATGTTTGAAGCTCGTTTCACATCTATGAAACAGCACATGTAAAAAGAGTAGTTTTCTCCAGGAAAGCAAAAGAATAACATAAATGTTAAAATGAAATGACAAACATCAAAATAAATGCTTTTTTGAGAAATGTTTAAAGATGGTTTCACATCTATTTAACAGCACATGTAAAAAAAGTAGTTTTCTCCAAGACAGCAAAAGAATAATATAAATGTTAAAATGAAACTACAAACATAAAAATAAATGCATTTTTGAGAAATGTTTAAACATAGTATCAGATCTATGAATTTTTGTGTTTATATATTATGACCACTTGTAAAAAGTTTAAAGAAGCTGGAAAATATACTTTACACACACAATGTAGATAAATAAATTTGCATTTAAATTTCCATCTCAAAACATATAAATAAATGCATTTTTGAGAAATGTTTAAACATAGTTTCACATCTATGAATTTTCGTGTTTAAATATTAAGACCTCTTGTAAAAAGTTTAAAGAAGTTGGAAAATGTACTTTACACACAGAAAGCAAAATGTAGATAAATAAATTCGCATTTAAATTTCCATCTCAAAACATATAAATAATTGCTAATATGATCCAAGAAACATTGAAATAAATGCATTTTATGAAAAGATTAAACATAGATTTCACATCTATGATCTTCCTTGTTAATATATAAACAGTACATGTAAAACGTTTTTCTGAGGTTGGAAAGTACTTTTCTACAACCAACTAAAATGTAGACTGGAAATTCAAATCCTGAGTTCAATTTTGAAAAGAATAATATAAATGGTAAAATGAAATGACAAACATCAAAAAAATGCTTTTTTGAGAAATGTTTAAAGATGGTTTCACATCTATTTAACAGCACATATAAAAAAGTAGTTTTCTCCAAGACAGCAAAAGAATAATATAAATGTTAAAATGAAACTACAAACATAAAAATAAATGCTTTTTGAGAAATGTTTAAACATAGTTTCACATCTATGAATTTTTGTGTTTAAATATTAAGACCACGTAAAAATTTTAGAGATGTTGGAAAATGTACTTTACACGCAGAAAGCAAAATGTAGATAAATAAATTCGCATTTAAATTTCCATCTCAAAACATATAAATAATTGCTAATATGATCCAAGAAACATTGAAATAAATGCAGTTTAGGAAAAGATTAAACATAGTTTTCTCATCTATGAACTTCCTTGTTAATATATAAACAGTACATGAAAAACGTTTTTCTGAGATTGGAAAGTACTTTTCAACAAGCAACTAATATGTAGAATGAAAATTCACATTCAGATTTCAATTTTGAAAAGAATAATATAAATTGTAAAATGAAATGACAAACATCAAAATAAATGCTTTTTTGATAAATGTTTAAACATAGTTTCACATCTATGAATTTTTGTGTTTAAATATTAAGACCACTTGTAAAAAGTTTAGAGATGTTGGAAAATGTACTTTACACACAGAAAGCAAAATGTAGATAAATAAATTCGCATTTAAATTTCCATCTCAAAACATATAAATAATTGCTAATATGATCCAAGAAACATTGAAATAAATGCATTTTATGAAAAGATTAAACATAGATTTCACATCTATGATCTTCCTTGTTAATATATAAACAGTACATGTAAAACGTTTTTCTGAGGTTGGAAAGTACTTTTCTACAACCAACTAAAATGTAGACTGGAAATTCATATCCTGTTCAATTTTGAAAAGAATAATGGTAAAATGAAATGACAAACATCAAAATAAATGCTTTTTTGAGAAATGTTTAAAGATGGTTTCACATCTATTTAACAGCACATGTAAAAAGAGTAGTTTTCTCCAGGAAAGCAAAAGAATAACATAAATGTTAAAATGAAATGACAAACATCAAAATAAATGCTTTTTTGAGAAATGTTTAAAGATGGTTTCACATCTATTTAACAGCACATGTAAAAAAAGTAGTTTTCTCCAAGACAGCAAAAGATTAACATAAATGTTAAAATGAAATGACAAACATCAAAATAAATGCTTTTTTGAGAAATGTTTAAAGATGGTTTCACATCTATTTAACAGCACATGTAAAAAAAGTAGTTTTCTCCAAGACAGCAAAAGAATAATATAAATGTTAAAATGAAACTACAAACATAAAAATAAATGCATTTTTGAGAAATGTTTAAACATAGTATCAGATCTATGAATTTTTGTGTTTATATATTAAGACCACTTGTAAAAATTTTAGAGATGTTGGAAAATGTACTTGACACGCAGAAAGTAAAATGTAGATAAAGAAATTCGCATTTAAATTTCCATCTCAAAACATATAAATAATTGATAATATGAACATAGATACATTGAAATAAATGCATTTTAGGAAAAGATTAAACATAGTTTTCACATCTATGAACTTCCTTGTTAATGCATAAACAGTACATGTAAAACGTTTTTCTGAGGTTGGAAAGTACTTTTCTACAACCAACTAAAATGTAGACTGGAAATTCATATCCAGAGTTCAATTTTGAAAAGAATAATATAAATGGTAAAATGAAATGACAAACATAAATGCTTTTTTGAGAAATGTTTAAAGCTGGTTTCACATCTATGAAACTGCACATGTAAAAAAAAGTAGTTTTCTCCAAGACAGCAAAAGGATAATATAAATGTTAAAATGAAACTACAAACATAAAAATAAATGCATTTTTGAGAAATGTTTAAACATAGTTTCACATCTATGAATTTTCGTGTTTAAATATTAAGACCACTTGTAAAAAGTTTAAAGAAGTTGGAAAATGTACTTTACACACAGAAAGCAAAATGTAGATAAATAAATTCGCATTTAAATTTCCATCTCAAAACATATAAATAATTGCTAATATGATCCAAGAAACATTGAAATAAATGCATTTTAGGAAAAGATTAAACATAGTTTTCTCATCTATGAACTTCCTTGTTAATATATAAACAGTACATGAAAAACGTTTTTCTGAGATTGGAAAGTACTTTTCAACAAGCAACTAATATGTAGAATGAAAATTCACATTCAGATTTCAATTTTGAAAAGAATAATATAAATTGTAAAATGAAATGACAAACATCAAAATAAATGCTTTTTTGATAAATGTTTAAACATAGTTTCACATCTATGAATTTTTGTGTTTAAATATTAAGACCACTTGTAAAAAGTTTAGAGATGTTGGAAAATGTACTTTACACACAGAAAGCAAAATGTAGATAAATAAATTCGCATTTAAATTTCCATCTCAAAACATATAAATAATTGCTAATATGATCCAAGAAACATTGAAATAAATGCATTTTATGAAAAGATTAAACATAGATTTCACATCTATGATCTTCCTTGTTAATATATAAACAGTACATGTAAAACGTTTTTCTGAGGTTGGAAAGTACTTTTCTACAACCAACTAAAATGTAGACTGGAAATTCATATCCTGAGTTCAATTTTGAAAAGAATAATGGTAAAATGAAATGACAAACATCAAAATAAATGCTTTTTTGATAAATGTTTAAACATAGTTTCACATCTATGAATTTTTGTGTTTAAATATTAAGACCACTTGTAAAAAGTTTAGAGATGTTGGAAAATGTACTTTACACACAGAAAGCAAAATGTAGATAAATAAATTCGCATTTAAATTTCCATCTCAAAACATATAAATAATTGCTAATATGATCCAAGAAACATTGAAATAAATGCATTTTATGAAAAGATTAAACATAGATTTCACATCTATGATCTTCCTTGTTAATATATAAACAGTACATGTAAAACGTTTTTCTGAGGTTGGAAAGTACTTTTCTACAACCAACTAAAATGTAGACTGGAAATTCATATCCTGAGTTCAATTTTGAAAAGAATAATGGTAAAATGAAATGACAAACATCAAAATAAATGCTTTTTTGATAAATGTTTAAACATAGTTTCACATCTATGAATTTTTGTGTTTAAATATTAAGACCACTTGTAAAAAGTTTAGAGATGTTGGAAAATGTACTTTACACACAGAAAGCAAAATGTAGATAAATAAATTCGCATTTAAATTTCCATCTCAAAACATATAAATAATTGCTAATATGATCCAAGAAACATTGAAATAAATGCATTTTATGAAAAGATTAAACATAGATTTCACATCTATGATCTTCCTTGTTAATATATAAACAGTACATGTAAAACGTTTTTCTGAGGTTGGAAAGTACTTTTCTACAACCAACTAAAATGTAGACTGGAAATTCATATCCTGAGTTCAATTTTGAAAAGAATAATGGTAAAATGAAATGACAAACATCAAAATAAATGTTTTTTTGAGAAATGTTTAAAGATGGTTTCACATCTATTTAACAGCACATGTAAAAAGAGTAGTTTTCTCCAGGAAAGCAAAAGAATAACATAAATGTTAAAATGAAATGACAAACATCAAAATAAATGCTTTTTTGAGAAATGTTTAAAGATGGTTTCACATCTATTTAACAGCACATGTAAAAAAAGTAGTTTTCTCCAAGACAGCAAAAGATTAACATAAATGTTAAAATGAAATGACAAACATCAAAATAAATGCTTTTTTGAGAAATGTTTAAAGATGGTTTCACATCTATTTAACAGCACATGTAAAAAAAGTAGTTTTCTCCAAGACAGCAAAAGAATAATATAAATGTTAAAATGAAACTACAAACATAAAAATAAATGCATTTTTGAGAAATGTTTAAACATAGTATCAGATCTATGAATTTTTGTGTTTATATATTAAGACCACTTGTAAACATTTTAGAGATGTTGGAAAATGTACTTTACACGCAGAAAGTAAAATGTAGATAAAGAAATTCGCATTTAAATTTCCATCTCAAAACATATAAATAATTGATAATATGAACATAGATACATTGAAATAAATGCATTTTAGGAAAAGATTAAACATAGTTTTCACATCTATGAACTTCCTTGTTAATGCATAAACAGTACATGTAAAACGTTTTTCTGAGGTTGGAAAGTACTTTTCTACAACCAACTAAAATGTAGACTGGAAATTCATATCCAGAGTTCAATTTTGAAAAGAATAATATAAATGGTAAAATGAAATGACAAACATAAATGCTTTTTTGAGAAATGTTTCAAGCTGGTTTCACATCGATGAAACTGCACATGTAAAAAAAAGTAGTTTTCTCCAAGACAGCAAAAGAATAATATAAATGTTAAAATGAAACTACAAACACAAAAATAAATGCATTTTTGAGAAATGTTTAAACATAGTTTCACATCTATGAATTTTCGTGTTTAAATATTAAGACCACTTGTAAAAAGTTTAAAGAAGTTGGAAAATGTACTTTACACACAGAAAGCAAAATGTAGATAAATAAATTCGCATTTAAATTTCCATCTCAAAACATATAAATAATTGCTAATATGATCCAAGAAACATTGAAATAAATGCATTTTAGGAAAAGATTAAACATAGTTTTCTCATCTATGAACTTCCTTGTTAATATATAAACAGTACATGAAAAACGTTTTTCTGAGATTGGAAAGTACTTTTCAACAAGCAACTAATATGTAGAATGAAAATTCACATTCAGATTTCAATTTTGAAAAGAATAATATAAATTGTAAAATGAAATGACAAACATCAAAATAAATGCTTTTTTGATAAATGTTTAAACATAGTTTCACATCTATGAATTTTTGTGTTTAAATATTAAGACCACTTGTAAAAAGTTTAGAGATGTTGGAAAATGTACTTTACACACAGAAAGCAAAATGTAGATAAATAAATTCGCATTTAAATTTCCATCTCAAAACATATAAATAATTGCTAATATGATCCAAGAAACATTGAAATAAATGCATTTTATGAAAAGATTAAACATAGATTTCACATCTATGATCTTCCTTGTTAATATATAAACAGTACATGTAAAACGTTTTTCTGAGGTTGGAAAGTACTTTTCTACAACCAACTAAAATGTAGACTGGAAATTCATATCCTGTTCAATTTTGAAAAGAATAATGGTAAAATGAAATGACAAACATCAAAATAAATGCTTTTTTGAGAAATGTTTAAAGATGGTTTCACATCTATTTAACAGCACATGTAAAAAGAGTAGTTTTCTCCAGGAAAGCAAAAGAATAACATAAATGTTAAAATGAAATGAGAAACATCAAAATAAATGCTTTTTTGAGAAATGTTTAAAGATGGTTTCACATCTATTTAACAGCACATGTAAAAAAAGTAGTTTTCTCCAAGACAGCAAAAGATTAACATAAATGTTAAAATGAAATGACAAACATCAAAATAAATGCTTTTTTGAGAAATGTTTAAAGATGGTTTCACATCTATTTAACAGCACATGTAAAAAAAGTAGTTTTCTCCAAGACAGCAAAAGAATAATATAAATGTTAAAATGAAACTACAAACATAAAAATAAATGCATTTTTGAGAAATGTTTAAACATAGTATCAGATCTATGAATTTTTGTGTTTATATATTAAGACCACTTGTAAAAATTTTAGAGATGTTGGAAAATGTACTTGACACGCAGAAAGTAAAATGTAGATAAAGAAATTCGCATTTAAATTTCCATCTCAAAACATATAAATAATTGATAATATGAACATAGATACATTGAAATAAATGCATTTTAGGAAAAGATTAAACATAGTTTTCACATCTATGAACTTCCTTGTTAATGCATAAACAGTACATGTAAAACGTTTTTCTGAGGTTGGAAAGTACTTTTCTACAACCAACTAAAATGTAGACTGGAAATTCATATCCAGAGTTCAATTTTGAAAAGAATAATATAAATGGTAAAATGAAATGACAAACATAAATGCTTTTTTGAGAAATGTTTAAAGCTGGTTTCACATCTATGAAACTGCACATGTAAAAAAAAGTAGTTTTCTCCAAGACAGCAAAAGAATAATATAAATGTTAAAATGAAACTACAAACATAAAAATAAATGCATTTTTGAGAAATGTTTAAACATAGTTTCACATCTATGAATTTTCGTGTTTAAATATTAAGACCACTTGTAAAAAGTTTAAAGAAGTTGGAAAATGTACTTTACACACAGAAAGCAAAATGTAGATAAATAAATTCGCATTTAAATTTCCATCTCAAAACATATAAATAATTGCTAATATGATCCAAGAAACATTGAAATAAATGCATTTTAGGAAAAGATTAAACATAGTTTTCTCATCTATGAACTTCCTTGTTAATATATAAACAGTACATGAAAAACGTTTTTCTGAGATTGGAAAGTACTTTTCAACAAGCAACTAATATGTAGAATGAAAATTCACATTCAGATTTCAATTTTCAAAAGAATAATATAAATTGTAAAATGAAATGACAAACATCAAAATAAATGCTTTTTTGATAAATGTTTAAACATAGTTTCACATCTATGAATTTTTGTGTTTAAATATTAAGACCACTTGTAAAAAGTTTAGAGATGTTGGAAAATGTACTTTACACACAGAAAGCAAAATGTAGATAAATAAATTCGCATTTAAATTTCCATCTCAAAACATATAAATAATTGCTAATATGATCCAAGAAACATTGAAATAAATGCATTTTATGAAAAGATTAAACATAGATTTCACATCTATGATCTTCCTTGTTAATATATAAACAGTACATGTAAAACGTTTTTCTGAGGTTGGAAAGTACTTTTCTACAACCAACTAAAATGTAGACTGGAAATTCATATCCTGAGTTCAATTTTGAAAAGAATAATGGTAAAATGAAATGACAAACATCAAAATAAATGCTTTTTTGATAAATGTTTAAACATAGTTTCACATCTATGAATTTTTGTGTTTAAATATTAAGACCACTTGTAAAAAGTTTAGAGATGTTGGAAAATGTACTTTACACACAGAAAGCAAAATGTAGATAAATAAATTCGCATTTAAATTTCCATCTCAAAACATATAAATAATTGCTAATATGATCCAAGAAACATTGAAATAAATGCATTTTATGAAAAGATTAAACATAGATTTCACATCTATGATCTTCCTTGTTAATATATAAACAGTACATGTAAAACGTTTTTCTGAGGTTGGAAAGTACTTTTCTACAACCAACTAAAATGTAGACTGGAAATTCATATCCTGAGTTCAATTTTGAAAAGAATAATGGTAAAATGAAATGACAAACATCAAAATAAATGTTTTTTTGAGAAATGTTTAAAGATGGTTTCACATCTATTTAACAGCACATGTAAAAAGAGTAGTTTTCTCCAGGAAAGCAAAAGAATAACATAAATGTTAAAATGAAATGACAAACATCAAAATAAATGCTTTTTTGAGAAATGTTTAAAGATGGTTTCACATCTATTTAACAGCACATGTAAAAAAAGTAGTTTTCTCCAAGACAGCAAAAGATTAACATAAATGTTAAAATGAAATGACAAACATCAAAATAAATGCTTTTTTGAGAAATGTTTAAAGATGGTTTCACATCTATTTAACAGCACATGTAAAAAAAGTAGTTTTCTCCAAGACAGCAAAAGAATAATATAAATGTTAAAATGAAACTACAAACATAAAAATAAATGGATTTTTGAGAAATGTTTAAACATAGTATCAGATCTATGAATTTTTGTGTTTATATATTAAGACCACTTGTAAACATTTTAGAGATGTTGGAAAATGTACTTTACACGCAGAAAGTAAAATGTAGATAAAGAAATTCGCATTTAAATTTCCATCTCAAAACATATAAATAATTGATAATATGAACATAGATACATTGAAATAAATGCATTTTAGGAAAAGATTAAACATAGTTTTCACATCTATGAACTTCCTTGTTAATGCATAAACAGTACATGTAAAACGTTTTTCTGAGGTTGGAAAGTACTTTCCTACAACCAACTAAAATGTAGACTGGAAATTCATATCCAGAGTTCAATTTTGAAAAGAATAATATAAATGGTAAAATGAAATGACAAACATAAATGCTTTTTTGAGAAATGTTTCAAGCTGGTTTCACATCTATGAAACTGCACATGTAAAAAAAAGTAGTTTTCTCCAAGACAGCAAAAGAATAATATAAATGTTAAAATGAAACTACAAACACAAAAATAAATGCATTTTTGAGAAATGTTTAAACATAGTTTCACATCTATGAATTTTCGTGTTTAAATATTAAGACCACTTGTAAAAAGTTTAAAGAAGTTGGAAAATGTACTTTACACACAGAAAGCAAAATGTAGATAAATAAATTCGCATTTAAATTTCCATCTCAAAACATATAAATAATTGCTAATATGATCCAAGAAACATTGAAATAAATGCATTTTAGGAAAAGATTAAACATAGTTTTCTCATCTATGAACTTCCTTGTTAATATATAAACAGTACATGAAAAACGTTTTTCTGAGATTGGAAAGTACTTTTCAACAAGCAACTAATATGTAGAATGAAAATTCACATTCAGATTTCAATTTTGAAAAGAATAATATAAATTGTAAAATGAAATGACAAACATCAAAATAAATGCATTTTTGAGAAATGTTTAAACATAGTTTCACATCTATGAATTTTCGTGTTTAAATATTAAGACCACTTGTAAAAAGTTTAAAGAAGTTGGAAAATGTACTTTACACACAGAAAGCAAAATGTAGATAAATAAATTCGCATTTAAATTTCCATCTCAAAACATATAAATAATTGCTAATATGATCCAAGAAACATTGAAATAAATGCATTTTAGGAAAAGATTAAACATAGTTTTCTCATCTATGAACTTCCTTGTTAATATATAAACAGTACATGAAAAACGTTTTTCTGAGATTGGAAAGTACTTTTCAACAAGCAACTAATATGTAGAATGAAAATTCACATTCAGATTTCAATTTTGAAAAGAATAATATAAATTGTAAAATGAAATGACAAACATCAAAATAAATGCTTTTTTGATAAATGTTTAAACATAGTTTCACATCTATGAATTTTTGTGTTTAAATATTAAGACCACTTGTAAAAAGTTTAGAGATGTTGGAAAATGTACTTTACACACAGAAAGCAAAATGTAGATAAATAAATTCGCATTTAAATTTCCATCTCAAAACATATAAATAATTGCTAATATGATCCAAGAAACATTGAAATAAATGCATTTTATGAAAAGATTAAACATAGATTTCACATCTATGATCTTCCTTGTTAATATATAAACAGTACATGTAAAACGTTTTTCTGAGGTTGGAAAGTACTTTTCTACAACCAACTAAAATGTAGACTGGAAATTCATATCCTGAGTTCAATTTTGAAAAGAATAATGGTAAAATGAAATGACAAACATCAAAATAAATGCTTTTTTGATAAATGTTTAAACATAGTTTCACATCTATGAATTTTTGTGTTTAAATATTAAGACCACTTGTAAAAAGTTTAGAGATGTTGGAAAATGTACTTTACACACAGAAAGCAAAATGTAGATAAATAAATTCGCATTTAAATTTCCATCTCAAAACATATAAATAATTGCTAATATGATCCAAGAAACATTGAAATAAATGCATTTTATGAAAAGATTAAACATAGATTTCACATCTATGATCTTCCTTGTTAATATATAAACAGTACATGTAAAACGTTTTTCTGAGGTTGGAAAGTACTTTTCTACAACCAACTAAAATGTAGACTGGAAATTCATATCCTGAGTTCAATTTTGAAAAGAATAATGGTAAAATGAAATGACAAACATCAAAATAAATGTTTTTTTGAGAAATGTTTAAAGATGGTTTCACATCTATTTAACAGCACATGTAAAAAGAGTAGTTTTCTCCAGGAAAGCAAAAGAATAACATAAATGTTAAAATGAAATGACAAACATCAAAATAAATGCTTTTTTGAGAAATGTTTAAAGATGGTTTCACATCTATTTAACAGCACATGTAAAAAAAGTAGTTTTCTCCAAGACAGCAAAAGATTAACATAAATGTTAAAATGAAATGACAAACATCAAAATAAATGCTTTTTTGAGAAATGTTTAAAGATGGTTTCACATCTATTTAACAGCACATGTAAAAAAAGTAGTTTTCTCCAAGACAGCAAAAGAATAATATAAATGTTAAAATGAAACTACAAACATAAAAATAAATGCATTTTTGAGAAATGTTTAAACATAGTATCAGATCTATGAATTTTTGTGTTTATATATTAAGACCACTTGTAAACATTTTAGAGATGTTGGAAAATGTACTTTACACGCAGAAAGTAAAATGTAGATAAAGAAATTCGCATTTAAATTTCCATCTCAAAACATATAAATAATTGATAATATGAACATAGATACATTGAAATAAATGCATTTTAGGAAAAGATTAAACATAGTTTTCACATCTATGAACTTCCTTGTTAATGCATAAACAGTACATGTAAAACGTTTTTCTGAGGTTGGAAAGTACTTTTCTACAACCAACTAAAATGTAGACTGGAAATTCATATCCAGAGTTCAATTTTGAAAAGAATAATATAAATGGTAAAATGAAATGACAAACATAAATGCTTTTTTGAGAAATGTTTCAAGCTGGTTTCACATCGATGAAACTGCACATGTAAAAAAAAGTAGTTTTCTCCAAGACAGCAAAAGAATAATATAAATGTTAAAATGAAACTACAAACACAAAAATAAATGCATTTTTGAGAAATGTTTAAACATAGTTTCACATCTATGAATTTTCGTGTTTAAATATTAAGACCACTTGTAAAAAGTTTAAAGAAGTTGGAAAATGTACTTTACACACAGAAAGCAAAATGTAGATAAATAAATTCGCATTTAAATTTCCATCTCAAAACATATAAATAATTGCTAATATGATCCAAGAAACATTGAAATAAATGCATTTTAGGAAAAGATTAAACATAGTTTTCTCATCTATGAACTTCCTTGTTAATATATAAACAGTACATGAAAAACGTTTTTCTGAGATTGGAAAGTACTTTTCAACAAGCAACTAATATGTAGAATGAAAATTCACATTCAGATTTCAATTTTGAAAAGAATAATATAAATTGTAAAATGAAATGACAAACATCAAAATAAATGCTTTTTTGATAAATGTTTAAACATAGTTTCACATCTATGAATTTTTGTGTTTAAATATTAAGACCACTTGTAAAAAGTTTAGAGATGTTGGAAAATGTACTTTACACACAGAAAGCAAAATGTAGATAAATAAATTCGCATTTAAATTTCCATCTCAAAACATATAAATAATTGCTAATATGATCCAAGAAACATTGAAATAAATGCATTTTATGAAAAGATTAAACATAGATTTCACATCTATGATCTTCCTTGTTAATATATAAACAGTACATGTAAAACGTTTTTCTGAGGTTGGAAAGTACTTTTCTACAACCAACTAAAATGTAGACTGGAAATTCATATCCTGTTCAATTTTGAAAAGAATAATGGTAAAATGAAATGACAAACATCAAAATAAATGCTTTTTTGAGAAATGTTTAAAGATGGTTTCACATCTATTTAACAGCACATGTAAAAAGAGTAGTTTTCTCCAGGAAAGCAAAAGAATAACATAAATGTTAAAATGAAATGAGAAACATCAAAATAAATGCTTTTTTGAGAAATGTTTAAAGATGGTTTCACATCTATTTAACAGCACATGTAAAAAAAGTAGTTTTCTCCAAGACAGCAAAAGATTAACATAAATGTTAAAATGAAATGACAAACATCAAAATAAATGCTTTTTTGAGAAATGTTTAAAGATGGTTTCACATCTATTTAACAGCACATGTAAAAAAAGTAGTTTTCTCCAAGACAGCAAAAGAATAATATAAATGTTAAAATGAAACTACAAACATAAAAATAAATGCATTTTTGAGAAATGTTTAAACATAGTATCAGATCTATGAATTTTTGTGTTTATATATTAAGACCACTTGTAAAAATTTTAGAGATGTTGGAAAATGTACTTGACACGCAGAAAGTAAAATGTAGATAAAGAAATTCGCATTTAAATTTCCATCTCAAAACATATAAATAATTGATAATATGAACATAGATACATTGAAATAAATGCATTTTAGGAAAAGATTAAACATAGTTTTCACATCTATGAACTTCCTTGTTAATGCATAAACAGTACATGTAAAACGTTTTTCTGAGGTTGGAAAGTACTTTTCTACAACCAACTAAAATGTAGACTGGAAATTCATATCCAGAGTTCAATTTTGAAAAGAATAATATAAATGGTAAAATGAAATGACAAACATAAATGCTTTTTTGAGAAATGTTTAAAGCTGGTTTCACATCTATGAAACTGCACATGTAAAAAAAAGTAGTTTTCTCCAAGACAGCAAAAGAATAATATAAATGTTAAAATGAAACTACAAACATAAAAATAAATGCATTTTTGAGAAATGTTTAAACATAGTTTCACATCTATGAATTTTCGTGTTTAAATATTAAGACCACTTGTAAAAAGTTTAAAGAAGTTGGAAAATGTACTTTACACACAGAAAGCAAAATGTAGATAAATAAATTCGCATTTAAATTTCCATCTCAAAACATATAAATAATTGCTAATATGATCCAAGAAACATTGAAATAAATGCATTTTAGGAAAAGATTAAACATAGTTTTCTCATCTATGAACTTCCTTGTTAATATATAAACAGTACATGAAAAACGTTTTTCTGAGATTGGAAAGTACTTTTCAACAAGCAACTAATATGTAGAATGAAAATTCACATTCAGATTTCAATTTTCAAAAGAATAATATAAATTGTAAAATGAAATGACAAACATCAAAATAAATGCTTTTTTGATAAATGTTTAAACATAGTTTCACATCTATGAATTTTTGTGTTTAAATATTAAGACCACTTGTAAAAAGTTTAGAGATGTTGGAAAATGTACTTTACACACAGAAAGCAAAATGTAGATAAATAAATTCGCATTTAAATTTCCATCTCAAAACATATAAATAATTGCTAATATGATCCAAGAAACATTGAAATAAATGCATTTTATGAAAAGATTAAACATAGATTTCACATCTATGATCTTCCTTGTTAATATATAAACAGTACATGTAAAACGTTTTTCTGAGGTTGGAAAGTACTTTTCTACAACCAACTAAAATGTAGACTGGAAATTCATATCCTGAGTTCAATTTTGAAAAGAATAATGGTAAAATGAAATGACAAACATCAAAATAAATGCTTTTTTGATAAATGTTTAAACATAGTTTCACATCTATGAATTTTTGTGTTTAAATATTAAGACCACTTGTAAAAAGTTTAGAGATGTTGGAAAATGTACTTTACACACAGAAAGCAAAATGTAGATAAATAAATTCGCATTTAAATTTCCATCTCAAAACATATAAATAATTGCTAATATGATCCAAGAAACATTGAAATAAATGCATTTTATGAAAAGATTAAACATAGATTTCACATCTATGATCTTCCTTGTTAATATATAAACAGTACATGTAAAACGTTTTTCTGAGGTTGGAAAGTACTTTTCTACAACCAACTAAAATGTAGACTGGAAATTCATATCCTGAGTTCAATTTTGAAAAGAATAATGGTAAAATGAAATGACAAACATCAAAATAAATGTTTTTTTGAGAAATGTTTAAAGATGGTTTCACATCTATTTAACAGCACATGTAAAAAGAGTAGTTTTCTCCAGGAAAGCAAAAGAATAACATAAATGTTAAAATGAAATGACAAACATCAAAATAAATGCTTTTTTGAGAAATGTTTAAAGATGGTTTCACATCTATTTAACAGCACATGTAAAAAAAGTAGTTTTCTCCAAGACAGCAAAAGATTAACATAAATGTTAAAATGAAATGACAAACATCAAAATAAATGCTTTTTTGAGAAATGTTTAAAGATGGTTTCACATCTATTTAACAGCACATGTAAAAAAAGTAGTTTTCTCCAAGACAGCAAAAGAATAATATAAATGTTAAAATGAAACTACAAACATAAAAATAAATGGATTTTTGAGAAATGTTTAAACATAGTATCAGATCTATGAATTTTTGTGTTTATATATTAAGACCACTTGTAAACATTTTAGAGATGTTGGAAAATGTACTTTACACGCAGAAAGTAAAATGTAGATAAAGAAATTCGCATTTAAATTTCCATCTCAAAACATATAAATAATTGATAATATGAACATAGATACATTGAAATAAATGCATTTTAGGAAAAGATTAAACATAGTTTTCACATCTATGAACTTCCTTGTTAATGCATAAACAGTACATGTAAAACGTTTTTCTGAGGTTGGAAAGTACTTTCCTACAACCAACTAAAATGTAGACTGGAAATTCATATCCAGAGTTCAATTTTGAAAAGAATAATATAAATGGTAAAATGAAATGACAAACATAAATGCTTTTTTGAGAAATGTTTCAAGCTGGTTTCACATCTATGAAACTGCACATGTAAAAAAAAGTAGTTTTCTCCAAGACAGCAAAAGAATAATATAAATGTTAAAATGAAACTACAAACACAAAAATAAATGCATTTTTGAGAAATGTTTAAACATAGTTTCACATCTATGAATTTTCGTGTTTAAATATTAAGACCACTTGTAAAAAGTTTAAAGAAGTTGGAAAATGTACTTTACACACAGAAAGCAAAATGTAGATAAATAAATTCGCATTTAAATTTCCATCTCAAAACATATAAATAATTGCTAATATGATCCAAGAAACATTGAAATAAATGCATTTTAGGAAAAGATTAAACATAGTTTTCTCATCTATGAACTTCCTTGTTAATATATAAACAGTACATGAAAAACGTTTTTCTGAGATTGGAAAGTACTTTTCAACAAGCAACTAATATGTAGAATGAAAATTCACATTCAGATTTCAATTTTGAAAAGAATAATATAAATTGTAAAATGAAATGACAAACATCAAAATAAATGCTTTTTTGATAAATGTTTAAACATAGTTTCACATCTATGAATTTTTGTGTTTAAATATTAAGACCACTTGTAAAATGTTTAGAGATGTTGGAAAATGTACTTTACACACAGAAAGCAAAATGTAGATAAATAAATTCGCATTTAAATTTCCATCTCAAAACATATAAATAATTGCTAATATGATCCAAGAAACATTGAAATAAATGCATTTTATGAAAAGATTAAACATAGATTTCACATCTATGATCTTCCTTGTTAATATATAAACAGTACATGTAAAACGTTTTTCTGAGGTTGGAAAGTACTTTTCTACAACCAACTAAAATGTAGACTGGAAATTCATATCCTGAGTTCAATTTTGAAAAGAATAATGGTAAAATGAAATGACAAACATCAAAATAAATGCTTTTTTGAGAAATGTTTAAAGATGGTTTCACATCTATTTAACAGCACATGTAAAAAGAGTAGTTTTCTCCAGGAAAGCAAAAGAATAACATAAATGTTAAAATGAAATGACAAACATCAAAATAAATGCTTTTTTGAGAAATGTTTAAAGATGGTTTCACATCTATTTAACAGCACATGTAAAAAAAGTAGTTTTCTCCAAGACAGCAAAAGATTAACATAAATGTTAAAATGAAATGACAAACATCAAAATAAATGCTTTTTTGAGAAATGTTTAAAGATGGTTTCACATCTATTTAACAGCACATGTAAAAAAAGTAGTTTTCTCCAAGACAGCAAAAGAATAATATAAATGTTAAAATGAAACTACAAACATAAAAATAAATGCATTTTTGAGAAATGTTTAAACATAGTATCAGATCTATGAATTTTTGTGTTTATATATTAAGACCACTTGTAAAAATTTTAGAGATGTTGGAAAATGTACTTTACACGCAGAAAGTAAAATGTAGATAAAGAAATTCGCATTTAAATTTCCATCTCAAAACATATAAATAATTGATAATATGAACATAGATACATTGAAATAAATGCATTTTAGGAAAAGATTAAACATAGTTTTCACATCTATGAACTTCCTTGTTAATGCATAAACAGTACATGTAAAACGTTTTTCTGAGGTTGGAAAGTACTTTTCTACAACCAACTAAAATGTAGACTGGAAATTCATATCCAGAGTTCAATTTTGAAAAGAATAATATAAATGGTAAAATGAAATGACAAACATAAATGCTTTTTTGAGAAATGTTTAAAGCTGGTTTCACATCTATGAAACTGCACATGTAAAAAAAAGTAGTTTTCTCCAAGACAGCAAAAGAATAATATAAATGTTAAAATGAAACTACAAACATAAAAATAAATGCATTTTTGAGAAATGTTTAAACATAGTTTCACATCTATGAATTTTCGTGTTTAAATATTAAGACCACTTGTAAAAAGTTTAAAGAAGTTGGAAAATGTACTTTACACACAGAAAGCAAAATGTAGATAAATAAATTCGCATTTAAATTTCCATCTCAAAACATATAAATAATTGCTAATATGATCCAAGAAACATTGAAATAAATGCATTTTAGGAAGAGATTAAACATAGTTTTCTCATCTATGAACTTCCTTGTTAATATATAAACAGTACATGAAAAACGTTTTTCTGAGATTGGAAAGTACTTTTCAACAAGCAACTAATATGTAGAATGAAAATTCACATTCAGATTTCAATTTTGAAAAGAATAATATAAATTGTAAAATGAAATGACAAACATCAAAATAAATGCTTTTTTGATAAATGTTTAAACATAGTTTCACATCTATGCATTTTTGTGTTTAAATATTAAGACCACTTGTAAAAAGTTTAGAGATGTTGGAAAATGTACTTTACACACAGAAAGCAAAATGTAGATAAATAAATTCGCATTTAAATTTCCATCTCAAAACATATAAATAATTGCTAATATGATCCAAGAAACATTGAAATAAATGCATTTTATGAAAAGATTAAACATAGATTTCACATCTATGATCTTCCTTGTTAATATATAAACAGTACATGTAAAACGTTTTTCTGAGGTTGGAAAGTACTTTTCTACAACCAACTAAAATGTAGACTGGAAATTCATATCCTGAGTTCAATTTTGAAAAGAATAATGGTAAAATGAAATGACAAACATCAAAATAAATGCTTTTTTGAGAAATGTTTAAAGATGGTTTCACATCTATTTAACAGCACATGTAAAAAGAGTAGTTTTCTCCAGGAAAGCAAAAGAATAACATAAATGTTAAAATGAAATGACAAACATCAAAATAAATGCTTTTTTGAGAAATGTTTAAAGATGGTTTCACATCTATTTAACAGCACATGTAAAAAAAGTAGTTTTCTCCAAGACAGCAAAAGATTAACATAAATGTTAAAATGAAATGACAAACATCAAAATAAATGCTTTTTTGAGAAATGTTTAAAGATGGTTTCACATCTATTTAACAGCACATGTAAAAAAAGTAGTTTTCTCCAAGACAGCAAAAGAATAATATAAATGTTAAAATGAAACTACAAACATAAAAATAAATGCATTTTTGAGAAATGTTTAAACATAGTATCAGATCTATGAATTTTTGTGTTTATATATTAAGACCACTTGTAAAAATTTTAGAGATGTTGGAAAATGTACTTTACACGCAGAAAGTAAAATGTAGATAAAGAAATTTGCATTTAAATTTCCATCTCAAAACATATAAATAATTGATAATATGAACATAGATACATTGAAATAAATGCATTTTAGGAAAAGATTAAACATAGTTTTCACATCTATGAACTTCCTTGTTAATGCATAAACAGTACATGTAAAACGTTTTTCTGAGGTTGGAAAGTACTTTTCTACAACCAACTAAAATGTAGACTGGAAATTCATATCCAGAGTTCAATTTTGAAAAGAATAATATAAATGGTAAAATGAAATGACAAACATAAATGCTTTTTTGAGAAATGTTTAAAGCTGGTTTCACATCTATGAAACTGCACATGTAAAAAAAAGTAGTTTTCTCCAAGACAGCAAAAGAATAATATAAATGTTAAAATGAAACTACAAACATAAAAATAAATGCATTTTTGAGAAATGTTTAAACATAGTTTCACATCTATGAATTTTTGTGTTTAAATATTAAGACCACTTGTAAAAAGTTTAGAGATGTTGGAAAATGTACTTTACACACAGAAAGCAAAATGTAGATAAATAAATTCGCATTTAAATTTCCATCTCAAAACATATAAATGATTGCTAATATGATCCAAGAAACATTGAAATAAATGCATTTTAGGAAAAGATTAAACATAGTTTTCACATCTATGAACTTCCTTGTTAATATATAAACAGTACATGTAAAACGTTTTTCTGAGGTTGGAAAGTACTTTTCTACAACCAACTAAAATGTAGACTGGAAATTCATATCCAGAGTTCAATTTTGAAAAGAATAATATAAATGGTAAAATGAAATGACAAACATCAAAATAAATGCCTTTTTGAGAAATGTTTGAAGCTGGTTTCACATCTATGAAACAGCACATGTAAAAAGAGTAGTTTTCTCCAGGAAAGCAAAAGAATAACATAAATGTTAAAATGAAACTACAAACATCAAAATAAATGCTTTTTTGAGAAATGTTTAAAGATGGTTTCACATCTATTTAACAGCACATGTAAAAAAAGTAGTTTTCTCCAAGACAGCAAAAGATTAACATAAATGTTAAAATGAAATGACAAACATCAAAATAAATGCTTTTTTGAGAAATGTTTAAAGATGGTTTCACATCTATTTAACAGCACATGTAAAAAAAGTAGTTTTCTCCAAGACAGCAAAAGAATAATATAAATGTTAAAATGAAACTACAAACATAAAAATAAATGCATTTTTGAGAAATGTTTAAACATAGTATCAGATCTATGAAATTTTGTGTTTATATATTAAGACCACTTGTAAAAATTTTAGAGATGTTGGAAAATGTACTTTACACGCAGAAAGTAAAATGTAGATAAAGAAATTCGCATTTAAATTTCCATCTCAAAACATATAAATAATTGATAATATGAACATAGATACATTGAAATAAATGCATTTTAGGAAAAGATTAAACATAGTTTTCACATCTATGAACTTCCTTGTTAATGCATAAACAGTACATGTAAAACGTTTTTCTGAGGTTGGAAAGTACTTTTCTACAACCAACTAAAATGTAGACTGGAAATTCATATCCAGAGTTCAATTTTGAAAAGAATAATATAAATGGTAAAATGAAATGACAAACATAAATGCTTTTTTGAGAAATGTTTAAAGCTGGTTTCACATCTATGAAACTGCACATGTAAAAAAAAGTAGTTTTCTCCAAGACAGCAAAAGAATAATATAAATGTTAAAATGAAACTACAAACATAAAAATAAATGCATTTTTGAGAAATGTTTAAACATAGTTTCACATCTATGAATTTTCGTGTTTAAATATTAAGACCACTTGTAAAAAGTTTAAAGAAGTTGGAAAATGTACTTTACACACAGAAAGCAAAATGTAGATAAATAAATTCGCATTTAAATTTCCATCTCAAAACATATAAATAATTGCTAATATGATCCAAGAAACATTGAAATAAATGCATTTTAGGAAAAGATTAAACATAGTTTTCTCATCTATGAACTTCCTTGTTAATATATAAACAGTACATGAAAAACGTTTTTCTGAGATTGGAAAGTACTTTTCAACAAGCAACTAATATGTAGAATGAAAATTCACATTCAGATTTCAATTTTGAAAAGAATAATATAAATTGTAAAATGAAATGACAAACATCAAAATAAATGCTTTTTTGATAAATGTTTAAACATAGTTTCACATCTATGAATTTTTGTGTTTAAATATTAAGACCACTTGTAAAAAGTTTAGAGATGTTGGAAAATGTACTTTACACACAGAAAGCAAAATGTAGATAAATAAATTTGCATTTAAATTTCCATCTCAAAACATATAAATAATTGCTAATATGATCCAAGAAACATTGAAATAAATGCATTTTATGAAAAGATTAAACATAGATTTCACATCTATGATCTTCCTTGTTAATATATAAACAGTACATGTAAAACGTTTTTCTGAGGTTTGAAAGTACTTTTCTACAACCAACTAAAATGTAGACTGGAAATTCATATCCTGAGTTCAATTTTGAAAAGAATAATGGTAAAATGAAATGACAAACATCAAAATAAATGCTTTTTTGAGAAATGTTTAAAGATGGTTTCACATCTATTTAACAGCACATGTAAAAAGAGTAGATTTCTCCAGGAAAGCAAAAGAATAACATAAATGTTAAAATGAAATGACAAACATCAAAATAAAAGCTTTTTTGAGAAATGTTTAAAGATGGTTTCACATCTATTTGACAGCACATGTAAAAAAAGTAGTTTTCTCCAAGACAGCAAAAGAATAATATAAATGTTAAAATGAAACTACAAACATAAAAATAAATGCATTTTTGAGAAATGTTTAAACATAGTATCAGATCTATGAATTTTTGTGTTTATATATTAAGACCACTTGTAAAAATTTTAGAGATGTTGGAAAATGTACTTTACACGCAGAAAGTAAAATGTAGATAAAGAAATTCGCATTTAAATTTCCCTCTCAAAACATATAAATAATTGATAATATGAACATAGATACATTGAAATAAATGCATTTTAGGAAAAGATTAAACATAGTTTTCACATCTATGAACTTCCTTGTTAATGCATAAACAGTACATGTAAAACGTTTTTCTGAGGTTGGAAAGTACTTTTATACAAGCAACTAATATGTAGAATGAAAATTCACATTCAGAGTTCAATTTTGAAAACAATAATATAAATTGTAAAATGAAATGACAAACATCAAAATAAAGGCTTTTTTGATAAATGTTTAAACATAGTTTCACCTCTATGAATTTTTGTGTTTAAATATTAAGACCACTTGTAAAAAGTTTAGAGATGTTGGAAAATGTACTTTACACACAGAAAGCAAAATGTAGATAAATAAATTCGCATTTAAATTTCCATCTCAAAACATATAAATAATTGCTAATATGATCCAAGAAACATTGAAATAAATGCATTTTATGAAAAGATTAAACATAGATTTCACATCTATGATCTTCCTTGTTAATATATAAACAGTACATGTAAAACGTTTTTCTGATGTTGGAAAGTACTTTTCTACAACCAACTAAAATGTAGACTGGAAATTCATATCCTGAGTTCAATTTTGAAAAGAATAATGGTAAAATGAAATGACAAACATCAAAATAAATGCTTTTTTGAGAAATGTTTGAAGCTCGTTTCACATCTATGAAACAGCACATGTAAAAAGAGTAGTTTTCTCCAGGAAAGCAAAAGAATAACATAAATGTTAAAATGAAATGACAAACATCAAAATAAATGCTTTTTTGAGAAATGTTTAAAGATGGTTTCACATCTATTTAACAGCACATGTAAAAAAAGTAGTTTTCTCCAAGACAGCAAAAGAATAATATAAATGTTAAAATGAAACTACAAACATAAAAATAAATGCATTTTTGAGAAATGTTTAAACATAGTATCAGATCTATGAATTTTTGTGTTTATATATTATGACCACTTGTAAAAAGTTTAAAGAAGCTGGAAAATATACTTTACACACACAATGTAGATAAATAAATTTGCATTTAAATTTCCATCTCAAAACATATAAATAAATGCATTTTTGAGAAATGTTTAAACATAGTTTCACATCTATGAATTTTCGTGTTTAAATATTAAGACCACTTGTAAAAAGTTTAAAGAAGTTGGAAAATGTACTTTACACACAGAAAGCAAAATGTAGATAAATAAATTCGCATTTAAATTTCCATCTCAAAACATATAAATAATTGCTAATATGATCCAAGAAACATTGAAATAAATGCATTTTATGAAAAGATTAAACATAGATTTCACATCTATGATCTTCCTTGTTAATATATAAACAGTACATGTAAAACGTTTTTCTGAGGTTGGAAAGTACTTTTCTACAACCAACTAAAATGTAGACTGGAAATTCAAATCCTGAGTTCAATTTTGAAAAGAATAATATAAATGGTTAAATGAAATGACAAACATCAAAATAAATGCTTTTTTGAGAAATGTTTAAAGATGGTTTCACATCTATTTAACAGCACATGTAAAAAAAGTAGTTTTCTCCAAGACAGCAAAAGAATAATATAAATGTTAAAATGAAACTACAAACATAAAAATAAATGCATTTTTGAGAAATGTTTAAACATAGTATCAGATCTATCAATTTTTGTCTTTATATATTAAGACCACTTGTAAAAATTTTAGAGATGTTGGAAAATGTACTTTACACGCAGAAAGTAAAATGTAGATAAAGAAATTCGCATTTAAATTTCCATCTCAAAACATATAAATAATTGATAATATGAACATAGATACATTGAAATAAATGCATTTTAGGAAAAGATTAAACATAGTTTTCACATCTATGAACTTCCTTGTTAATGCATAAACAGTACATGTAAAACGTTTTTCTGAGGTTGGAAAGTACTTTTCTACAACCAACTAAAATGTAGACTGGAAATTCATATCCAGAGTTCAATTTTGAAAACAATAATATAAATGGTAAAATGAAATGACAAACATAAATGCTTTTTTGAGAAATGTTTAAAGCTGGTTTCACATCTATGAAACTGCACATGTAAAAAAAAGTAGTTTTCTCCAAGACAGCAAAAGAATAATATAAATGTTAAAATGAAACTACAAACATAAAAATAAATGCATTTTTGAGAAATGTTTAAACATAGTTTCACATCTATGAATTTTCGTGTTTAAATATTAAGACCACTTGTAAAAAGTTTAAAGAAGTTGGAAAATGTACTTTACACACAGAAAGCAAAATGTAGATAAATAAATTCGCATTTAAATTTCCATCTCAAAACATATAAATAATTGCTAATATGATCCAAGAAACATTGAAATAAATGCATTTTAGGAAAAGATTAAACATAGTTTTCTCATCTATGAACTTCCTTGTTAATATATAAACAGTACATGAAAAACGTTTTTCTGAGATTGGAAAGTACTTTTCAACAAGCAACTAAAATGTAGAATGAAATTTCACATTCAGATTTCAATTTTGAAAAGAATAATATAAATTGTAAAATGAAATGACAAACATCAAAATAAATGCTTTTTTGATAAATGTTTAAACATAGTTTCACATCTATGAATTTTTGTGTTTAAATATTAAGACCACTTGTAAAAAGTTTAGAGATGTTGGAAAATGTACTTTACACACAGAAAGCAAAATGTAGATAAATAAATTCGCATTTAAATTTCCATCTCAAAACATATAAATAATTGCTAATATGATCCAAGAAACATTGAAATAAATGCATTTTATGAAAAGATTAAACATAGATTTCACATCTATGATCTTCCTTGTTAATATATAAACAGTACATGTAAAACGTTTTTCTGAGGTTGGAAAGTACTTTTCTACAACCAACTAAAATGTAGACTGGAAATTAATATCCTGAGTTCAATTTTGAAAAGAATAATGGTAAAATGAAATGACAAACATCAAAATAAATGCTTTTTTGAGAAATGTTTAAAGATGGTTTCACATCTATTTAACAGCACATGTAAAAAGATTAGTTTTCTCCAGGAAAGCAAAAGAATAACATAAATGTTAAAATGAAATGACAAACATCAAAATAAATGCTTTTTTGAGAAATGTTTAAAGATGGTTTCACATCTATTTAACAGCACATGTAAAAAAAGTAGTTTTCTCCAAGACAGCAAAAGAATAATATAAATGTTAAAATGAAACTACAAACATAAAAATAAATGCATTTTTGAGAAATGTTTAAACATAGTTTCACATCTATGAATTTTCGTGTTTAAATATTAAGACCACTTGTAAAAAGTTTAAAGAAGTTGGAAAATGTACTTTACACACAGAAAGCAAAATGTAGATAAATAAATTCGCATTTAAATTTCTATCTCAAAACATATAAATAATTGCTAATATGATCCAAGAAACATTGAAATAAATGCATTTTAGGAAAAGATTAAACATAGTTTTCTCATCTATGAACTTCCTTGTTAATATATAAACAGTACATGAAAAACGTTTTTCTGAGATTGGAAAGTACTTTTCAACAAGCAACTAATATGTAGAATGAAAATTCACATTCAGATTTCAATTTTGAAAAGAATAATATAAATTGTAAAATGAAATGACAAACATCAAAATAAATGCTTTTTTGATAAATGTTTAAACATAGTTTCACATCTATGAATTTTTGTGTTTAAATATTAAGACCACTTGTAAAAAGTTTAGAGATGTTGGAAAATGTACTTTACACACAGAAAGCAAAATGTAGATAAATAAATTCGCATTTAAATTTCCATCTCAAAACATATAAATAATTGCTAATATGATCCAAGAAACATTGAAATAAATGCATTTTATGAAAAGATTAAACATAGATTTCACATCTATGATCTTCCTTGTTAATATATAAACAGTACATGTAAAACGTTTTTCTGAGGTTGGAAAGTACTTTTCTACAACCAACTAAAATGTAGACTGGAAATTCATATCCTGAGTTCAATTTTGAAAAGAATAATGGTAAAATGAAATGACAAACATCAAAATAAATGCTTTTTTGAGAAATGTTTAAAGATGGTTTCACATCTATTTAACAGCACATGTAAAAAGATTAGTTTTCTCCAGGAAAGCAAAAGAATAACATAAATGTTAAAATGAAATGACAAACATCAAAATAAATGCTTTTTTGAGAAATGTTTAAAGATGGTTTCACATCTATTTAACAGCACATGTAAAAAAAGTAGTTTTCTCCAAGACAGCAAAAGAATAATATAAATGTTAAAATGAAACTACAAACATAAAAATAAATGCATTTTTGAGAAATGTTTAAACATAGTTTCACATCTATGAATTTTCGTGTTTAAATATTAAGACCACTTGTAAAAAGTTTAAAGAAGTTGGAAAATGTACTTTACACACAGAAAGCAAAATGTAGATAAATAAATTCGCATTTAAATTTCCATCTCAAAACATATAAATAATTGCTAATATGATCCAAGAAACATTGAAATAAATGCATTTTAGGAAAAGATTAAACATAGTTTTCTCATCTATGAACTTCCTTGTTAATATATAAACAGTACATGAAAAACGTTTTTCTGAGATTGGAAAGTACTTTTCAACAAGCAACTAAAATGTAGAATGAAATTTCACATTCAGATTTCAATTTTGAAAAGAATAATATAAATTGTAAAATGAAATGACAAACATCAAAATAAATGCTTTTTTGATAAATGTTTAAACATAGTTTCACATCTATGAATTTTTGTGTTTAAATATTAAGACCACTTGTAAAAAGTTTAGAGATGTTGGAAAATGTACTTTACACACAGAAAGCAAAATGTAGATAAATAAATTCGCATTTAAATTTCCATCTCAAAACATATAAATAATTGCTAATATGATCCAAGAAACATTGAAATAAATGCATTTTATGAAAAGATTAAACATAGATTTCACATCTATGATCTTCCTTGTTAATATATAAACAGTACATGTAAAACGTTTTTCTGAGGTTGGAAAGTACTTTTCTACAACCAACTAAAATGTAGACTGGAAATTCATATCCTGAGTTCAATTTTGAAAAGAATAATGGTAAAATGAAATGACAAACATCAAAATAAATGCTTTTTTGAGAAATGTTTAAAGATGGTTTCACATCTATTTAACAGCACATGTAAAAAGATTAGTTTTCTCCAGGAAAGCAAAAGAATAACATAAATGTTAAAATGAAATGACAAACATCAAAATAAATGCTTTTTTGAGAAATGTTTAAAGATGGTTTCACATCTATTTAACAGCACATGTAAAAAAAGTAGTTTTCTCCAAGACAGCAAAAGAATAATATAAATGTTAAAATGAAACTACAAACATAAAAATAAATGCATTTTTGAGAAATGTTTAAACATAGTTTCACATCTATGAATTTTCGTGTTTAAATATTAAGACCACTTGTAAAAAGTTTAAAGAAGTTGGAAAATGTACTTTACACACAGAAAGCAAAATGTAGATAAATAAATTCGCATTTAAATTTCTATCTCAAAACATATAAATAATTGCTAATATGATCCAAGAAACATTGAAATAAATGCATTTTAGGAAAAGATTAAACATAGTTTTCTCATCTATGAACTTCCTTGTTAATATATAAACAGTACATGAAAAACGTTTTTCTGAGATTGGAAAGTACTTTTCAACAAGCAACTAATATGTAGAATGAAAATTCACATTCAGATTTCAATTTTGAAAAGAATAATATAAATTGTAAAATGAAATGACAAACATCAAAATAAATGCTTTTTTGATAAATG
Organism: Narcine bancroftii; assembly: GCF_036971445.1. NCBI lineage: Eukaryota > Metazoa > Chordata > Chondrichthyes > Torpediniformes > Narcinidae > Narcine > Narcine bancroftii. Next base: position 65,782,138 of record NC_091475.1, on the reverse strand, counting down.
TTTAAACATAGTTTCACATCTATGAATTTTTGTGTTTAAATATTAAGACCACTTGTAAAAAGTTTAGAGATGTTGGAAAATGTACTTTACACACAGAAAGCAAAATGTAGATAAATAAATTCGCATTTAAATTTCCATCTCAAAACATATAAATAATTGCTAATATGATCCAAGAAACATTGAAATAAATGCATTTTATGAAAAGATTAAACATAGATTTCACATCTATGATCTTCCTTGTTAATATATAAACAGTACATGTAAAACGTTTTTCTGAGGTTGGAAAGTACTTTTCTACAACCAACTAAAATGTAGACTGGAAATTCATATCCTGAGTTCAATTTTGAAAAGAATAATGGTAAAATGAAATGACAAACATCAAAATAAATGCTTTTTTGAGAAATGTTTAAAGATGGTTTCACATCTATTTAACAGCACATGTAAAAAGATTAGTTTTCTCCAGGAAAGCAAAAGAATAACATAAATGTTAAAATGAAATGACAAACATCAAAATAAATGCTTTTTTGAGAAATGTTTAAAGATGGTTTCACATCTATTTAACAGCACATGTAAAAAAAGTAGTTTTCTCCAAGACAGCAAAAGAATAATATAAATGTTAAAATGAAACTACAAACATAAAAATAAATGCATTTTTGAGAAATGTTTAAACATAGTATCAGATCTATGAATTTTTGTGTTTATATATTAAGACCACTTGTAAAAATTTTAGAGATGTTGGAAAATGTACTTTACACGCAGAAAGTAAAATGTAGATAAAGAAATTCGCATTTAAATTTCCATCTCAAAACATATAAATAATTGATAATATGAACATAGATACATTGAAATAAATGCATTTTAGGAAAAGATTAAACATAGTTTTCAAATCTATGAACTTCCTTGTTAATATATAAACAATACATGTAAAACGTTTTTCTGAGGTTGGAAAGTACTTTTATACAAGCAACTAATATGTAGAATGAAAATTCACATTCAGAGTTCAATTTTGAAAAGAATAATATAAATTGTAAAATGAAATGACAAACATCAAAATAAAGGCTTTTTTCATAAATGTTTAAACATAGTTTCACCTCTATGAATTTTTGTGTTTAAATATTAAGACCACTTGTAAAAAGTTTAGAGATGTTGGAAAATGTACTTTACACACAGAAAGCAAAATGTAGATAAATAAATTCGCATTTAAATTTCCATCTCAAAACATATAAATAATTGCTAATATGATCCAAGAAACATTGAAATAAATGCATTTTATGAAAAGATTAAACATAGATTTCACATCTATGATCTTCCTTGTTAATATATAAACAGTACATGTAAAACGTTTTTCTGATGTTGGAAAGTACTTTTCTACAACCAACTAAAATGTAGACTGGAAATTCATATCCTGAGTTCAATTTTGAAAAGAATAATGGTAAAATGAAATGACAAACATCAAAATAAATGCTTTTTTGAGAAATGTTTGAAGCTCGTTTCACATCTATGAAACAGCACATGTAAAAAGAGTAGTTTTCTCCAGGAAAGCAAAAGAATAACATAAATGTTAAAATGAAATGACAAACATCAAAATAAATGCTTTTTTGAGAAATGTTTAAAGATGGTTTCACATCTATTTAACAGCACATGTAAAAAAAGTAGTTTTCTCCAAGACAGCAAAAGAATAATATAAATGTTAAAATGAAACTACAAACATAAAAATAAATGCATTTTTGAGAAATGTTTAAACATAGTATCAGATCTATGAATTTTTGTGTTTATATATTATGACCACTTGTAAAAAGTTTAAAGAAGCTGGAAAATATACTTTACACACACAATGTAGATAAATAAATTTGCATTTAAATTTCCATCTCAAAACATATAAATAAATGCATTTTTTAGAAATGTTTAAACATAGTTTCACATCTATGAATTTTCGTGTTTAAATATTAAGACCACTTGTAAAAAGTTTAAAGAAGTTGGAAAATGTACTTTACACACAGAAAGCAAAATGTAGATAAATAAATTCGCATTTAAATTTCCATCTCAAAACATATAAATAATTGCTAATATGATCCAAGAAACATTGAAATAAATGCATTTTATGAAAAGATTAAACATAGATTTCACATCTATGATCTTCCTTGTTAATATATAAACAGTACATGTAAAACGTTTTTCTGAGGTTGGAAAGTACTTTTCTACAACCAACTAAAATGTAGACTGGAAATTCAAATCCTGAGTTCAATTTTGAAAAGAATAATATAAATGGTTAAATGAAATGACAAACATCAAAATAAATGCTTTTTTGAGAAATGTTTAAAGATGGTTTCACATCTATTTAACAGCACATATAAAAAAGTAGTTTTCTCCAAGACAGCAAAAGAATAATATAAATGTTAAAATGAAACTACAAACATAAAAATAAATGCTTTTTGAGAAATGTTTAAACATAGTTTCACATCTATGAATTTTTGTGTTTAAATATTAAGACCACGTAAAAATTTTAGAGATGTTGGAAAATGTACTTTACACGCAGAAAGTAAAATGTAGATAAAGAAATTCGCATTTAAATTTCCATCTAAAAACATATAAATAAATGCTAATATGAACATAGAAACATTGAAATAAATGCATTTTAGGAAAAGATTAAACATAGTTTTCTCATCTATGAACTTCCTTGTTAATGCATAAACAGTACATGGAAAACGTTTTTCTGAGGTTGGAAAGTACTTTTATACAAGCAACTAAAATGTAGACTGAAAATTCACATCCAGAGTTCAATTTTGAAAAGAATAATATAAATGGTAAAATGAAATGACAAACATAAATGCTTTTTTGAGAAATGTTTAAAGCTGGTTTCACATCTATGAAACTGCACATGTAAAAAAAAGTAGTTTTCTCCAAGACAGCAAAAGAATAATATAAATGTTAAAATGAAACTACAAACATAAAAATAAATACATTTTTGAGAAATGTTTAAACATAGTTTCACATCTATGAATTTTCGTGTTTAAATATTAAGACCACTTGTAAAAAGTTTAAAGAAGTTGGAAAATGTACTTTACACACAGAAAGCAAAATGTAGATAAATAAATTCGCATTTAAATTTCCATCTCAAAACATATAAATAATTGCTAATATGATCCAAGAAACATTGAAATAAATGCAGTTTAGGAAAAGATTAAACATAGTTTTCTCATCTATGAACTTCCTTGTTAATATATAAACAGTACATGAAAAACGTTTTCCGAGATTGGAAAGTAGTTTTCAACAAGCAACTAATATGTAGAATGAAAATTCACATTCAGATTTCAATTTTGAAAAGAATAATATAAATTGTAAAATGAAATGACAAACATCAAAATAAATGCTTTTTTGATAAATGTTTAAACATAGTTTCACATCTATGAATTTTTGTGTTTAAATATTAAGACCACTTGTAAAAAGTTTAAAGAAGTTGGAAAATGTACTTTACACACAGAAAGCAAAATGTAGATAAATAAATTCGCATTTAAATTTCCATCTCAAAACATATAAATAATTGCTAATATGATCCAAGAAACATTGAAATAAATGCATTTTATGAAAAGATTAAACATAGATTTCACATCTATGATCTTCCTTGTTAATATATAAACAGTACATGTAAAACGTTTTTCTGAGGTTGGAAAGTACTTTTCTACAACCAACTAAAATGTAGACTGGAAATTCATATCCTGAGTTCAATTTTGAAAAGAATAATGGTAAAATGAAATGACAAACATCAAAATAAATGCCTTTTTGAGAAATATTTGAAGCTGGTTTCACATCTATGAAACAGCACATGTAAAAAGTGTAGTTTTCTCCAGGAAAGCAAAAGAATAACATAAATGTTAAAATGAAACTACAAACATCAAAATAAATGCTTTTTTGAGAAATGTTTAAAGATGGTTTCACATCTATTTAACAGCACATGTAAAAAAAGTAGTTTTCTCCAAGAGAGCAAAAGAATAATATAAATGTTAAAATGAAACTACAAACATAAAAATAAATGCATTTTTGAGAAATGTTTAAACATAGTATCAGATCTATGAATTTTTGTGTTTATATATTAAGACCACTTGTAAAAATTTTAGAGATGTTGGAAAATGTACTTTACACGCAGAAAGTAAAATGTAGATAAAGAAATTCGCATTTAAATTTCCATCTCAAAACATATAAATAATTGATAATATGAACATAGATACATTGAAATAAATGCATTTTAGGAAAAGATTAAACATAGTTTTCACATCTATGAACTTCCTTGTTAATGCATAAACAGTACATGTAAAACGTTTTTCTGAGGTTGGAAAGTACTTTTCTACAACCAACTAAAATGTAGACTGGAAATTCATATCCAGAGTTCAATTTTGAAAACAATAATATAAATGGTAAAATGAAATGACAAACATAAATGCTTTTTTGAGAAATGTTTAAAGCTGGTTTCACATCTATGAAACTGCACATGTAAAAAAAAAGTAGTTTTCTCCAAGACAGCAAAAGAATAATATAAATGTTAAAATGAAACTACAAACATAAAAATAAATGCATTTTTGAGAAATGTTTAAACATAGTTTCACATCTATGAATTTTCGTGTTTAAATATTAAGACCACTTGTAAAAAGTTTAAAGAAGTTGGAAAATGTACTTTACACACAGAAAGCAAAATGTAGATAAATAAATTTGCATTTAAATTTCCATCTCAAAACATATAAATAATTGCTAATATGATCCAAGAAACATTGAAATAAATGCATTTTAGGAAAAGATTAAACATAGTTTTCTCATCTATGAACTTCCTTGTTAATATATAAACAGTACATGAAAAACGTTTTTCTGAGATTGGAAAGTACTTTTCAACAAGCAACTAATATGTAGAATGAAAATTCACATTCAGATTTCAATTTTGAAAAGAATAATATAAATTGTAAAATGAAATGACAAACATCAAAATAAATGCTTTTTTGATAAATGTTTAAACATAGTTTCACATCTATGAATTTTTGTGTTTAAATATTAAGACCACTTGTAAAAAGTTTAGAGATGTTGGAAAATGTACTTTACACACAGAAAGCAAAATGTAGATAAATAAATTCGCATTTAAATTTCCATCTCAAAACATATAAATAATTGCTAATATGATCCAAGAAACATTGAAATAAATGCATTTTATGAAAAGATTAAACATAGATTTCACATCTATGATCTTCCTTGTTAATATATAAACAGTACATGTAAAACGTTTTTCTGAGGTTGGAAAGTACTTTTCTACAACCAACTAAAATGTAGACTGGAAATTCATATCCTGAGTTCAATTTTGAAAAGAATAATGGTAAAATGAAATGACAAACATCAAAATAAATGCTTTTTTGAGAAATGTTTAAAGATGGTTTCACATCTATTTAACAGCACATGTAAAAAGAGTAGTTTTCTCCAGGAAAGCAAAAGAATAACATAAATGTTAAAATGAAATGACAAACATCAAAATAAATGCTTTTTTGAGAAATGTTTAAAGATGGTTTCACATCTATTTAACAGCACATGTAAAAAAAGTAGTTTTCTCCAAGACAGCAAAAGAATAATATAAATGTTAAAATGAAACTACAAACATAAAAATAAATGCATTTTTGAGAAATGTTTAAACATAGTATCAGATCTATGAATTTTTTGTGTTTATATATTAAGACCACTTGTAAAAATTTTAGAGATGTTGGAAAATGTACTTTACACACAGAAAGTAAAATGTAGATAAAGGAATTCGCATTTAAATTTCCATCTCAAAACATATAAATAATTGATAATATGAACATAGATACATTGAAATAAATGCATTTTAGGAAAAGATTAAACATAGTTTTCAAATCTATGAACTTCCTTGTTAATATATAAACAATACATGTAAAACGTTTTTCTGAGGTTGGAAAGTACTTTTATACAAGCAACTAATATGTAGAATGAAAATTCACATTCAGAGTTCAATTTTGAAAAGAATAATATAAATTGTAAAATGAAATGACAAACATCAAAATAAAGGCTTTTTTGATAAATGTTTAAACATAGTTTCACCTCTATGAATTTTTGTGTTTAAATATTAAGACCACTTGTAAAAAGTTTAGAGATGTTGGAAAATGTACTTTACACACAGAAAGCAAAATGTAGATAAATAAATTTGCATTTAAATTTCCATCTCAAAACATATAAATAATTGCTAATATGATCCAAGAAACATTGAAATAAATGCATTTTATGAAAAGATTAAACATAGATTTCACATCTATGATCTTCCTTGTTAATATATAAACAGTACATGTAAAACGTTTTTCTGATGTTGGAAAGTACTTTTCTACAACCAACTAAAATGTAGACTGGAAATTCATATCCTGAGTTCAATTTTGAAAAGAATAATGGTAAAATGAAATGACAAACAATAAAATAAATGCTTTTTTGAGAAATGTTTGAAGCTCGTTTCACATCTATGAAACAGCACATGTAAAAAGAGTAGTTTTCTCCAGGAAAGCAAAAGAATAACATAAATGTTAAAATGAAATGACAAACATCAAAATAAATGCTTTTTTGAGAAATGTTTAAAGATGGTTTCACATCTATTTAACAGCACATGTAAAAAAAGTAGTTTTCTCCAAGACAGCAAAAGAATAATATAAATGTTAAAATGAAACTACAAACATAAAAATAAATGCATTTTTGAGAAATGTTTAAACATAGTATCAGATCTATGAATTTTTGTGTTTATATATTATGACCACTTGTAAAAAGTTTAAAGAAGCTGGAAAATATACTTTACACACACAATGTAGATAAATAAATTTGCATTTAAATTTCCATCTCAAAACATATAAATAAATGCATTTTTGAGAAATGTTTAAACATAGTTTCACATCTATGAATTTTCGTGTTTAAATATTAAGACCACTTGTAAAAAGTTTAAAGAAGTTGGAAAATGTACTTTACACACAGAAAGCAAAATGTAGATAAATAAATTCGCATTTAAATTTCCATCTCAAAACATATAAATAATTGCTAATATGATCCAAGAAACATTGAAATAAATGCATTTTATGAAAAGATTAAACATAGATTTCACATCTATGATCTTCCTTGTTAATATATAAACAGTACATGTAAAACGTTTTTCTGAGGTTGGAAAGTACTTTTCTACAACCAACTAAAATGTAGACTGGAAATTCATATCCTGAGTTCAATTTTGAAAAGAATAATATAAATGGTAAAATGAAATGACAAACATAAATGCTTTTTTGAGAAATGTTTAAAGCTGGTTTCACATCTATGAAACTGCACATGTAAAAAAAAGTAGTTTTCTCCAAGACAGCAAAAGAATAATATAAATGTTAAAATGAAACTACAAACATAAAAATAAATGCATTTTTGAGAAATGTTTAAACATAGTTTCACATCTATGAATTTTCGTGTTTAAATATTAAGACCACTTGTAAAAAGTTTAAAGATGTTGGAAAATGTACTTTACACACAGAAAGCAAAATGTAGATAAATAAATTCGCATTTAAATTTCCATCTCAAAACATATAAATAATTGCTAATATGATCCAAGAAACATTGAAATAAATGCATTTTATGAAAAGATTAAACATAGATTTCACATCTATGATCTTCCTTGTTAATATATAAACAGTACATGTAAAACGTTTTTCTGAGGTTGGAAAGTACTTTTCTACAACCAACTAAAATGTAGACTGGAAATTCATATCCTGAGTTCAATTTTGAAAAGAATAATATAAATGGTAAAATGAAATGACAAACATAAATGCTTTTTTGAGAAATGTTTAAAGCTGGTTTCACATCTATGAAACTGCACATGTAAAAAAAAGTAGTTTTCTCCAAGACAGCAAAAGAATAATATAAATGTTAAAATGAAACTACAAACATAAAAATAAATGCATTTTTGAGAAATGTTTAAACATAGTTTCACATCTATGAATTTTCGTGTTTAAATATTAAGACCACTTGTAAAAAGTTTAAAGAAGTTGGAAAATGTACTTTACACACAGAAAGCAAAATGTAGATAAATAAATTCGCATTTAAATTTCCATCTCAAAACATATAAATAATTGCTAATATGATCCAAGAAACATTGAAATAAATGCATTTTAGGAAAAGATTAAACATAGTTTTCTCATGTATGAACTTCCTTGTTAATATATAAACAGTACATGAAAAACGTTTTTCTGAGATTGGAAAGTACTTTTCAACAAGCAACTAATATGTAGAATGAAAATTCACATTCAGATTTCAATTTTGAAAAGAATAATATAAATTGTAAAATGAAATGACAAACATCAAAATAAATGCTTTTTTGATAAATGTTTAAACATAGTTTCACATCTATGAATTTTTGTGTTTAAATATTAAGACCACTTGTAAAAAGTTTAGAGATGTTGGAAAATGTACTTTACACACAGAAAGCAAAATGTAGATAAATAAATTCGCATTTAAATTTCCATCTCAAAACATATAAATAATTGCTAATATGATCCAAGAAACATTGAAATAAATGCATTTTATGAAAAGATTAAACATAGATTTCACATCTATGATCTTCCTTGTTAATATATAAACAGTACATGTAAAACGTTTTTCTGAGGTTGGAAAGTACTTTTCTACAACCAACTAAAATGTAGACTGGAAATTCATATCCTGAGTTCAATTTTGAAAAGAATAATGGTAAAATGAAATGACAAACATCAAAATAAATGCTTTTTTGAGAAATGTTTAAAGATGGTTTCACATCTATTTAACAGCACATGTAAAAAGAGTAGTTTTCTCCAGGAAAGCAAAAGAATAACATAAATGTTAAAATGAAATGACAAACATCAAAATAAATGCTTTTTTGAGAAATGTTTAAAGATGGTTTCACATCTATTTAACAGCACATGTAAAAAAAGTAGTTTTCTCCAAGACAGCAAAAGAATAATATAAATGTTAAAATGAAACTACAAACATAAAAATAAATGCATTTTTGAGAAATGTTTAAACATAGTATCAGATCTATGAATTTTTGTGTTTATATATTAAGACCACTTGTAAAAATTTTAGAGATGTTGGAAAATGTACTTTACACGCAGAAAGTAAAATGTAGATAAAGAAATTCGCATTTAAATTTCCATCTCAAAACATATAAATAATTGATAATATGAACATAGATACATTGAAATAAATGCATTTTAGGAAAAGATTAAACATAGTTTTCACATCTATGAACTTCCTTGTTAATGCATAAACAGTACATGTAAAACGTTTTTCTGAGGTTGGAAAGTACTTTTCTACAACCAACTAAAATGTAGACTGGAAATTCATATCCAGAGTTCAATTTTGAAAAGAATAATATAAATGGTAAAATGAAATGACAAACATAAATGCTTTTTTGAGAAATGTTTAAAGCTGGTTTCACATCTATGAAACTGCACATGTAAAAAAAAGTAGTTTTCTCCAAGACAGCAAAAGAATAATATAAATGTTAAAATGAAACTACAAACATAAAAATAAATGCATTTTTGAGAAATGTTTAAACATAGTTTCACATCTATGAATTTTCGTGTTTAAATATTAAGACCACTTGTAAAATGTTTAAAGAAGTTGGAAAATGTACTTTACACACAGAAAGCAAAATGTAGATAAATAAATTCGCATTTAAATTTCCATCTCAAAACATATAAATAATTGCTAATATGATCCAAGAAACATTGAAATAAATGCATTTTAGGAAAAGATTAAACATAGTTTTCTCATCTATGAACTTCCTTGTTAATATATAAACAGTACATGAAAAACGTTTTTCTGAGATTGGAAAGTACTTTTCAACAAGCAACTAATATGTAGAATGAAAATTCACATTCAGATTTCAATTTTGAAAAGAATAATATAAATTGTAAAATGAAATGACAAACATCAAAATAAATGCTTTTTTGATAAATGTTTAAACATAGTTTCACATCTATGAATTTTTGTGTTTAAATATTAAGACCACTTGTAAAAAGTTTAGAGATGTTGGAAAATGTACTTTACACACAGAAAGCAAAATGTAGATAAATAAATTCGCATTTAAATTTCCATCTCAAAACATATAAATAATTGCTAATATGATCCAAGAAACATTGAAATAAATGCATTTTATGAAAAGATTAAACATAGATTTCACATCTATGATCTTCCTTGTTAATATATAAACAGTACATGTAAAACGTTTTTCTGAGGTTGGAAAGTACTTTTCTACAACCAACTAAAATGTAGACTGGAAATTCATATCCTGAGTTCAATTTTGAAAAGAATAATGGTAAAATGAAATGACAAACATCAAAATAAATGCTTTTTTGAGAAATGTTTAAAGATGGTTTCACATCTATTTAACAGCACATGTAAAAAGAGTAGTTTTCTCCAGGAAAGCAAAAGAATAACATAAATGTTAAAATGAAATGACAAACATCAAAATAAATGCTTTTTTGAGAAATGTTTAAAGATGGTTTCACATCTATTTAACAGCACATGTAAAAAAAGTAGTTTTCTCCAAGACAGCAAAAGAATAATATAAATGTTAAAATGAAACTACAAACATAAAAATAAATGCATTTTTGAGAAATGTTTAAACATAGTATCAGATCTATGAATTTTTGTGTTTATATATTAAGACCACTTGTAAAAATTTTAGAGATGTTGGAAAATGTACTTTACACACAGAAAGTAAAATGTAGATAAAGAAATTCGCATTTAAATTTCCATCTCAAAACATATAAATAATTGATAATATGAACATAGATACATTGAAATAAATGCATTTTAGGAAAAGATTAAACATAGTTTTCAAATCTATGAACTTCCTTGTTAATATATAAACAATACATGTAAAACGTTTTTCTGAGGTTGGAAAGTACTTTTATACAAGCAACTAATATGTAGAATGAAAATTCACATTCAGAGTTCAATTTTGAAAAGAATAATATAAATTGTAAAATGAAATGACAAACATCAAAATAAAGGCTTTTTTGATAAATGTTTAAACATAGTTTCACCTCTATGAATTTTTGTGTTTAAATATTAAGACCACTTGTAAAAAGTTTAGAGATGTTGCAAAATGTACTTTTCAAACAGAAAGCAAAATGTAGATAAATAAATTCGCATTTAAATTTCCATCTCAAAACATATAAATAATTGCTAATATGATCCAAGAAACATTGAAATAAATGCATTTTATGAAAAGATTAAACATAGATTTCACATCTATGATCTTCCTTGTTAATATATAAACAGTACATGTAAAACGTTTTTCTGATGTTGGAAAGTACTTTTCTACAACCAACTAAAATGTAGACTGGAAATTCATATCCTGAGTTCAATTTTGAAAAGAATAATGGTAAAATGAAATGACAAACATCAAAATAAATGCTTTTTTGAGAAATGTTTGAAGCTCGTTTCACATCTATGAAACAGCACATGTAAAAAGAGTAGTTTTCTCCAGGAAAGCAAAAGAATAACATAAATGTTAAAATGAAATGACAAACATCAAAATAAATGCTTTTTTGAGAAATGTTTAAAGATGGTTTCACATCTATTTAACAGCACATGTAAAAAAAGTAGTTTTCTCCAAGACAGCAAAAGAATAATATAAATGTTAAAATGAAACTACAAACATAAAAATAAATGCATTTTTGAGAAATGTTTAAACATAGTATCAGATCTATGAATTTTTGTGTTTATATATTATGACCACTTGTAAAAAGTTTAAAGAAGCTGGAAAATATACTTTACACACACAATGTAGATAAATAAATTTGCATTTAAATTTCCATCTCAAAACATATAAATAAATGCATTTTTGAGAAATGTTTAAACATAGTTTCACATCTATGAATTTTCGTGTTTAAATAATAAGACCTCTTGTAAAAAGTTTAAAGAAGTTGGAAAATGTACTTTACACACAGAAAGCAAAATGTAGATAAATAAATTCGCATTTAAATTTCCATCTCAAAACATATAAATAATTGCTAATATGATCCAAGAAACATTGAAATAAATGCATTTTATGAAAAGATTAAACATAGATTTCACATCTATGATCTTCCTTGTTAATATATAAACAGTACATGTAAAACGTTTTTCTGAGGTTGGAAAGTACTTTTCTTCAACCAACTAAAATGTAGACTGGAAATTCAAATCCTGAGTTCAATTTTGAAAAGAATAATATAAATGGTAAAATGAAATGACAAACATCAAAATAAATGCTTTTTTGAGAAATGTTTAAAGATGGTTTCACATCTATTTAACAGCACATATAAAAAAGTAGTTTTCTCCAAGACAGCAAAAGAATAATATAAATGTTAAAATGAAACTACAAACATAAAAATAAATGCTTTTTGAGAAATGTTTAAACATAGTTTCACATCTATGAATTTTTGTGTTTAAATATTAAGACCACGTAAAAATTTTAGAGATGTTGGAAAATGTACTTTACACGCAGAATGTAAAATGTAGATAAAGAAATTCGCATTTAAACTTCCATCTAAAAACATATAAATAAATGCTAATATGAACATAGAAACATTGAAATAAATGCATTTTAGGAAAAGATTAAACATAGTTTTCTCATCTATGAACTTCCTTGTTAATGCATAAACAGTACATGGAAAACGTTTTTCTGAGGTTGGAAAGTACTTTTATACAAGCAACTAAAATGTAGACTGAAAATTCACATCCAGAGTTCAATTTTGAAAAGAATAATATAAATGGTAAAATGAAATGACAAACATAAATGCTTTTTTGAGAAATGTTTAAAGCTGGTTTCACATCTATGAAACTGCACATGTAAAAAAAAGTAGTTTTCTCCAAGACAGCAAAAGAATAATATAAATGTTAAAATGAAACTACAAACATAAAAATAAATACATTTTTGAGAAATGTTTAAACATAGTTTCACATCTATGAATTTTCGTGTTTAAATATTAAGACCACTTGTAAAAAGTTTAAAGAAGTTGGAAAATGTACTTTACACACAGAAAGCAAAACGTAGATAAATAAATTCGCATTTAAATTTCCATCTCAAAACATATAAATAATTGCTAATATGATCCAAGAAACATTGAAATAAATGCAGTTTAGGAAAAGATTAAACATAGTTTTCTCATCTATGAACTTCCTTGTTAATATATAAACAGTACATGAAAAACGTTTTTCTGAGATTGGAAAGTACTTTTCAACAAGCAACTAATATGTAGAATGAAAATTCACATTCAGATTTCAATTTTGAAAAGAATAATATAAATTGTAAAATGAAATGACAAACATCAAAATAAATGCTTTTTTGATAAATGTTTAAACATAGTTTCACATCTATGAATTTTTGTGTTTAAATATTAAGACCACTTGTAAAAAGTTTAGAGATGTTGGAAAATGTACTTTACACACAGAAAGCAAAATGTAGATAAATAAATTCGCATTTAAATTTCCATCTCAAAACATATAAATAATTGATAATATGAACATAGATACATTGAAATAAATGCATTTTAGGAAAAGATTAAACATAGTTTTCAAATCTATGAACTTCCTTGTTAATATATAAACAATACATGTAAAACGTTTTTCTGAGGTTGGAAAGTACTTTTATACAAGCAACTAATATGTAGAATGAAAATTCACATTCAGAGTTCAATTTTGAAAAGAATAATATAAATTGTAAAATGAAATGACAAACATCAAAATAAAGGCTTTTTTGATAAATGTTTAAACATAGTTTCACCTCTATGAATTTTTGTATTTAAATATTAAGACCACTTGTAAAAAGTTTAGAGATGTTGGAAAATGTACTTTACACACAGAAAGCAAAATGTAGATAAATAAATTCGCATTTAAATTTCCATCTCAAAACATATAAATAATTGCTAATATGATCCAAGAAACATTGAAATAAATGCATTTTATGAAAAGATTAAACATAGATTTCACATCTATGATCTTCCTTGTTAATATATAAACAGTACATGTAAAACGTTTTTCTGATGTTGGAAAGTACTTTTCTACAACCAACTAAAATGTAGACTGGAAATTCATATCCTGAGTTCAATTTTGAAAAGAATAATGGTAAAATGAAATGACAAACATCAAAATAAATGCTTTTTTGAGAAATGTTTGAAGCTCGTTTCACATCTATGAAACAGCACATGTAAAAAGAGTAGTTTTCTCCAGGAAAGCAAAAGAATAACATAAATGTTAAAATGAAATGACAAACATCAAAATAAATGCTTTTTTGAGAAATGTTTAAAGATGGTTTCACATCTATTTAACAGCACATGTAAAAAAAGTAGTTTTCTCCAAGACAGCAAAAGAATAATATAAATGTTAAAATGAAACTACAAACATAAAAATAAATGCATTTTTGAGAAATGTTTAAACATAGTATCAGATCTATGAATTTTTGTGTTTATATATTATGACCACTTGTAAAAAGTTTAAAGAAGCTGGAAAATATACTTTACACACACAATGTAGATAAATAAATTTGCATTTAAATTTCCATGTCAAAACATATAAATAAATGCATTTTTGAGAAATGTTTAAACATAGTTTCACATCTATGAATTTTCGTGTTTAAATATTAAGACCACTTGTAAAAAGTTTAAAGAAGTTGGAAAATGTACTTTACACACAGAAAGCAAAATGTAGATAAATAAATTCGCATTTAAATTTCCATCTCAAAACATATAAATAATTGCTAATATGATCCAAGAAACATTGAAATAAATGCATTTTATGAAAAGATTAAACATAGATTTCACATCTATGATCTTCCTTGTTAATATATAAACAGTACATGTAAAACGTTTTTCTGAGGTTGGAAAGTACTTTTATACAAGCAACTAATATGTAGAATGAAAATTCACATTCAGAGTTCAATTTTGAAAAGAATAATATAAATTGTAAAATGAAATGACAAACATCAAAATAAAGGCTTTTTTGATAAATGTTTAAACATAGTTTCACCTCTATGAATTTTTGTATTTAAATATTAAGACCACTTGTAAAAAGTTTAGAGATGTTGGAAAATGTACTTTACACACAGAAAGCAAAATGTAGATAAATAAATTCGCATTTAAATTTCCATCTCAAAACATATAAATAATTGCTAATATGATCCAAGAAACATTGAAATAAATGCATTTTATGAAAAGATTAAACATAGATTTCACATCTATGATCTTCCTTGTTAATATATAAACAGTACATGTAAAACGTTTTTCTGATGTTGGAAAGTACTTTTCTACAACCAACTAAAATGTAGACTGGAAATTCATATCCTGAGTTCAATTTTGAAAAGAATAATGGTAAAATGAAATGACAAACATCAAAATAAATGCTTTTTTGAGAAATGTTTGAAGCTCGTTTCACATCTATGAAACAGCACATGTAAAAAGAGTAGTTTTCTCCAGGAAAGCAAAAGAATAACATAAATGTTAAAATGAAATGACAAACATCAAAATAAATGCTTTTTTGAGAAATGTTTAAAGATGGTTTCACATCTATTTAACAGCACATGTAAAAAAAGTAGTTTTCTCCAAGACAGCAAAAGAATAATATAAATGTTAAAATGAAACTACAAACATAAAAATAAATGCATTTTTGAGAAATGTTTAAACATAGTATCAGATCTATGAATTTTTGTGTTTATATATTATGACCACTTGTAAAAAGTTTAAAGAAGCTGGAAAATATACTTTACACACACAATGTAGATAAATAAATTTGCATTTAAATTTCCATGTCAAAACATATAAATAAATGCATTTTTGAGAAATGTTTAAACATAGTTTCACATCTATGAATTTTCGTGTTTAAATATTAAGACCACTTGTAAAAAGTTTAAAGAAGTTGGAAAATGTACTTTACACACAGAAAGCAAAATGTAGATAAATAAATTCGCATTTAAATTTCCATCTCAAAACATATAAATAATTGCTAATATGATCCAAGAAACATTGAAATAAATGCATTTTATGAAAAGATTAAACATAGATTTCACATCTATGATCTTCCTTGTTAATATATAAACAGTACATGTAAAACGTTTTTCTGAGGTTGGAAAGTACTTTTCTACAACCAACTTAAATGTAGACTGGAAATTCATATCCTGAGTTCAATTTTGAAAAGAATAATATAAATGGTAAAATGAAATGACAAACATAAATGCTTTTTTGAGAAATGTTTAAAGCTGGTTTCACATCTATGAAACTGCACATGTAAAAAAAAGTAGTTTTCTCCAAGACAGCAAAAGAATAATATAAATGTTAAAATGAAACTACAAACATAAAAATAAATGCATTTTTGAGAAATGTTTAAACATAGTTTCACATCTATGAATTTTCGTGTTTAAATATTAAGACCACTTGTAAAAAGTTTAAAGAAGTTGGAAAATGTACTTTACACACAGAAAGCAAAATGTAGATAAATAAATTCGCATTTAAATTTCCATCTCAAAACATATAAATAATTGCTAATATGATCCAAGAAACATTGAAATAAATGCATTTTAGGAAAAGATTAAACATAGTTTTCTCATCTATGAACTTCCTTGTTAATATATAAACAGTACATGAAAAACGTTTTTCTGAGATTGGAAAGTACTTTTCAACAAGCAACTAATATGTAGAATGAAAATTCACATTCAGATTTCAATTTTGAAAAGAATAATATAAATTGTAAAATGAAATGACAAACATCAAAATAAATGCTTTTTTGATAAATGTTTAAACATAGTTTCACATCTATGAATTTTTGTGTTTAAATATTAAGACCACTTGTAAAATGTTTAGAGATGTTGGAAAATGTACTTTACACACAGAAAGCAAAATGTAGATAAATAAATTCGCATTTAAATTTCCATCTCAAAACATATAAATAATTGCTAATATGATCCAAGAAACATTGAAATAAATGCATTTTATGAAAAGATTAAACATAGATTTCACATCTATGATCTTCCTTGTTAATATATAAACAGTACATGTAAAACGTTTTTCTGAGGTTGGAAAGTACTTTTCTACAACCAACTAAAATGTAGACTGGAAATTCATATCCTGAGTTCAATTTTGAAAAGAATAATGGTAAAATGAAATGACAAACATCAAAATAAATGCTTTTTTGAGAAATGTTTAAAGATGGTTTCACATCTATTTAACAGCACATGTAAAAAGAGTAGTTTTCTCCAGGAAAGCAAAAGAATAACATAAATGTTAAAATGAAATGACAAACATCAAAATAAATGCTTTTTTGAGAAATGTTTAAAGATGGTTTCACATCTATTTAACAGCACATGTAAAAAAAGTAGTTTTCTCCAAGACAGCAAAAGAATAACATAAATGTTAAAATGAAACTACAAACATAAAAATAAATGCATTTTTGAGAAATGTTTAAACATAGTATCAGATCTATGAATTTTTGTGTTTATATATTAAGACCACTTGTAAAAATTTTAGAGATGTTGGAAAATGTACTTTACACGCAGAAAGTAAAATGTAGATAAAGAAATTCGCATTTAAATTTCCATCTCAAAACATATAAATAATTGATAATATGAACATAGATACATTGAAATAAATGCATTTTAGGAAAAGATTAAACATAGTTTTCACATCTATGAACTTCCTTGTTAATGCATAAACAGTACATGTAAAACGTTTTTCTGAGGTTGGAAAGTACTTTTCTACAACCAACTAAAATGTAGACTGGAAATTCATATCCAGAGTTCAATTTTGAAAAGAATAATGGTAAAATGAAATGACAAACATCAAAATAAATGCTTTTTTGAGAAATGTTTAAAGATGGTTTCACATCTATTTAACAGCACATGTAAAAAGAGTAGTTTTCTCCAGGAAAGCAAAAGAATAACATAAATGTTAAAATGAAATGACAAACATCAAAATAAATGCTTTTTTGAGAAATGTTTAAAGATGGTTTCACATCTATTTAACAGCACATGTAAAAAAAGTAGTTTTCTCCAAGACAGCAAAAGAATAATATAAATGTTAAAATGAAACTACAAACATAAAAATAAATGCATTTTTGAGAAATGTTTAAACATAGTATCAGATCTATGAATTTTTGTGTTTATATATTAAGACCACTTGTAAAAATTTTAGAGATGTTGGAAAATGTACTTTACACACAGAAAGTAAAATGTAGATAAAGAAATTCGCATTTAAATTTCCATCTCAAAACATATAAATAATTGATAATATGAACATAGATACATTGAAATAAATGCATTTTAGGAAAAGATTAAACATAGTTTTCAAATCTATGAACTTCCTTGTTAATATATAAACAATACATGTAAAACGTTTTTCTGAGGTTGGAAAGTACTTTTATACAAGCAACTAATATGTAGAATGAAAATTCACATTCAGAGTTCAATTTTGAAAAGAATAATATAAATTGTAAAATGAAATGACAAACATCAAAATAAAGGCTTTTTTGATAAATGTTTAAACATAGTTTCACCTCTATGAATTTTTGTGTTTAAATATTAAGATCACTTGTAAAAAGTTTAGAGATGTTGCAAAATGTACTTTTCAAACAGAAAGCAAAATGTAGATAAATAAATTCGCATTTAAATTTCCATCTCAAAACATATAAATAATTGCTAATATGATCCAAGAAACATTGAAATAAATGCATTTTATGAAAAGATTAAACATAGATTTCACATCTATGATCTTCCTTGTTAATATATAAACAGTACATGTAAAACGTTTTTCTGATGTTGGAAAGTACTTTTCTACAACCAACTAAAATGTTGACTGGAAATTCATATCCTGAGTTCAATTTTGAAAAGAATAATGGTAAAATGAAATGACAAACATCAAAATAAATGCTTTTTTGAGAAATGTTTGAAGCTCGTTTCACATCTATGAAACAGCACATGTAAAAAGAGTAGTTTTCTCCAGGAAAGCAAAAGAATAACATAAATGTTAAAATGAAATGACAAACATCAAAATAAATGCTTTTTTGAGAAATGTTTAAAGATGGTTTCACATCTATTTAACAGCACATGTAAAAAAAGTAGTTTTCTCCAAGACAGCAAAAGAATAATATAAATGTTAAAATGAAACTACAAACATAAAAATAAATGCATTTTTGAGAAATGTTTAAACATAGTATAAGATCTATGATTTTTTGTGTTTATATATTATGACCACTTGTAAAAAGTTTAAAGAAGCTGGAAAATATACTTTACACACACAATGTAGATAAATAAATTTGCATTTAAATTTCCATCTCAAAACATATAAATAAATGCATTTTTGAGAAATGTTTAAACATAGTTTCACATCTATGAATTTTCGTGTTTAAATAATAAGACCTCTTGTAAAAAGTTTAAAGAAGTTGGAAAATGTACTTTACACACAGAAAGCAAAATGTAGATAAATAAATTCGCATTTAAATTTCCATCTCAAAACATATAAATAATTGCTAATATGATCCAAGAAACATTGAAATAAATGCATTTTATGAAAAGATTAAACATAGATTTCACATCTATGATCTTCCTTGTTAATATATAAACAGTACATGTAAAACGTTTTTCTGAGGTTGGAAAGTACTTTTCTTCAACCAACTAAAATGTAGACTGGAAATTCAAATCCTGAGTTCAATTTTGAAAAGAATAATATAAATGGTAAAATGAAATGACAAACATCAAAATAAATGCTTTTTTGAGAAATGTTTAAAGATGGTTTCACATCTATTTAACAGCACATATAAAAAAGTAGTTTTCTCCAAGACAGCAAAAGAATAATATAAATGTTAAAATGAAACTACAAACATAAAAATAAATGCTTTTTGAGAAATGTTTAAACATAGTTTCACATCTATGAATTTTTGTGTTTAAATATTAAGACCACGTAAAAATTTTAGAGATGTTGGAAAATGTACTTTACACGCAGAAAGTAAAATGTAGATAAAGAAATTCGCATTTAAACTTCCATCTAAAAACATATAAATAAATGCTAATATGAACATAGAAACATTGAAATAAATGCATTTTAGGAAAAGATTAAACATAGTTTTCTCATCTATGAACTTCCTTGTTAATGCATAAACAGTACATGGAAAACGTTTTTCTGAGGTTGGAAAGTACTTTTATACAAGCAACTAAAATGTAGACTGAAAATTCACATCCAGAGTTCAATTTTGAAAAGAATAATATAAATGGTAAAATGAAATGACAAACATAAATGCTTTTTTGAGAAATGTTTAAAGCTGGTTTCACATCTATGAAACTGCACATGTAAAAAAAAGTAGTTTTCTCCAAGACAGCAAAAGAATAATATAAATGTTAAAATGAAACTACAAACATAAAAATAAATACATTTTTGAGAAATGTTTAAACATAGTTTCACATCTATGAATTTTCGTGTTTAAATATTAAGACCACTTGTAAAAAGTTTAAAGAAGTTGGAAAATGTACTTTACACACAGAAAGCAAAACGTAGATAAATAAATTCGCATTTAAATTTCCATCTCAAAACATATAAATAATTGCTAATATGATCCAAGAAACATTGAAATAAATGCAGTTTAGGAAAAGATTAAACATAGTTTTCTCATCTATGAACTTCCTTGTTAATATATAAACAGTACATGAAAAACGTTTTTCTGAGATTGGAAAGTACTTTTCAACAAGCAACTAATATGTAGAATGAAAATTCACATTCAGATTTCAATTTTGAAAAGAATAATATAAATTGTAAAATGAAATGACAAACATCAAAATAAATGCTTTTTTGATAAATGTTTAAACATAGTTTCACATCTATGAATTTTTGTGTTTAAATATTAAGACCACTTGTAAAAAGTTTAGAGATGTTGGAAAATGTACTTTACACACAGAAAGCAAAATGTAGATAAATAAATTCGCATTTAAATTTCCATCTCAAAACATATAAATAATTGCTAATATGATCCAAGAAACATTGAAATAAATGCATTTTATGAAAAGATTAAACATAGATTTCACATCTATGATCTTCCTTGTTAATATATAAACAGTACATGTAAAACGTTTTTCTGAGGTTGGAAAGTACTTTTCTACAACCAACTAAAATGTAGACTGAAAATTCATATCCTGTGTTCAATTTTGAAAAGAATAATGGTAAAATGAAATGACAAACATCAAAATAAATGCTTTTTTGAGAAATGTTTAAAGATGGTTTCACATCTATTTAACAGCACATGTAAAAAGAGTAGTTTTCTCCAGGAAAGCAAAAGAATAACATAAATGTTAAAATGAAATGACAAACATCAAAATAAATGCTTTTTTGAGAAATGTTTAAAGATGGTTTCACATCTATTTAACAGCACATGTAAAAAAAGTAGTTTTCTCCAAGACAGCAAAAGAATAATATAAATGTTAAAATGAAACTACAAACATAAAAATAAATGCATTTTTGAGAAATGTTTAAACATAGTATCAGATCTATGAATTTTTGTGTTTATATATTAAGACCACTTGTAAAAATTTTAGAGATGTTGGAAAATGTACTTTACACGCAGAAAGTAAAATGTAGATAAAGAAATTCGCATTTAAATTTCCATCTCAAAACATATAAATAATTGATAATATGAACATAGATACATTGAAATAAATGCATTTTAGGAAAAGATTAAACATAGTTTTCAAATCTATGAACTTCCTTGTTAATATATAAACAATACATGTAAAACGTTTTTCTGAGGTTGGAAAGTACTTTTATACAAGCAACTAATATGTAGAATGAAAATTCACATTCAGAGTTCAATTTTGAAAAGAATAATATAAATTGTAAAATGAAATGACAAACATCAAAATAAAGGCTTTTTTGATAAATGTTTAAACATAGTTTCACCTCTATGAATTTTTGTGTTTAAATATTAAGACCACTTGTAAAAAGTTTAGAGATGTTGCAAAATGTACTTTACACACAGAAAGCAAAATGTAGATAAATAAATTCGCATTTAAATTTCCATCTCAAAACATATAAATAATTGCTAATATGATCCAAGAAACATTGAAATAAATGCATTTTATGAAAAGATTAAACATAGATTTCACATCTATGATCTTCCTTGTTAATATATAAACAGTACATGTAAAACGTTTTTCTGATGTTGGAAAGTACTTTTCTACAACCAACTAAAATGTAGACTGGAAATTCATATCCTGAGTTCAATTTTGAAAAGAATAATGGTAAAATGAAATGACAAACATCAAAATAAATGCTTTTTTGAGAAATGTTTGAAGCTCGTTTCACATCTATGAAACAGCACATGTAAAAAGAGTAGTTTTCTCCAGGAAAGCAAAAGAATAACATAAATGTTAAAATGAAATGACAAACATCAAAATAAATGCTTTTTTGAGAAATGTTTAAAGATGGTTTCACATCTATTTAACAGCACATGTAAAAAAAGTAGTTTTCTCCAAGACAGCAAAAGAATAATATAAATGTGAAAATGAAACTACAAACATAAAAATAAATGCATTTTTGAGAAATGTTTAAACATAGTATCAGATCAAGGATTTTTTGTATTTATATATTATGACCACTTGTAAAAAGTTTAAAGAAGCTGGAAAATATACTTTACACACACAATGTAGATAAATAAATTTGCATTTAAATTTCCATCTCAAAACATATAAATAAATGCATTTTTGAGAAATGTTTAAACATAGTTTCACATCTATGAATTTTCGTGTTTAAATATTAAGACCACTTGTAAAAAGTTTAAAGAAGTTGGAAAATGTACTTTACACACAGAAAGCAAAATGTAGATAAATAAATTCGCATTTAAATTTCCATCTCAAAACATATAAATAATTGCTAATATGATCCAAGAAACATTGAAATAAATGCATTTTATGAAAAGATTAAACATAGATTTCACATCTATGATCTTCCTTGTTAATATATAAACAGTACATGTAAAACGTTTTTCTGAGGTTGGAAAGTACTTTTCTACAACCAACTAAAATGTAGACTGGAAATTCAAATCCTGAGTTCAATTTTGAAAAGAATAATATAAATGGTAAAATGAAATGACAAACATCAAAATAAATGCTTTTTTGAGAAATGTTTAAAGATGGTTTCACATCTATTTAACAGCACATATAAAAAAGTAGTTTTCTCCAAGACAGCAAAAGAATAATATAAATGTTAAAATGAAACTACAAACATAAAAATAAATGCTTTTTGAGAAATGTTTAAACATAGTTTCACATCTATGAATTTTTGTGTTTAAATATTAAGACGACGTAAAAATTTTAGAGATGTTGGAAAATGTACTTTACACGCAGAAAGTAAAATGTAGATAAAGAAATTCGCATTTAAATTTCCATCTAAAAACATATAAATAAATGCTAATATGAACATAGAAACATTGAAATAAATGCATTTTAGGAAAAGATTAAACATAGTTTTCTCATCTATGAACTTCCTTGTTAATGCATAAACAGTACATGGAAAACGTTTTTCTGAGGTTGGAAAGTACTTTTATACAAGCAACTAAAATGTAGACTGAAAATTCACATCCAGAGTTCAATTTTGAAAAGAATAATATAAATGGTAAAATGAAATGACAAACATAAATGCTTTTTTGAGAAATGTTTAAAGCTGGTTTCACATCTATGAAACTGCACATGTAAAAAAAAGTAGTTTTCTCCAAGACAGCAAAAGAATAATATAAATGTTAAAATGAAACTACAAACATAAAAATAAATACATTTTTGAGAAATGTTTAAACATAGTTTCACATCTATGAATTTTCGTGTTTAAATATTAAGACCACTTGTAAAAAGTTTAAAGAAGTTGGAAAATGTACTTTACACACAGAAAGCAAAACGTAGATAAATAAATTCGCATTTAAATTTCCATCTCAAAACATATAAATAATTGCTAATATGATCCAAGAAACATTGAAATAAATGCAGTTTAGGAAAAGATTAAACATAGTTTTCTCATCTATGAACTTCCTTGTTAATATATAAACAGTACATGAAAAACGTTTTTCTGAGATTGGAAAGTACTTTTCAACAAGTAACTAATATGTAGAATGAAAATTCACATTCAGATTTCAATTTTGAAAAGAATAACATAAATTGTAAAATGAAATGACAAACATCAAAATAAATGCTTTTTTGATAAATGTTTAAACATAGTTTCACATCTATGAATTTTTGTGTTTAAATATTAAGACCACTTGTAAAAAGTTTAGAGATGTTGGAAAATGTACTTTACACACAGAAAGCAAAATGTAGATAAATAAATTCGCATTTAAATTTCCATCTCAAAACATATAAATAATTGCTAATATGATCCAAGAAACATTGAAATAAATGCATTTTATGAAAAGATTAAACATAGATTTCACATCTATGATCTTCCTTGTTAATATATAAACAGTACATGTAAATCGTTTTTCTGAGGTTGGAAAGTACTTTTCCACAAGCAACTAAAATGTAGACTGGAAATTCATATCCTGAGTTCAATTTTGAAAAGAATAATATAAATGATAAAATGAAATGAGAAACATCAAAATAAATGCTTTTTTGAGAAATGTTTAAAGATGGTTTCACATCTATTTAACAGCACATGTAAAAAAAGTAGTTTTCTCCAAGACAGCAAAAGAATAATATAAATGTTAAAATGAAACTACAAACATAAAAATAAATGCATTTTTGAGAAATGTTTAAACATAGTATCAGATCTATGAATTTTTGTGTTTATATATTAAGACCACTTGTAAAAATTTTAGAGATGTTGGAAAATGTACTTTACACGCAGAAAGTAAAATGTAGATAAAGAAATTCGCATTTAAATTTCCATCTCAAAACATATAAATAATTGATAATATGAACATAGATACATTGAAATAAATGCATTTTAGGAAAAGATTAAACATAGTTTTCACATCTATGAACTTCCTTGTTAATGCATAAACAGTACATGGAAAACGTTTTTCTGAGGTTGCAAAGTACTTTTATACAAGCAACTAAAATGTAGACTGAAAATTCACATCCAGAGTTCAATTTTGAAAAGAATAATATAAATGGTAAAATGAAATGACAAACATAATTGCTTTTTTGAGAAATGTTTAAAGCTGGTTTCACATCTATGAAACTGCACATGTAAAAAAAAGTAGTTTTCCCCAAGACAGCAAAAGAATAATATAAATATTAAAATGAAACTACAAACATAAAAATAAATGCATTTTTGAGAAATGTTTAAACATAGTTTCACATCTATGAATTTTCGTGTTTAAATATTAAGACCACTTGTAAAAAGTTTAAAGAAGTTGGAAAATGTACTTTACACACAGAAAGCAAAATGTAGATAAATAAATTCACATTTAAATTTCCATCTCAAAACATATAAATAATTGCTAATATGATCCAAGAAACATTGAAATAAATGCATTTTAGGAAAAGATTAAACATAGTTTTCACATCTATGGACTTCCTTGTTAATGCATAAACAGTAAATGTAAAACGTTTTTCTTAGGTTGGAAAGTACTTTTCTACAACCAACTAAAATGTAGACTGAAAATTCACATCCAGAGTTCAATTTTGAAAAGAATAATATAAATGGTAAAATGAAATGACAAACATCAAAATAAATGCTTTTTTGAGAAATGTTTAAAGCTGGTTTCACATCTATTTAACAGCACATGTTAAAAAAGTAGTTTTCTCCAAGACAGCAAAAGAATAATATAAATGTTAAAACGAAACTACAAACATAAAAATAAATGCATTTTTGAGAAATGTTTAAACATAGTATCAGATCTATGAATTTTTGTGTTTATATATTAAGACCACTTGTAAAAAGTTTAAAGAAGTTGGAAAATGTACTTTACACACAGAAAGCAAAATGTAGATAAAGAAATACGCATTTAAATTTCCATCTCAAAACATATAAATAAATGCTAATATTAAGCTAGAAACATTGAATTAAATGCATTTTAGGAAAAAATTAAACAGTTTTCTCATCTATGAACTTCCTTGTTAATGCATAAACAGTACATGAAAAACGTTTTTCTGAGGTTGGAAAGTACTTTTATACAAGCAACTAAAATGTAGACTGAAAATTCACATCCAGAGTTCAATTTTGAAAAGAATAATATAAATGGTAAAATGAAATGACAAACATCAAAATAAATGCTTTTTTGAGAAATGTTTAAAGATGGTTTCACATCTATTTAACAGCACATGTAAAAAAAGTAGTTTTCTCCAAGACAGCAAAAGAATAATATAAATGTTAAAATGAAACTACAAACATAAAAATAAATGCATTTTTGAGAAATGTTTAAACATAGTATCAGATCTATGAATTTTTGTGTTTATATATTAAGACCACTTGTAAAAATTTTAGAGATGTTGGAAAATGTACTTTACACGCAGAAAGTAAAATGTAGATAAAGAAATTCGCATTTAAATTTCCATCTCAAAACATATAAATAATTGATAATATGAACATAGATACATTGAAATAAATGCATTTTAGGAAAAGATTAAACATAGTTTTCAAATCTATGAACTTCCTTGTTAATATATAAACAATACATGTAAAACGTTTTTCTGAGGTTGGAAAGTACTTTTATACAAGCAACTAATATGTAGAATGAAAATTCACATTCAGAGTTCAATTTTGAAAAGAATAATATAAATTGTAAAATGAAATGACAAACATCAAAATAAAGGCTTTTTTGATAAATGTTTAAACATAGTTTTACCTCCATGAATTTTTGTGTTTAAATATTAAGACCACTTGTAAAAAGTTTAGAGATGTTGGAAAATGTACTTTACACACAGAAAGCAAAATGTAGATAAATAAATTCGCATTTAAATTTCCATCTCAAAACATATAAATAATTGCTAATATGATCCAAGAAACATTGAAATAAATGCATTTTATGAAAAGATTAAACATAGATTTCACATCTATGATCTTCCTTGTTAATATATAAACAGTACATGTAAAACGTTTTTCTGATGTTGGAAAGTACTTTTCTACAACCAACTAAAATGTAGACTGGAAATTCATATCCTGAGTTCAATTTTGAAAAGAATAATGGTAAAATGAAATGACAAACATCAAAATAAATGCTTTTTTGAGAAATGTTTGAAGCTCGTTTCACATCTATGAAACAGCACATGTAAAAAGAGTAGTTTTCTCCAGGAAAGCAAAAGAATAACATAAATGTTAAAATGAAATGACAAACATCAAAATAAATGCTTTTTTGAGAAATGTTTAAAGATGGTTTCACATCTATTTAACAGCACATGTAAAAAAAGTAGTTTTCTCCAAGACAGCAAAAGAATAATATAAATGTTAAAATGAAACTACAAACATAAAAATAAATGCATTTTTGAGAAATGTTTAAACATAGTATCAGATCTATGAATTTTTGTGTTTATATATTATGACCACTTGTAAAAAGTTTAAAGAAGCTGGAAAATATACTTTACACACACAATGTAGATAAATAAATTTGCATTTAAATTTCCATCTCAAAACATATAAATAAATGCATTTTTGAGAAATGTTTAAACATAGTTTCACATCTATGAATTTTCGTGTTTAAATATTAAGACCACTTGTAAAAAGTTTAAAGAAGTTGGAAAATGTACTTTACACACAGAAAGCAAAATGTAGATAAATAAATTCGCATTTAAATTTCCATCTCAAAACATATAAATAATTGCTAATATGATCCAAGAAACATTGAAATAAATGCATTTTATGAAAAGATTAAACATAGATTTCACATCTATGATCTTCCTTGTTAATATATAAACAGTACATGTAAAACGTTTTTCTGAGGTTGGAAAGTACTTTTCTACAACCAACTAAAATGTAGACTGGAAATTCATATCCTGAGTTCAATTTTGAAAAGAATAATATAAATGGTAAAATGAAATGACAAACATAAATGCTTTTTTGAGAAATGTTTAAAGCTGGTTTCACATCTATGAAACTGCACATGTAAAAAAAAGTAGTTTTCTCCAAGACAGCAAAAGAATAATATAAATGTTAAAATGAAACTACAAACATAAAAATAAATGCATTTTTGATAAATGTTTAAACATAGTTTCACATCTATGAATTTTCGTGTTTAAATATTAAGACCACTTGTAAAAAGTTTAAAGATGTTGGAAAATGTACTTTACACACAGAAAGCAAAATGTAGATAAATAAATTCGCATTTAAATTTCCATCTCAAAACATATAAATAATTGCTAATATGATCCAAGAAACATTGAAATAAATGCATTTTATGAAAAGATTAAACATAGATTTCACATCTATGATCTTCCTTGTTAATATATAAACAGTACATGTAAAACGTTTTTCTGAGGTTGGAAAGTACTTTTCTACAACCAACTAAAATGTAGACTGGAAATTCATATCCTGAGTTCAATTTTGAAAAGAATAATATAAATGGTAAAATGAAATGACAAACATAAATGCTTTTTTGAGAAATGTTTAAAGCTGGTTTCACATCTATGAAACTGCACATGTAAAAAAAAGTAGTTTTCTCCAAGACAGCAAAAGAATAATATAAATGTTAAAATGAAACTACAAACATAAAAATAAATGCATTTTTGAGAAATGTTTAAACATAGTTTCACATCTATGAATTTTCGTGTTTAAATATTAAGACCACTTGTAAAAAGTTTAAAGAAGTTGGAAAATGTACTTTACACACAGAAAGCAAAATGTAGATAAATAAATTCGCATTTAAATTTCCATCTCAAAACATATAAATAATTGCTAATATGATCCAAGAAACATTGAAATAAATGCATTTTAGGAAAAGATTAAACATAGTTTTCTCATCTATGAACTTCCTTGTTAATATATAAACAGTACATGAAAAACGTTTTTCTGAGATTGGAAAGTACTTTTCAACAAGCAACTAATATGTAGAATGAAAATTCACATTCAGATTTCAATTTTGAAAAGAATAATATAAATTGTAAAATGAAATGACAAACATCAAAATAAATGCTTTTTTGATAAATGTTTAAACATAGTTTCACATCTATGAATTTTTGTGTTTAAATATTAAGACCACTTGTAAAAAGTTTAGAGATGTTGGAAAATGTACTTTACACACAGAAAGCAAAATGTAGATAAATAAATTCGCATTTAAATTTCCATCTCAAAACATATAAATAATTGCTAATATGATCCAAGAAACATTGAAATAAATGCATTTTATGAAAAGATTAAACATAGATTTCACATCTATGATCTTCCTTGTTAATATATAAACAGTACATGTAAAACGTTTTTCTGAGGTTGGAAAGTACTTTTCTACAACCAACTAAAATGTAGACTGGAAATTCATATCCTGAGTTCAATTTTGAAAAGAATAATGGTAAAATGAAATGACAAACATCAAAATAAATGCTTTTTTGAGAAATGTTTAAAGATGGTTTCACATCTATTTAACAGCACATGTAAAAAGAGTAGTTTTCTCCAGGAAAGCAAAAGAATAACATAAATGTTAAAATGAAATGACAAACATCAAAATAAATGCTTTTTTGAGAAATGTTTAAAGATGGTTTCACATCTATTTAACAGCACATGTAAAAAAAGTAGTTTTCTCCAAGACAGCAAAAGAATAATATAAATGTTAAAATGAAACTACAAACATAAAAATAAATGCATTTTTGAGAAATGTTTAAACATAGTATCAGATCTATGAATTTTTGTGTTTATATATTAAGACCACTTGTAAAAATTTTAGAGATGTTGGAAAATGTACTTTACACGCAGAAAGTAAAATGTAGATAAAGAAATTCGCATTTAAATTTCCATCTCAAAACATATAAATAATTGATAATATGAACA
This sequence comes from Narcine bancroftii, assembly GCF_036971445.1. Lineage (NCBI taxonomy): Eukaryota > Metazoa > Chordata > Chondrichthyes > Torpediniformes > Narcinidae > Narcine > Narcine bancroftii. Next base: position 65,752,190 of record NC_091475.1, on the reverse strand, counting down.
TAGATACATTGAAATAAATGCATTTTAGGAAAAGATTAAACATAGTTTTCACATCTATGAACTTCCTTGTTAATGCATAAACAGTACATGTAAAACGTTTTTCTGAGGTTGGAAAGTACTTTTCTACAACCAACTAAAATGTAGACTGGAAATTCATATCCAGAGTTCAATTTTGAAAAGAATAATATAAATGGTAAAATGAAATGACAAACATAAATGCTTTTTTGAGAAATGTTTAAAGCTGGTTTCACATCTATGAAACTGCACATGTAAAAAAAAGTAGTTTTCTCCAAGACAGCAAAAGAATAATATAAATGTTAAAATGAAACTACAAACATAAAAATAAATGCATTTTTGAGAAATGTTTAAACATAGTTTCACATCTATGAATTTTCGTGTTTAAATATTAAGACCACTTGTAAAAAGTTTAAAGAAGTTGGAAAATGTACTTTACACACAGAAAGCAAAATGTAGATAAATAAATTCGCATTTAAATTTCCATCTCAAAACATATAAATAATTGCTAATATGATCCAAGAAACATTGAAATAAATGCATTTTAGGAAAAGATTAAACATAGTTTTCTCATCTATGAACTTCCTTGTTAATATATAAACAGTACATGAAAAACGTTTTTCTGAGATTGGAAAGTACTTTTCAACAAGCAACTAATATGTAGAATGAAAATTCACATTCAGATTTCAATTTTGAAAAGAATAATATAAATTGTAAAATGAAATGACAAACATCAAAATAAATGCTTTTTTGATAAATGTTTAAACATAGTTTCACATCTATGAATTTTTGTGTTTAAATATTAAGACCACTTGTAAAAAGTTTAGAGATGTTGGAAAATGTACTTTACACACAGAAAGCAAAATGTAGATAAATAAATTCGCATTTAAATTTCCATCTCAAAACATATAAATAATTGCTAATATGATCCAAGAAACATTGAAATAAATGCATTTTATGAAAAGATTAAACATAGATTTCACATCTATGATCTTCCTTGTTAATATATAAACAGTACATGTAAAACGTTTTTCTGAGGTTGGAAAGTACTTTTCTACAACCAACTAAAATGTAGACTGGAAATTCATATCCTGAGTTCAATTTTGAAAAGAATAATGGTAAAATGAAATGACAAACATCAAAATAAATGCTTTTTTGAGAAATGTTTAAAGATGGTTTCACATCTATTTAACAGCACATGTAAAAAGAGTAGTTTTCTCCAGGAAAGCAAAAGAATAACATAAATGTTAAAATGAAATGACAAACATCAAAATAAATGCTTTTTTGAGAAATGTTTAAAGATGGTTTCACATCTATTTAACAGCACATGTAAAAAAAGTAGTTTTCTCCAAGACAGCAAAAGAATAATATAAATGTTAAAATGAAACTACAAACATAAAAATAAATGCATTTTTGAGAAATGTTTAAACATAGTATCAGATCTATGAATTTTTGTGTTTATATATTAAGACCACTTGTAAAAATTTTAGAGATGTTGGAAAATGTACTTTACACACAGAAAGTAAAATGTAGATAAAGAAATTCGCATTTAAATTTCCATCTCAAAACATATAAATAATTGATAATATGAACATAGATACATTGAAATAAATGCATTTTAGGAAAAGATTAAACATAGTTTTCAAATCTATGAACTTCCTTGTTAATATATAAACAATACATGTAAAACGTTTTTCTGAGGTTGGAAAGTACTTTTATACAAGCAACTAATATGTAGAATGAAAATTCACATTCAGAGTTCAATTTTGAAAAGAATAATATAAATTGTAAAATGAAATGACAAACATCAAAATAAAGGCTTTTTTGATAAATGTTTAAACATAGTTTCACCTCTATGAATTTTTGTGTTTAAATATTAAGACCACTTGTAAAAAGTTTAGAGATGTTGCAAAATGTACTTTTCAAACAGAAAGCAAAATGTAGATAAATAAATTCGCATTTAAATTTCCATCTCAAAACATATAAATAATTGCTAATATGATCCAAGAAACATTGAAATAAATGCATTTTATGAAAAGATTAAACATAGATTTCACATCTATGATCTTCCTTGTTAATATATAAACAGTACATGTAAAACGTTTTTCTGATGTTGGAAAGTACTTTTCTACAACCAACTAAAATGTAGACTGGAAATTCATATCCTGAGTTCAATTTTGAAAAGAATAATGGTAAAATGAAATGACAAACATCAAAATAAATGCTTTTTTGAGAAATGTTTGAAGCTCGTTTCACATCTATGAAACAGCACATGTAAAAAGAGTAGTTTTCTCCAGGAAAGCAAAAGAATAACATAAATGTTAAAATGAAATGACAAACATCAAAATAAATGCTTTTTTGAGAAATGTTTAAAGATGGTTTCACATCTATTTAACAGCACATGTAAAAAAAGTAGTTTTCTCCAAGACAGCAAAAGAATAATATAAATGTTAAAATGAAACTACAAACATAAAAATAAATGCATTTTTGAGAAATGTTTAAACATAGTATCAGATCTATGAATTTTTGTGTTTATATATTATGACCACTTGTAAAAAGTTTAAAGAAGCTGGAAAATATACTTTACACACACAATGTAGATAAATAAATTTGCATTTAAATTTCCATCTCAAAACATATAAATAAATGCATTTTTGAGAAATGTTTAAACATAGTTTCACATCTATGAATTTTCGTGTTTAAATAATAAGACCTCTTGTAAAAAGTTTAAAGAAGTTGGAAAATGTACTTTACACACAGAAAGCAAAATGTAGATAAATAAATTCGCATTTAAATTTCCATCTCAAAACATATAAATAATTGCTAATATGATCCAAGAAACATTGAAATAAATGCATTTTATGAAAAGATTAAACATAGATTTCACATCTATGATCTTCCTTGTTAATATATAAACAGTACATGTAAAACGTTTTTCTGAGGTTGGAAAGTACTTTTCTTCAACCAACTAAAATGTAGACTGGAAATTCAAATCCTGAGTTCAATTTTGAAAAGAATAATATAAATGGTAAAATGAAATGACAAACATCAAAATAAATGCTTTTTTGAGAAATGTTTAAAGATGGTTTCACATCTATTTAACAGCACATATAAAAAAGTAGTTTTCTCCAAGACAGCAAAAGAATAATATAAATGTTAAAATGAAACTACAAACATAAAAATAAATGCTTTTTGAGAAATGTTTAAACATAGTTTCACATCTATGAATTTTTGTGTTTAAATATTAAGACCACGTAAAAATTTTAGAGATGTTGGAAAATGTACTTTACACGCAGAATGTAAAATGTAGATAAAGAAATTCGCATTTAAACTTCCATCTAAAAACATATAAATAAATGCTAATATGAACATAGAAACATTGAAATAAATGCATTTTAGGAAAAGATTAAACATAGTTTTCTCATCTATGAACTTCCTTGTTAATGCATAAACAGTACATGGAAAACGTTTTTCTGAGGTTGGAAAGTACTTTTATACAAGCAACTAAAATGTAGACTGAAAATTCACATCCAGAGTTCAATTTTGAAAAGAATAATATAAATGGTAAAATGAAATGACAAACATAAATGCTTTTTTGAGAAATGTTTAAAGCTGGTTTCACATCTATGAAACTGCACATGTAAAAAAAAGTAGTTTTCTCCAAGACAGCAAAAGAATAATATAAATGTTAAAATGAAACTACAAACATAAAAATAAATACATTTTTGAGAAATGTTTAAACATAGTTTCACATCTATGAATTTTCGTGTTTAAATATTAAGACCACTTGTAAAAAGTTTAAAGAAGTTGGAAAATGTACTTTACACACAGAAAGCAAAACGTAGATAAATAAATTCGCATTTAAATTTCCATCTCAAAACATATAAATAATTGCTAATATGATCCAAGAAACATTGAAATAAATGCAGTTTAGGAAAAGATTAAACATAGTTTTCTCATCTATGAACTTCCTTGTTAATATATAAACAGTACATGAAAAACGTTTTTCTGAGATTGGAAAGTACTTTTCAACAAGCAACTAATATGTAGAATGAAAATTCACATTCAGATTTCAATTTTGAAAAGAATAATATAAATTGTAAAATGAAATGACAAACATCAAAATAAATGCTTTTTTGATAAATGTTTAAACATAGTTTCACATCTATGAATTTTTGTGTTTAAATATTAAGACCACTTGTAAAAAGTTTAGAGATGTTGGAAAATGTACTTTACACACAGAAAGCAAAATGTAGATAAATAAATTCGCATTTAAATTTCCATCTCAAAACATATAAATAATTGATAATATGAACATAGATACATTGAAATAAATGCATTTTAGGAAAAGATTAAACATAGTTTTCAAATCTATGAACTTCCTTGTTAATATATAAACAATACATGTAAAACGTTTTTCTGAGGTTGGAAAGTACTTTTATACAAGCAACTAATATGTAGAATGAAAATTCACATTCAGAGTTCAATTTTGAAAAGAATAATATAAATTGTAAAATGAAATGACAAACATCAAAATAAAGGCTTTTTTGATAAATGTTTAAACATAGTTTCACCTCTATGAATTTTTGTATTTAAATATTAAGACCACTTGTAAAAAGTTTAGAGATGTTGGAAAATGTACTTTACACACAGAAAGCAAAATGTAGATAAATAAATTCGCATTTAAATTTCCATCTCAAAACATATAAATAATTGCTAATATGATCCAAGAAACATTGAAATAAATGCATTTTATGAAAAGATTAAACATAGATTTCACATCTATGATCTTCCTTGTTAATATATAAACAGTACATGTAAAACGTTTTTCTGATGTTGGAAAGTACTTTTCTACAACCAACTAAAATGTAGACTGGAAATTCATATCCTGAGTTCAATTTTGAAAAGAATAATGGTAAAATGAAATGACAAACATCAAAATAAATGCTTTTTTGAGAAATGTTTGAAGCTCGTTTCACATCTATGAAACAGCACATGTAAAAAGAGTAGTTTTCTCCAGGAAAGCAAAAGAATAACATAAATGTTAAAATGAAATGACAAACATCAAAATAAATGCTTTTTTGAGAAATGTTTAAAGATGGTTTCACATCTATTTAACAGCACATGTAAAAAAAGTAGTTTTCTCCAAGACAGCAAAAGAATAATATAAATGTTAAAATGAAACTACAAACATAAAAATAAATGCATTTTTGAGAAATGTTTAAACATAGTATCAGATCTATGAATTTTTGTGTTTATATATTATGACCACTTGTAAAAAGTTTAAAGAAGCTGGAAAATATACTTTACACACACAATGTAGATAAATAAATTTGCATTTAAATTTCCATGTCAAAACATATAAATAAATGCATTTTTGAGAAATGTTTAAACATAGTTTCACATCTATGAATTTTCGTGTTTAAATATTAAGACCACTTGTAAAAAGTTTAAAGAAGTTGGAAAATGTACTTTACACACAGAAAGCAAAATGTAGATAAATAAATTCGCATTTAAATTTCCATCTCAAAACATATAAATAATTGCTAATATGATCCAAGAAACATTGAAATAAATGCATTTTATGAAAAGATTAAACATAGATTTCACATCTATGATCTTCCTTGTTAATATATAAACAGTACATGTAAAACGTTTTTCTGAGGTTGGAAAGTACTTTTCTACAACCAACTAAAATGTAGACTGGAAATTCATATCCTGAGTTCAATTTTGAAAAGAATAATATAAATGGTAAAATGAAATGACAAACATAAATGCTTTTTTGAGAAATGTTTAAAGCTGGTTTCACATCTATGAAACTGCACATGTAAAAAAAAGTAGTTTTCTCCAAGACAGCAAAAGAATAATATAAATGTTAAAATGAAACTACAAACATAAAAATAAATGCATTTTTGAGAAATGTTTAAACATAGTTTCACATCTATGAATTTTCGTGTTTAAATATTAAGACCACTTGTAAAAAGTTTAAAGAAGTTGGAAAATGTACTTTACACACAGAAAGCAAAATGTAGATAAATAAATTCGCATTTAAATTTCCATCTCAAAACATATAAATAATTGCTAATATGATCCAAGAAACATTGAAATAAATGCATTTTAGGAAAAGATTAAACATAGTTTTCTCATCTATGAACTTCCTTGTTAATATATAAACAGTACATGAAAAACGTTTTTCTGAGATTGGAAAGTACTTTTCAACAAGCAACTAATATGTAGAATGAAAATTCACATTCAGATTTCAATTTTGAAAAGAATAATATAAATTGTAAAATGAAATGACAAACATCAAAATAAATGCTTTTTTGATAAATGTTTAAACATAGTTTCACATCTATGAATTTTTGTGTTTAAATATTAAGACCACTTGTAAAATGTTTAGAGATGTTGGAAAATGTACTTTACACACAGAAAGCAAAATGTAGATAAATAAATTCGCATTTAAATTTCCATCTCAAAACATATAAATAATTGCTAATATGATCCAAGAAACATTGAAATAAATGCATTTTATGAAAAGATTAAACATAGATTTCACATCTATGATCTTCCTTGTTAATATATAAACAGTACATGTAAAACGTTTTTCTGAGGTTGGAAAGTACTTTTCTACAACCAACTAAAATGTAGACTGGAAATTCATATCCTGAGTTCAATTTTGAAAAGAATAATGGTAAAATGAAATGACAAACATCAAAATAAATGCTTTTTTGAGAAATGTTTAAAGATGGTTTCACATCTATTTAACAGCACATGTAAAAAGAGTAGTTTTCTCCAGGAAAGCAAAAGAATAACATAAATGTTAAAATGAAACTACAAACATAAAAATAAATGCTTTTTGAGAAATGTTTAAACATAGTTTCACATCTATGAATTTTTGTGTTTAAATATTAAGACCACGTAAAAATTTTAGAGATGTTGGAAAATGTACTTTACACGCAGAAAGTAAAATGTAGATAAAGAAATTCGCATTTAAACTTCCATCTAAAAACATATAAATAAATGCTAATATGAACATAGAAACATTGAAATAAATGCATTTTAGGAAAAGATTAAACATAGTTTTCTCATCTATGAACTTCCTTGTTAATGCATAAACAGTACATGGAAAACGTTTTTCTGAGGTTCGAAAGTACTTTTATACAAGCAACTAAAATGTAGACTGAAAATTCACATCCAGAGTTCAATTTTGAAAAGAATAATATAAATGGTAAAATGAAATGACAAACATAAATGCTTTTTTGAGAAATGTTTAAAGCTGGTTTCACATCTATGAAACTGCACATGTAAAAAAAAGTAGTTTTCTCCAAGACAGCAAAAGAATAATATAAATGTTAAAATGAAACTACAAACATAAAAATAAATGCATTTTTGAGAAATGTTTAAACATAGTTTCACATCTATGAATTTTCGTGTTTAAATATTAAGACCACTTGTAAAAAGTTTAAAGAAGTTGGAAAATGTACTTTACACACAGAAAGCAAAATGTAGATAAATAAATTCGCATTTAAATTTCCATCTCAAAACATATAAATAATTGCTAATATGATCCAAGAAACATTGAAATAAATGCAGTTTAGGAAAAGATTAAACATAGTTTTCTCATCTATGAACTTCCTTGTTAATATATAAACAGTACATGAAAAACGTTTTTCTGAGATTGGAAAGTACTTTTCAACAAGCAACTAATATGTAGAATGAAAATTCACATTCAGATTTCAATTTTGAAAAGAATAATATAAATTGTAAAATGAAATGACAAACATCAAAATAAATGCTTTTTTGATAAATGTTTAAACATAGTTTCACATCTATGAATTTTTGTGTTTAAATATTAAGACCACTTGTAAAAAGTTTAGAGATGTTGGAAAATGTACTTTACACACAGAAAGCAAAATGTAGATAAATAAATTCGCATTTAAATTTCCATCTCAAAACATATAAATAATTGCTAATATGATCCAAGAAACATTGAAATAAATGCATTTTATGAAAAGATTAAACATAGATTTCACATCTATGATCTTCCTTGTTAATATATAAACAGTACATGTAAAACGTTTTTCTGAGGTTGGAAAGTACTTTTCTACAACCAACTAAAATGTAGACTGAAAATTCATATCCTGTGTTCAATTTTGAAAAGAATAATGGTAAAATGAAATGACAAACATCAAAATAAATGCTTTTTTGAGAAATGTTTAAAGATGGTTTCACATCTATTTAACAGCACATGTAAAAAGAGTAGTTTTCTCCAGGAAAGCAAAAGAATAACATAAATGTTAAAATGAAATGACAAACATCAAAATAAATGCTTTTTTGAGAAATGTTTAAAGATGGTTTCACATCTATTTAACAGCACATGTAAAAAAAGTAGTTTTCTCCAAGACAGCAAAAGAATAATATAAATGTTAAAATGAAACTACAAACATAAAAATAAATGCATTTTTGAGAAATGTTTAAACATAGTATCAGATCTATGAATTTTTGTGTTTATATATTAAGACCACGTAAAAATTTTAGAGATGTTGGAAAATGTACTTTACACGCAGAAAGTAAAATGTAGATAAAGAAATTCGCATTTAAATTTCCATCTCAAAACATATAAATAATTGATAATATGAACATAGATACATTGAAATAAATGCATTTTAGGAAAAGATTAAACATAGTTTTCAAATCTATGAACTTCCTTGTTAATATATAAACAATACATGTAAAACGTTTTTCTGAGGTTGGAAAGTACTTTTATACAAGCAACTAATATGTAGAATGAAAATTCACATTCAGAGTTCAATTTTGAAAAGAATAATATAAATTGTAAAATGAAATGACAAACATCAAAATAAAGGCTTTTTTGATAAATGTTTAAACATAGTTTCACCTCTATGAATTTTTGTGTTTAAATATTAAGACCACTTGTAAAAAGTTTAGAGATGTTGCAAAATGTACTTTACACACAGAAAGCAAAATGTAGATAAATAAATTCGCATTTAAATTTCCATCTCAAAACATATAAATAATTGCTAATATGATCCAAGAAACATTGAAATAAATGCATTTTATGAAAAGATTAAACATAGATTTCACATCTATGATCTTCCTTGTTAATATATAAACAGTACATGTAAAACGTTTTTCTGATGTTGCAAAGTACTTTTCTACAACCAACTAAAATGTAGACTGGAAATTCATATCCTGAGTTCAATTTTGAAAAGAATAATGGTAAAATGAAATGACAAACATCAAAATAAATGCTTTTTTGAGAAATGTTTGAAGCTCGTTTCACATCTATGAAACAGCACATGTAAAAAGAGTAGTTTTCTCCAGGAAAGCAAAAGAATAACATAAATGTTAAAATGAAATGACAAACATCAAAATAAATGCTTTTTTGAGAAATGTTTAAAGATGGTTTCACATCTATTTAACAGCACATGTAAAAAAAGTAGTTTTCTCCAAGACAGCAAAAGAATAATATAAATGTGAAAATGAAACTACAAACATAAAAATAAATGCATTTTTGAGAAATGTTTAAACATAGTATCAGATCAATGATTTTTTGTATTTATATATTATGACCACTTGTAAAAAGTTTAAAGAAGCTGGAAAATATACTTTACACACACAATGTAGATAAATAAATTTGCATTTAAATTTCCATCTCAAAACATATAAATAAATGCATTTTTGAGAAATGTTTAAACATAGTTTCACATCTATGAATTTTCGTGTTTAAATATTAAGACCACTTGTAAAAAGTTTAAAGAAGTTGGAAAATGTACTTTACACACAGAAAGCAAAATGTAGATAAATAAATTCGCATTTAAATTTCCATCTCAAAACATATAAATAATTGCTAATATGATCCAAGAAACATTGAAATAAATGCATTTTATGAAAAGATTAAACATAGATTTCACATCTATGATCTTCCTTGTTAATATATAAACAGTACATGTAAAACGTTTTTCTGATGTTGCAAAGTACTTTTCTACAACCAACTAAAATGTAGACTGGAAATTCATATCCTGAGTTCAATTTTGAAAAGAATAATGGTAAAATGAAATGACAAACATCAAAATAAATGCTTTTTTGAGAAATGTTTGAAGCTCGTTTCACATCTATGAAACAGCACATGTAAAAAGAGTAGTTTTCTCCAGGAAAGCAAAAGAATAACATAAATGTTAAAATGAAATGACAAACATCAAAATAAATGCTTTTTTGAGAAATGTTTAAAGATGGTTTCACATCTATTTAACAGCACATGTAAAAAAAGTAGTTTTCTCCAAGACAGCAAAAGAATAATATAAATGTGAAAATGAAACTACAAACATAAAAATAAATGCATTTTTGAGAAATGTTTAAACATAGTATCAGATCAATGATTTTTTGTATTTATATATTATGACCACTTGTAAAAAGTTTAAAGAAGCTGGAAAATATACTTTACACACACAATGTAGATAAATAAATTTGCATTTAAATTTCCATCTCAAAACATATAAATAAATGCATTTTTGAGAAATGTTTAAACATAGTTTCACATCTATGAATTTTCGTGTTTAAATATTAAGACCACTTGTAAAAAGTTTAAAGAAGTTGGAAAATGTACTTTACACACAGAAAGCAAAATGTAGATAAATAAATTCGCATTTAAATTTCCATCTCAAAACATATAAATAATTGCTAATATGATCCAAGAAACATTGAAATAAATGCATTTTATGAAAAGATTAAACATAGATTTCACATCTATGATCTTCCTTGTTAATATATAAACAGTACATGTAAAACGTTTTTCTGAGGTTGGAAAGTACTTTTCTACAACCAACTAAAATGTAGACTGGAAATTCAAATCCTGAGTTCAATTTTGAAAAGAATAATATAAATGGTAAAATGAAATGACAAACATCAAAATAAATGCTTTTTTGAGAAATGTTTAAAGATGGTTTCACATCTATTTAACAGCACATATAAAAAAGTAGTTTTCTCCAAGACAGCAAAAGAATAATATAAATGTTAAAATGAAACTACAAACATAAAAATAAATGCTTTTTGAGAAATGTTTAAACATAGTTTCACATCTATGAATTTTTGTGTTTAAATATTAAGACGACGTAAAAATTTTAGAGATGTTGGAAAATGTACTTTACACGCAGAAAGTAAAATGTAGATAAAGAAATTCGCATTTAAATTTCCATCTAAAAACATATAAATAAATGCTAATATGAACATAGAAACATTGAAATAAATGCATTTTAGGAAAAGATTAAACATAGTTTTCTCATCTATGAACTTCCTTGTTAATGCATAAACAGTACATGTAAAACGTTTTTCTCAGGTTGCAAAGTACTTTTATACAAGCAACTAAAATGTAGACTGAAAATTCACATCCAGAGTTCAATTTTGAAAAGAATAATATAAATGGTAAAATGAAATGACAAACATAAATGCTTTTTTGAGAAATGTTTAAAGCTGGTTTCACATCTATGAAACTGCACATGTAAAAAAAAGTAGTTTTCTCCAAGACAGCAAAAGAATAATATAAATATTAAAATGAAACTACAAACATAAAAATAAATGCATTTTTGAGAAATGTTTAAACATAGTTTCACATCTATGAATTTTCGTGTTTAAATATTAAGACCACTTGTAAAAAGTTTAAAGAAGTTGGAAAATGTACTTTACACACAGAAAGCAAAATGTAGATAAATAAATTCGCATTTAAATTTCCATCTCAAAACATATAAATGATTGCTAATATGATCCAAGAAACATTGAAATAAATGCATTTTAGGAAAAGATTAAACATAGTTTTCTCATCTATGAACTTCCTTGTTAATATATAAACAGTACATGAAAAACGTTTTTCTGAGATTGGAAAGTACTTTTCAACAAGCAACTAATATGTAGAATGAAAATTCACATTCAGATTTCAATTTTGAAAAGAATAATATAAATTGTAAAATGAAATGACAAACATCAAAATAAATGCTTTTTTGATAAATGTTTAAACATAGTTTCACATCTATGAATTTTTGTGTTTAAATATTAAGACCACTTGTAAAAAGTTTAGAGATGTTGGAAAATGTACTTTACACACAGAAAGCAAAATGTAGATAAATAAATTCGCATTTAAATTTCCATCTCAAAACATATAAATAATTGCTAATATGATCCAAGAAACATTGAAATAAATGCATTTTATGAAAAGATTAAACATAGATTTCACATCTATGATCTTCCTTGTTAATATATAAACAGTACATGTAAAACGTTTTTCTGATGTTGGAAAGTACTTTTCTACAACCAACTAAAATGTAGACTGGAAATTCATATCCTGAGTTCAATTTTGAAAAGAATAATGGTAAAATGAAATGACAAACATCAAAATAAATGCTTTTTTGAGAAATGTTTGAAGCTCGTTTCACATCTATGAAACAGCACATGTAAAAAGAGTAGTTTTCTCCAGGAAAGCAAAAGAATAACATAAATGTTAAAATGAAATGACAAACATCAAAATAAATGCTTTTTTGAGAAATGTTTAAAGATGGTTTCACATCTATTTAACAGCACATGTAAAAAAAGTAGTTTTCTCCAAGACAGCAAAAGAATAATATAAATGTTAAAATGAAACTACAAACATAAAAATAAATGCATTTTTGAGAAATGTTTAAACATAGTATCAGATCTATGAATTTTTGTGTTTATATATTAAGACCACTTGTAAAAATTTTAGAGATGTTGGAAAATGTACTTTACACGCAGAAAGTAAAATGTAGATAAAGAAATTCGCATTTAAATTTCCATCTCAAAACATATAAATAATTGATAATATGAACATAGATACATTGAAATAAATGCATTTTAGGAAAAGATTAAACATAGTTTTCAAATCTATGAACTTCCTTGTTAATATATAAACAATACATGTAAAACGTTTTTCTGAGGTTGGAAAGTACTTTTATACAAGCAACTAATATGTAGAATGAAAATTCACATTCAGAGTTCAATTTTGAAAAGAATAATATAAATTGTAAAATGAAATGACAAACATCAAAATAAAGGCTTTTTTGATAAATGTTTAAACATAGTTTTACCTCCATGAATTTTTGTGTTTAAATATTAAGACCACTTGTAAAAAGTTTAGAGATGTTGGAAAATGTACTTTACACACAGAAAGCAAAATGTAGATAAATAAATTCGCATTTAAATTTCCATCTCAAAACATATAAATAATTGCTAATATGATCCAAGAAACATTGAAATAAATGCATTTTATGAAAAGATTAAACATAGATTTCACATCTATGATCTTCCTTGTTAATATATAAACAGTACATGTAAAACGTTTTTCTGAGGTTGGAAAGTACTTTTCTACAACCAACTAAAATGTAGACTGGAAATTCATATCCTGAGTTCAATTTTGAAAAGAATAATGGTAAAATGAAATGACAAACATCAAAATAAATGCTTTTTTGAGAAATGTTTAAAGATGGTTTCACATCTATTTAACAGCACATGTAAAAAGAGTAGTTTTCTCCAGGAAAGCAAAAGAATAACATAAATGTTAAAATGAAATGACAAACATCAAAATAAATGCTTTTTTGAGAAATGTTTAAAGATGGTTTCACATCTATTTAACAGCACATGTAAAAAAAGTAGTTTTCTCCAAGACAGCAAAAGAATAATATAAATGTTAAAATGAAACTACAAACATAAAAATAAATGCATTTTTGAGAAATGTTTAAACATAGTATCAGATCTATGAATTTTTGTGTTTATATATTAAGACCACTTGTAAAAATTTTAGAGATGTTGGAAAATGTACTTTACACACAGAAAGTAAAATGTAGATAAAGAAATTCGCATTTAAATTTCCATCTCAAAACATATAAATAATTGATAATATGAACATAGATACATTGAAATAAATGCATTTTAGGAAAAGATTAAACATAGTTTTCAAATCTATGAACTTCCTTGTTAATATATAAACAATACATGTAAAACGTTTTTCTGAGGTTGGAAAGTACTTTTATACAAGCAACTAATATGTAGAATGAAAATTCACATTCAGAGTTCAATTTTGAAAAGAATAATATAAATTGTAAAATGAAATGACAAACATCAAAATAAAGGCTTTTTTGATAAATGTTTAAACATAGTTTCACCTCTATGAATTTTTGTGTTTAAATATTAAGACCACTTGTAAAAAGTTTAGAGATGTTGCAAAATGTACTTTTCAAACAGAAAGCAAAATGTAGATAAATAAATTCGCATTTAAATTTCCATCTCAAAACATATAAATAATTGCTAATATGATCCAAGAAACATTGAAATAAATGCATTTTATGAAAAGATTAAACATAGATTTCACATCTATGATCTTCCTTGTTAATATATAAACAGTACATGTAAAACGTTTTTCTGATGTTGGAAAGTACTTTTCTACAACCAACTAAAATGTAGACTGGAAATTCATATCCTGAGTTCAATTTTGAAAAGAATAATGGTAAAATGAAATGACAAACATCAAAATAAATGCTTTTTTGAGAAATGTTTGAAGCTCGTTTCACATCTATGAAACAGCACATGTAAAAAGAGTAGTTTTCTCCAGGAAAGCAAAAGAATAACATAAATGTTAAAATGAAATGACAAACATCAAAATAAATGCTTTTTTGAGAAATGTTTAAAGATGGTTTCACATCTATTTAACAGCACATGTAAAAAAAGTAGTTTTCTCCAAGACAGCAAAAGAATAATATAAATGTTAAAATGAAACTACAAACATAAAAATAAATGCATTTTTGAGAAATGTTTAAACATAGTATCAGATCTATGAATTTTTGTGTTTATATATTATGACCACTTGTAAAAAGTTTAAAGAAGCTGGAAAATATACTTTACACACACAATGTAGATAAATAAATTTGCATTTAAATTTCCATCTCAAAACATATAAATAAATGCATTTTTGAGAAATGTTTAAACATAGTTTCACATCTATGAATTTTCGTGTTTAAATAATAAGACCTCTTGTAAAAAGTTTAAAGAAGTTGGAAAATGTACTTTACACACAGAAAGCAAAATGTAGATAAATAAATTCGCATTTAAATTTCCATCTCAAAACATATAAATAATTGCTAATATGATCCAAGAAACATTGAAATAAATGCATTTTATGAAAAGATTAAACATAGATTTCACATCTATGATCTTCCTTGTTAATATATAAACAGTACATGTAAAACGTTTTTCTGAGGTTGGAAAGTACTTTTCTTCAACCAACTAAAATGTAGACTGGAAATTCAAATCCTGAGTTCAATTTTGAAAAGAATAATATAAATGGTAAAATGAAATGACAAACATCAAAATAAATGCTTTTTTGAGAAATGTTTAAAGATGGTTTCACATCTATTTAACAGCACATATAAAAAAGTAGTTTTCTCCAAGACAGCAAAAGAATAATATAAATGTTAAAATGAAACTACAAACATAAAAATAAATGCTTTTTGAGAAATGTTTAAACATAGTTTCACATCTATGAATTTTTGTGTTTAAATATTAAGACCACGTAAAAATTTTAGAGATGTTGGAAAATGTACTTTACACGCAGAATGTAAAATGTAGATAAAGAAATTCGCATTTAAACTTCCATCTAAAAACATATAAATAAATGCTAATATGAACATAGAAACATTGAAATAAATGCATTTTAGGAAAAGATTAAACATAGTTTTCTCATCTATGAACTTCCTTGTTAATGCATAAACAGTACATGGAAAACGTTTTTCTGAGGTTGGAAAGTACTTTTATACAAGCAACTAAAATGTAGACTGAAAATTCACATCCAGAGTTCAATTTTGAAAAGAATAATATAAATGGTAAAATGAAATGACAAACATAAATGCTTTTTTGAGAAATGTTTAAAGCTGGTTTCACATCTATGAAACTGCACATGTAAAAAAAAGTAGTTTTCTCCAAGACAGCAAAAGAATAATATAAATGTTAAAATGAAACTACAAACATAAAAATAAATACATTTTTGAGAAATGTTTAAACATAGTTTCACATCTATGAATTTTCGTGTTTAAATATTAAGACCACTTGTAAAAAGTTTAAAGAAGTTGGAAAATGTACTTTACACACAGAAAGCAAAACGTAGATAAATAAATTCGCATTTAAATTTCCATCTCAAAACATATAAATAATTGCTAATATGATCCAAGAAACATTGAAATAAATGCAGTTTAGGAAAAGATTAAACATAGTTTTCTCATCTATGAACTTCCTTGTTAATATATAAACAGTACATGAAAAACGTTTTTCTGAGATTGGAAAGTACTTTTCAACAAGCAACTAATATGTAGAATGAAAATTCACATTCAGATTTCAATTTTGAAAAGAATAATATAAATTGTAAAATGAAATGACAAACATCAAAATAAATGCTTTTTTGATAAATGTTTAAACATAGTTTCACATCTATGAATTTTTGTGTTTAAATATTAAGACCACTTGTAAAAAGTTTAGAGATGTTGGAAAATGTACTTTACACACAGAAAGCAAAATGTAGATAAATAAATTCGCATTTAAATTTCCATCTCAAAACATATAAATAATTGATAATATGAACATAGATACATTGAAATAAATGCATTTTAGGAAAAGATTAAACATAGTTTTCAAATCTATGAACTTCCTTGTTAATATATAAACAATACATGTAAAACGTTTTTCTGAGGTTGGAAAGTACTTTTATACAAGCAACTAATATGTAGAATGAAAATTCACATTCAGAGTTCAATTTTGAAAAGAATAATATAAATTGTAAAATGAAATGACAAACATCAAAATAAAGGCTTTTTTGATAAATGTTTAAACATAGTTTCACCTCTATGAATTTTTGTATTTAAATATTAAGACCACTTGTAAAAAGTTTAGAGATGTTGGAAAATGTACTTTACACACAGAAAGCAAAATGTAGATAAATAAATTCGCATTTAAATTTCCATCTCAAAACATATAAATAATTGCTAATATGATCCAAGAAACATTGAAATAAATGCATTTTATGAAAAGATTAAACATAGATTTCACATCTATGATCTTCCTTGTTAATATATAAACAGTACATGTAAAACGTTTTTCTGATGTTGGAAAGTACTTTTCTACAACCAACTAAAATGTAGACTGGAAATTCATATCCTGAGTTCAATTTTGAAAAGAATAATGGTAAAATGAAATGACAAACATCAAAATAAATGCTTTTTTGAGAAATGTTTGAAGCTCGTTTCACATCTATGAAACAGCACATGTAAAAAGAGTAGTTTTCTCCAGGAAAGCAAAAGAATAACATAAATGTTAAAATGAAATGACAAACATCAAAATAAATGCTTTTTTGAGAAATGTTTAAAGATGGTTTCACATCTATTTAACAGCACATGTAAAAAAAGTAGTTTTCTCCAAGACAGCAAAAGAATAATATAAATGTTAAAATGAAACTACAAACATAAAAATAAATGCATTTTTGAGAAATGTTTAAACATAGTATCAGATCTATGAATTTTTGTGTTTATATATTATGACCACTTGTAAAAAGTTTAAAGAAGCTGGAAAATATACTTTACACACACAATGTAGATAAATAAATTTGCATTTAAATTTCCATGTCAAAACATATAAATAAATGCATTTTTGAGAAATGTTTAAACATAGTTTCACATCTATGAATTTTCGTGTTTAAATATTAAGACCACTTGTAAAAAGTTTAAAGAAGTTGGAAAATGTACTTTACACACAGAAAGCAAAATGTAGATAAATAAATTCGCATTTAAATTTCCATCTCAAAACATATAAATAATTGCTAATATGATCCAAGAAACATTGAAATAAATGCATTTTATGAAAAGATTAAACATAGATTTCACATCTATGATCTTCCTTGTTAATATATAAACAGTACATGTAAAACGTTTTTCTGAGGTTGGAAAGTACTTTTCTACAACCAACTAAAATGTAGACTGGAAATTCATATCCTGAGTTCAATTTTGAAAAGAATAATATAAATGGTAAAATGAAATGACAAACATAAATGCTTTTTTGAGAAATGTTTAAAGCTGGTTTCACATCTATGAAACTGCACATGTAAAAAAAAGTAGTTTTCTCCAAGACAGCAAAAGAATAATATAAATGTTAAAATGAAACTACAAACATAAAAATAAATGCATTTTTGAGAAATGTTTAAACATAGTTTCACATCTATGAATTTTCGTGTTTAAATATTAAGACCACTTGTAAAAAGTTTAAAGAAGTTGGAAAATGTACTTTACACACAGAAAGCAAAATGTAGATAAATAAATTCGCATTTAAATTTCCATCTCAAAACATATAAATAATTGCTAATATGATCCAAGAAACATTGAAATAAATGCATTTTAGGAAAAGATTAAACATAGTTTTCTCATCTATGAACTTCCTTGTTAATATATAAACAGTACATGAAAAACGTTTTTCTGAGATTGGAAAGTACTTTTCAACAAGCAACTAATATGTAGAATGAAAATTCACATTCAGATTTCAATTTTGAAAAGAATAATATAAATTGTAAAATGAAATGACAAACATCAAAATAAATGCTTTTTTGATAAATGTTTAAACATAGTTTCACATCTATGAATTTTTGTGTTTAAATATTAAGACCACTTGTAAAATGTTTAGAGATGTTGGAAAATGTACTTTACACACAGAAAGCAAAATGTAGATAAATAAATTCGCATTTAAATTTCCATCTCAAAACATATAAATAATTGCTAATATGATCCAAGAAACATTGAAATAAATGCATTTTATGAAAAGATTAAACATAGATTTCACATCTATGATCTTCCTTGTTAATATATAAACAGTACATGTAAAACGTTTTTCTGAGGTTGGAAAGTACTTTTCTACAACCAACTAAAATGTAGACTGGAAATTCATATCCTGAGTTCAATTTTGAAAAGAATAATGGTAAAATGAAATGACAAACATCAAAATAAATGCTTTTTTGAGAAATGTTTAAAGATGGTTTCACATCTATTTAACAGCACATGTAAAAAGAGTAGTTTTCTCCAGGAAAGCAAAAGAATAACATAAATGTTAAAATGAAACTACAAACATAAAAATAAATGCTTTTTGAGAAATGTTTAAACATAGTTTCACATCTATGAATTTTTGTGTTTAAATATTAAGACCACGTAAAAATTTTAGAGATGTTGGAAAATGTACTTTACACGCAGAAAGTAAAATGTAGATAAAGAAATTCGCATTTAAACTTCCATCTAAAAACATATAAATAAATGCTAATATGAACATAGAAACATTGAAATAAATGCATTTTAGGAAAAGATTAAACATAGTTTTCTCATCTATGAACTTCCTTGTTAATGCATAAACAGTACATGGAAAACGTTTTTCTGAGGTTCGAAAGTACTTTTATACAAGCAACTAAAATGTAGACTGAAAATTCACATCCAGAGTTCAATTTTGAAAAGAATAATATAAATGGTAAAATGAAATGACAAACATAAATGCTTTTTTGAGAAATGTTTAAAGCTGGTTTCACATCTATGAAACTGCACATGTAAAAAAAAGTAGTTTTCTCCAAGACAGCAAAAGAATAATATAAATGTTAAAATGAAACTACAAACATAAAAATAAATGCATTTTTGAGAAATGTTTAAACATAGTTTCACATCTATGAATTTTCGTGTTTAAATATTAAGACCACTTGTAAAAAGTTTAAAGAAGTTGGAAAATGTACTTTACACACAGAAAGCAAAATGTAGATAAATAAATTCGCATTTAAATTTCCATCTCAAAACATATAAATAATTGCTAATATGATCCAAGAAACATTGAAATAAATGCAGTTTAGGAAAAGATTAAACATAGTTTTCTCATCTATGAACTTCCTTGTTAATATATAAACAGTACATGAAAAACGTTTTTCTGAGATTGGAAAGTACTTTTCAACAAGCAACTAATATGTAGAATGAAAATTCACATTCAGATTTCAATTTTGAAAAGAATAATATAAATTGTAAAATGAAATGACAAACATCAAAATAAATGCTTTTTTGATAAATGTTTAAACATAGTTTCACATCTATGAATTTTTGTGTTTAAATATTAAGACCACTTGTAAAAAGTTTAGAGATGTTGGAAAATGTACTTTACACACAGAAAGCAAAATGTAGATAAATAAATTCGCATTTAAATTTCCATCTCAAAACATATAAATAATTGCTAATATGATCCAAGAAACATTGAAATAAATGCATTTTATGAAAAGATTAAACATAGATTTCACATCTATGATCTTCCTTGTTAATATATAAACAGTACATGTAAAACGTTTTTCTGAGGTTGGAAAGTACTTTTCTACAACCAACTAAAATGTAGACTGAAAATTCATATCCTGTGTTCAATTTTGAAAAGAATAATGGTAAAATGAAATGACAAACATCAAAATAAATGCTTTTTTGAGAAATGTTTAAAGATGGTTTCACATCTATTTAACAGCACATGTAAAAAGAGTAGTTTTCTCCAGGAAAGCAAAAGAATAACATAAATGTTAAAATGAAATGACAAACATCAAAATAAATGCTTTTTTGAGAAATGTTTAAAGATGGTTTCACATCTATTTAACAGCACATGTAAAAAAAGTAGTTTTCTCCAAGACAGCAAAAGAATAATATAAATGTTAAAATGAAACTACAAACATAAAAATAAATGCATTTTTGAGAAATGTTTAAACATAGTATCAGATCTATGAATTTTTGTGTTTATATATTAAGACCACTTGTAAAAATTTTAGAGATGTTGGAAAATGTACTTTACACGCAGAAAGTAAAATGTAGATAAAGAAATTCGCATTTAAATTTCCATCTCAAAACATATAAATAATTGATAATATGAACATAGATACATTGAAATAAATGCATTTTAGGAAAAGATTAAACATAGTTTTCAAATCTATGAACTTCCTTGTTAATATATAAACAATACATGTAAAACGTTTTTCTGAGGTTGGAAAGTACTTTTATACAAGCAACTAATATGTAGAATGAAAATTCACATTCAGAGTTCAATTTTGAAAAGAATAATATAAATTGTAAAATGAAATGACAAACATCAAAATAAAGGCTTTTTTGATAAATGTTTAAACATAGTTTCACCTCTATGAATTTTTGTGTTTAAATATTAAGACCACTTGTAAAAAGTTTAGAGATGTTGCAAAATGTACTTTACACACAGAAAGCAAAATGTAGATAAATAAATTCGCATTTAAATTTCCATCTCAAAACATATAAATAATTGCTAATATGATCCAAGAAACATTGAAATAAATGCATTTTATGAAAAGATTAAACATAGATTTCACATCTATGATCTTCCTTGTTAATATATAAACAGTACATGTAAAACGTTTTTCTGATGTTGCAAAGTACTTTTCTACAACCAACTAAAATGTAGACTGGAAATTCATATCCTGAGTTCAATTTTGAAAAGAATAATGGTAAAATGAAATGACAAACATCAAAATAAATGCTTTTTTGAGAAATGTTTGAAGCTCGTTTCACATCTATGAAACAGCACATGTAAAAAGAGTAGTTTTCTCCAGGAAAGCAAAAGAATAACATAAATGTTAAAATGAAATGACAAACATCAAAATAAATGCTTTTTTGAGAAATGTTTAAAGATGGTTTCACATCTATTTAACAGCACATGTAAAAAAAGTAGTTTTCTCCAAGACAGCAAAAGAATAATATAAATGTGAAAATGAAACTACAAACATAAAAATAAATGCATTTTTGAGAAATGTTTAAACATAGTATCAGATCAATGATTTTTTGTATTTATATATTATGACCACTTGTAAAAAGTTTAAAGAAGCTGGAAAATATACTTTACACACACAATGTAGATAAATAAATTTGCATTTAAATTTCCATCTCAAAACATATAAATAAATGCATTTTTGAGAAATGTTTAAACATAGTTTCACATCTATGAATTTTCGTGTTTAAATATTAAGACCACTTGTAAAAAGTTTAAAGAAGTTGGAAAATGTACTTTACACACAGAAAGCAAAATGTAGATAAATAAATTCGCATTTAAATTTCCATCTCAAAACATATAAATAATTGCTAATATGATCCAAGAAACATTGAAATAAATGCATTTTATGAAAAGATTAAACATAGATTTCACATCTATGATCTTCCTTGTTAATATATAAACAGTACATGTAAAACGTTTTTCTGAGGTTGGAAAGTACTTTTCTACAACCAACTAAAATGTAGACTGGAAATTCAAATCCTGAGTTCAATTTTGAAAAGAATAATATAAATGGTAAAATGAAATGACAAACATCAAAATAAATGCTTTTTTGAGAAATGTTTAAAGATGGTTTCACATCTATTTAACAGCACATATAAAAAAGTAGTTTTCTCCAAGACAGCAAAAGAATAATATAAATGTTAAAATGAAACTACAAACATAAAAATAAATGCTTTTTGAGAAATGTTTAAACATAGTTTCACATCTATGAATTTTTGTGTTTAAATATTAAGACGACGTAAAAATTTTAGAGATGTTGGAAAATGTACTTTACACGCAGAAAGTAAAATGTAGATAAAGAAATTCGCATTTAAATTTCCATCTGAAAACATATAAATAAATGCTAATATGAACATAGAAACATTGAAATAAATGCATTTTAGGAAAAGATTAAACATAGTTTTCTCATCTATGAACTTCCTTGTTAATGCATAAACAGTAAATGTAAAACGTTTTTCTTAGGTTGGAAAGTACTTTTCTACAACCAACTAAAATGTAGACTGAAAATTCACATCCAGAGTTCAATTTTGAAAAGAATAATATAAATGGTAAAATGAAATGACAAACATAATTGCTTTTTTGAGAAATGTTTAAAGCTGGTTTCACATCTATGAAACTGCACATGTAAAAAAGAGTAGTTTTCCCCAAGACAGCAAAAGAATAATATAAATGTTAAAATGAAACTACAAACATAAAAATAAATACATTTTTGAGAAATGTTTAAACATAGTTTCACATCTATGAATTTTCGTGTTTAAATATTAAGACCACTTGTAAAAAGTTTAGAGAAGTTGGAAAATGTACTTTACACGCAGAAAGCAAAATGTAGATAAATAAATTCGCATTTAAATTTCCATCTCAAAACATATAAATAATTGCTAATATGATCCAAGAAACATTGAAATAAATGCATTTTAGGAAAAGATTAAACATAGTTTTCACATCTATGGACTTCCTTGTTAATGCATAAACAGTAAATGTAAAACGTTTTTCTTAGGTTGGAAAGTACTTTTCTACAACCAACTAAAATGTAGACTGAAAATTCACATCCAGAGTTCAATTTTGAAAAGAATAATATAAATGGTAAAATGAAATGACAAACATAAATGCTTTTTTGAGAAATGTTTAAAGCTGGTTTCACATCTATGAAACTGCACATGTAAAAAAAAGTAGTTTTCTCCAAGACAGCAAAAGAATAATATAAATGTTAAAATGAAACTACAAACATAAAAATAAATGCATTTTTGAGAAATGTTTAAACATAGTTTCACATCTATGAATTTTCGTGTTTAAATATTAAGACCACTTGTAAAAAGTTTAAAGAAGTTGGAAAATGTACTTTACACACAGAAAGCAAAATGTAGATAAATAAATTCGCATTTAAATTTCCATCTCAAAACATATAAATAATTGCTAATATGATCCAAGAAACATTGAAATAAATGCAGTTTAGGAAAAGATTAAACATAGTTTTCTCATCTATGAACTTCCTTGTTAATATATAAACAGTACATGAAAAACGTTTTTCTGAGATTGGAAAGTACTTTTCAACAAGCAACTAATATGTAGAATGAAAATTCACATTCAGATTTCAATTTTGAAAAGAATAATATAAATTGTAAAATGAAATGACAAACATCAAAATAAATGCTTTTTTGATAAATGTTTAAACATAGTTTCACATCTATGAATTTTTGTGTTTAAATATTAAGACCACTTGTAAAAAGTTTAGAGATGTTGGAAAATGTACTTTACACACAGAAAGCAAAATGTAGATAAATAAATTCGCATTTAAATTTCCATCTCAAAACATATAAATAATTGCTAATATGATCCAAGAAACATTGAAATAAATGCATTTTATGAAAAGATTAAACATAGATTTCACATCTATGATCTTCCTTGTTAATATATAAACAGTACATGTAAAACGTTTTTCTGAGGTTGGAAAGTACTTTTCTACAACCAACTAAAATGTAGACTGAAAATTCATATCCTGTGTTCAATTTTGAAAAGAATAATGGTAAAATGAAATGACAAACATCAAAATAAATGCTTTTTTGAGAAATGTTTAAAGATGGTTTCACATCTATTTAACAGCACATGTAAAAAGAGTAGTTTTCTCCAGGAAAGCAAAAGAATAACATAAATGTTAAAATGAAATGACAAACATCAAAATAAATGCTTTTTTGAGAAATGTTTAAAGATGGTTTCACATCTATTTAACAGCACATGTAAAAAAAGTAGTTTTCTCCAAGACAGCAAAAGAATAATATAAATGTTAAAATGAAACTACAAACATAAAAATAAATGCATTTTTGAGAAATGTTTAAACATAGTATCAGATCTATGAATTTTTGTGTTTATATATTAAGACCACTTGTAAAAATTTTAGAGATGTTGGAAAATGTACTTTACACGCAGAAAGTAAAATGTAGATAAAGAAATTCGCATTTAAATTTCCATCTCAAAACATATAAATAATTGATAATATGAACATAGATACATTGAAATAAATGCATTTTAGGAAAAGATTAAACATAGTTTTCAAATCTATGAACTTCCTTGTTAATATATAAACAATACATGTAAAACGTTTTTCTGAGGTTGGAAAGTACTTTTATACAAGCAACTAATATGTAGAATGAAAATTCACATTCAGAGTTCAATTTTGAAAAGAATAATATAAATTGTAAAATGAAATGACAAACATCAAAATAAAGGCTTTTTTGATAAATGTTTAAACATAGTTTCACCTCTATGAATTTTTGTGTTTAAATATTAAGACCACTTGTAAAAAGTTTAGAGATGTTGCAAAATGTACTTTACACACAGAAAGCAAAATGTAGATAAATAAATTCGCATTTAAATTTCCATCTCAAAACATATAAATAATTGCTAATATGATCCAAGAAACATTGAAATAAATGCATTTTATGAAAAGATTAAACATAGATTTCACATCTATGATCTTCCTTGTTAATATATAAACAGTACATGTAAAACGTTTTTCTGATGTTGCAAAGTACTTTTCTACAACCAACTAAAATGTAGACTGGAAATTCATATCCTGAGTTCAATTTTGAAAAGAATAATGGTAAAATGAAATGACAAACATCAAAATAAATGCTTTTTTGAGAAATGTTTGAAGCTCGTTTCACATCTATGAAACAGCACATGTAAAAAGAGTAGTTTTCTCCAGGAAAGCAAAAGAATAACATAAATGTTAAAATGAAATGACAAACATCAAAATAAATGCTTTTTTGAGAAATGTTTAAAGATGGTTTCACATCTATTTAACAGCACATGTAAAAAAAGTAGTTTTCTCCAAGACAGCAAAAGAATAATATAAATGTGAAAATGAAACTACAAACATAAAAATAAATGCATTTTTGAGAAATGTTTAAACATAGTATCAGATCAATGATTTTTTGTATTTATATATTATGACCACTTGTAAAAAGTTTAAAGAAGCTGGAAAATATACTTTACACACACAATGTAGATAAATAAATTTGCATTTAAATTTCCATCTCAAAACATATAAATAAATGCATTTTTGAGAAATGTTTAAACATAGTTTCACATCTATGAATTTTCGTGTTTAAATATTAAGACCACTTGTAAAAAGTTTAAAGAAGTTGGAAAATGTACTTTACACACAGAAAGCAAAATGTAGATAAATAAATTCG